>NC_141151.1:131817969-132129316 GCF_053477565.2 Lygodium microphyllum
CTAATCGAATTGTTAGGCCGATGGAATGATAGAGTAATGATCAAGGCTACGAGTCGAGCGCTTCCAATGTTCTTGGCAAGGTTAAGGACATGATGAAGCATTATATCGACATGATTACGGAGTAGTATTGACAAATAGCCGTTGATGTCAACTTTCTTAAAAAACAACAAAATTTGATAGGAAGTAGATACCCAGATGAGGGTGCACCTTCGAGGTTTAGCTGCAAATGGTGTGGTGGGCAACACTATCCAAGAAATTGCCCAAATGTTAAGTGCGACATCTGTGGAAAATCCGGCCATTTAGCAGCCACTTGCTGGAGTAAGATTAGTTCCCTCCAGTGAGGTAGTCGGCAACCAGGTCCTGTTAATCATTGTGCGCAAGGAAATGATTCCCAGCGAGAAGACTGGCCTAAACAAATACTCCAACGACCAAAGACTACAGTAGAGGAGCTGCCTAGTGGTAGTGGGGTTAGTTTGATTGAGGTTGTGCGCGTTAATGACGCTGAAACCTCTAATCTGTGAGCTGTTCTTACAAGAGGTCAAAAGGGTAGAGAGGCCGACAAGGATAAGCCTGTCGACGGAAACCCTAAACAAGGCGACAAAGGAATGCAAGTTTTGGATCCTGCCATGGAAGGGGGACCTTTGAAGCCCGTGGAGAGTAAAGCCGATGTTAAGAAGGATAAGAAACCACCAAAGAAGAAGGTGAAAGTTAAAAAAGAGGCAATAAAGCCGGTTTAGCGACCTAAAGAGTGGATGGTTTGGCGTGAAAAGCGAACTCTATTGAACTATCATGAATTCGATTTGGCGAGCTCTCTTTGCGAAGTCAAGCCGGATGTGAATCTTTTGCAGCTTATTAATCTTTCTCCAGGAGTACGCAAGGAATTTAGAAAGATCCTGCGTACTGGGTATATCGTAGAACCTTTAGGTATTGCGGGAGTTGGTGATGATTGGTTCGAGCATGCTGAGAAGCATTGCCCAAGGGTTGCAGCCTATGTCGATGGGATATTAGTAGATTATGCCATTGTCGACACGGGATCATCTGTTAACATTATGAGTTATGAACTGATGGAAAGGTTGGGTCTTGTGATCCAGAAAGATACCTCCACAATTCTTAGAATGGCAGATGATAGTTTGAGGCAGCCGGAAGGTTGCATTACTAAGGTCCATGTCACTGTTGCAAATGTAGAATGCCTGTTGGACTTTAGGGTGATTCGTTTTGCAGGGCGTCCAAGTTACCAAGTATTACTTGGATGACCTTGGATCTTGCAAGCGGATTGCCAAGTCAATATACCCGCCGGTCGGTTGATATTCGGCAGAGGTGCCCAGTGTGTGGTGGTTGATGCCTACCCTGAGTCTCCGCAGAGTGAGAGAGCTCCTCTATCTTCTACAGAATTGGAGACATTGGAGGATTTATCCGCCAGTGAGACATCATCGAGTGATGAGTCCAAAGAGGGATCCACCACAGAAGATGTCTATCAGATCACTTTGAACGAGCCGATAGAGGCCCAAGATCGCATAAAAGATGCAGATGTTATCGAGCTAGACCTTGGTACGCGTGATGAGTCACGACCAATCAAATTAGGGTCTATGCTCAGTATAGCAGAAAGGGAGGAGGACTATGTGTCCTTGATTCAAGAATTCCGCGATATCTTTGCCTGGAGTTATGATGAGCTGAGAGGCATTCCTCCTAGTCTTGCTGTTCATACAATTCCGTTGAAAGAGGGCAGTCGTCCAGTACGACAGAAAGTAAGGCGTATGCCTTTCGAACTGAGGGACAGGCTGTTTGAAGAGTTACAGAAGCTTCGAAAAGCGGGTTTGATTTTTCATGTGCAACACACGGAATGGTGTTCGCCAGTTGTGATCAGAAAGAAGAAGAATAATCAAATTCGATTATGTGTAGAATTTAGGGAGTTGAATAAGCAGACAGTTAATGACTACTACCCGTTGCCATTTATTGACCAGATTTTGGATCAATTAGCGGGTAGAGAGATATATTCGTTTATGGATTGCTTTGCAGGATATAACCAGATGGCAATTGCAGAAGCAGACAAGTTGAAAACAACTTTTATTACTATCTTTGGTACTTTTGCGTACCATGTGATGGCCTTTGGTTTATGCAATACGCCTAGTTTGTGGCAATGAACAACAGATAAGACATTCGGTGACATATCCCCTAAAGAGTTGAAGGTGTTTATTGATGACTTAGGGGCTGCCACTGTGAGAGAAAGGCAGTTGATCATTTTAAGAAAATGCTTTGAGCGCTGCAAACAATTTTGTATCGCTCTAAACCCACGGAAGTGTGTTTTTGGTGTACCTTATGGGCTCTTGCTGGGCCATGTGGTCAGTTCGGTAGGTATTGCGATACATCCCGAGAAGGTCAAAGTCATAGTTGCCATGGGTCCACCAGCACTCCGAAAGAAGTTCATAGCTTTCTGTCTTTGGTTGGTTATTACCGTAGATTTATAAACGCCTTGGCAAAAAGAACGTTTCCGCTTACAAATCTTTTGTCCTTTAGCTGTTTGTTTGTATGGAGCGACCCTTGTAAGGTAGCTTTCGAGGATGTGAAGTAGGAGCTAGTAAAAGCTCTCGTTTTAAAAGCACCTAAAAGAGGTGAGGTGTTCTATATATTTTCAGCAGCCACCATGCATAGTATCAGCTGCTGTTTAGCCCAAATTTGGGAAGAAAAGTGGTATCATCCGATAGCTTTTGCTAGTCGGAAATTGGGCATTTCATAGATCAATTATACCTACATGGAGAAGTTGTGTCTGGCGATGGTCTTTGGGACCAAGAAATTCAGGCACTATATCCTCTATGAGAAAGTTGTGCTTTATACAAAGGCGGAGGGGCTTCGATTATTGATGAATAAGCTGCAGTTGCCTGATCGTCTAGCGAAGTGGTTAATCACTTTGCAGAAGTTTGACTATGAAATCAGGAGTAAGCCACCAAGGTTACAAGGTATTGTGGAATGTCTTGTGGACTTTGGGGAGCTGAAAGAATCGGTGGTTGAAGGTAGTGACATGGAGTTGTTATTTAAAATAGATACGACGTCTATTCCCTCCTCGTATGCTGCAATAACGCATTATTTATCGACAGGAGAGGCTGGATCCGAACTATCTAAAGCTGAGAGAAGGAAAATTAAGCAGCAAGCATTAAAGGTTGCCTTGATCGCAGGTACATTATATCGGCAAGGGGTTTATGACATTTATCGCCGATGTGTGATGCCTGACAAGGTGCCATTCATTTTGGAAGAGTGCCATGATTCTGCTTGCGGAGGACATTTTGCTGGACGGCTTACAGTACAAAAGGCTTTAAGAGCAGGTTACTGGTGGCCTGCCATCTTCCAAGATGCGTTTGCGTATGTTAAGAGATGCGATATTTGTCAACGACATGATAGTCGAGAGAATAGGAAAAGACCACTCACCCCTATTATGGCGGTACTCCCATTTGAGAAGTGGGGAATAGACTTTGTGGGTCCTATTACTCCATCGTCGACTACGCAAAAGAGGTATATTATTGTAGCAACTGACTACTTCACAAAGTGGTCAGAAGCACGTGCAACAAGGAAAGATGATGCTAAAGAAACTACTAGTTTCCTTTTAGAGCAGATAATATACCGTTTTGGTCCACCGAAAGAATTAGTGTCGGACCGTGGAACCCATTTCCTGAATAAGGTGATCAAAAGCTTGACAGAGGCTTGGCAGATCAAGCACAACAAAACGACTCCTTATAATCTGCAGGCGAATGGGCAGGTTGAAAGTACCAACAAGTAGCTTGTGGGTATCCTGTCGAAAGTCGTGTCTGAAAAGAAACGCGACTGGGATAAGAAGCTATATGTGGCAGTATGGGCATATAATACCACGTTCAAGCAAGCCACTGGCCACATGCCGTTCAAACTAGTTTATGGTGAAGAGTGCGTTTTACCCTTGGAAATTGAGTTACCGACTATTAGATTCGCAATAAACCATTCTTTGGGTAATGAGAACGCCCTATTAGAGTGATTTACGACCTTAGCACACCTGGATGAAATTAAGTTGCAAAGCCTGTTACACCAAGAGGTGGCTAAACGTCGCATGAAACAGTTGCATGATCTAAAAGCGAAGAAGTACACCTTTAAGAAGGGACAACTGGTTTTATATTATGATACGCGTAGGGAGCTTTTCCCAGGAAAATTGGAGCCTAAATGGGATGGACCCTACAAAATCGTTAGGTTAGGGAAGAATAAGTCTATAGCCCTATTAGCTGTTTTACAGGGAGTGGAGTTTAAGAATAAGGTTAATCTTAATAAGATTAAACCTTACTATTTCTAAGTCTGCTAATACAAAGAAAATGCATTGCAGGTCCATGCTAGGAATGATCTGAGACCTACGGAAAAGAGCTTAAAAGACGGTTGATGGGTCGGTTAATCCCTTATTTGGACCACCCATATATGGAGTAACGATACCATCAGGGGAGACTCATCTGGTGGAGCAAAGGATATAAGGTGATTGAGCAAGAAGACGGAACCTTTGTGTGGGAGATCAAAGTCTTCTGCCATCACTGTCTACGACTGTTGACGAGTATCCCTGTTGAGTTCAATGAAGAAGGTGGGATGGAGCCGTCAGTTCATCTTCTCAACATGTTAAACTTTGATTACCAAAATTACGAATAGAGGAGTTCGCGATGGCCGGCTGTGTAAACCCATTATGGACGTATACATTATATTTTGACGGAGCATCCAGGGGCCCTAATAGAAAAGGAAGTGTAGGAGTAGTAATCCGCGATCCCCGACGTAGAGTTACGATGAAGTTAGCTACTTATCTCTATGTGGTTGAGTACTTGTTAAAGGGGTTTTTCGTTTGTTGGGGACCGACGTCCAAGGCATGAAGCGGTAGGGGGAGCATTGTGCTGAGTTTTATCGCCTATTTGTTTTGTATCAACTTGATGCTTCTTTGGTTGCTTAAGTGCAGATATGTTCGTGGATTCGACGGGCTGAGTTGCCCTATCCCGTGGTCGCCAATGAGAGTAGAATTTTGGTGCCGAGAAGTGCTTAAAAATAGCTAAAAATTATGAATATCAAGGGAAAAATATTCAACGTCAAAGGCGGCAGCTCGATCTAGGACGATTTTAAGCGCCAAAGTGCTTTGAAGGCGCCCGAGTGACACTTGTTGATTTTTCATAATTTTTCAGACAGTCATGCGGATTGACACGAGTTACTGGCCAATGCGGGATGCTGAGCCGGACGACCAGGATTTTTTAGAACTCAATTCTGAGTCCGGATGGGGAAATGGCCAAGAATTGGTCAAGATTTGAAGAGGTGGACATGAGTTGGGCCAAATGGTAAGTGACCCTTGGGGTCTTGGGAGGCATTTTATGCCACACAAAATCGTGGCATGAAGAAGAGGCAAAAAACGTGAAGAAGAAGAAGAGAAGATGTGCCCAAAAAATGCGCCATGTGGGAGGATGAGGGAGATGGGGGGCTGCAAGCAAGCCACCCAACTGATCATTGGCCTTGTCTTCCTTCTCCCTGCTAGTCATATCGCCGCCTCTCGCTCGTCAAATGGTGGCCTGAATGCTGAGATAGAAATCTAGTCTTTCTCTCTCCTCCCTCTCTCTCCCCTAAAGGCAGATTCATGTGGTGAAGATGAAGAAGAAGAATGGATGATGGATGCTTGTCCAATGAAGACCGGATTGCTCCATAGTGCAAGAAGATTGAAGATTGCTGATTGTGGACTATCATGAGCATTAATGTGGCTGGAAATCAGTCCTAAGATATGGCAAATAAAAACCTGCAACCCGCAAAGAACGGTAATCTCATTTTTACAAAGGAAAATGGTGTTTTTATGCAATTTTCTTCATGAATTCTTGTTCCCATGAGATGATAATGCATTATAATGTTGTCTTCAATGTCTTTCAACTATTTATGCTCAGAAAATTAGAAAATCATAAGTGTTGTGGATGAAATTAGTAGTGAAAAACCCGTAAATATGCAAAATATGGAGAAATTGGGTGTTTTTGAGATATCAATGGAAAAAAATCATAAGACACACCAACTAAACTTGTCTTTTTGCTGCAAATGAACCTAAGGGCCACAGCCCACAACTCATTTTGAATTTTCAGTCATTAAATATTGCAAAAAAAAGAGGAAAATAGGGGAAATAATGAAAAAATAGGGGAAAAATGGATTTTGAGTACCAAAAATTAAGGAAAAATAAGATTCATGTTTGTGGATGTATGGGGGGTCTGAAGTATGAGGTTTAGCCTCAGTTCAGCCCTATCTTTATGTTTTAGTGAGTTTTATGGTCTTTTATGCAATAAAAATGAACCCTAAACCTATGTACCATGCACAACCTAAACGGGTGAGGGGGTGGAGTGTATGAAAAGTGTGTAAATGTTGAATGAAGTGATGAAAAGATTACTGGTTTTTTATGCAAACCATATAGATTGGACGATATTTAAAGATTAAGAACCTAGTAGCACGAGGGTTTCTCAGTGCTAGGTTCATGCAACGCCGCATAGGAGTGAGAGAGAAATCCATTGAAGGGAATGTTTTCCACATGTGCACCAATGCTGATTTTCCTAATTGTTTGAGCACGTAGATATTCACAATTTGCATGAAGCATGAAATTTAAAATGTATCAGATAATACCTCTTGGATGCATAGCAGTTGCTTTTTAGAGGAATATGACCAACATTGAGTGAGTAAGGTTGTCCAAGCTGTAGGCTAGGCGTTGGGTCTAAGGGAAAGTAAAGTGAGGAAGCATGGTATATCTCCTAGAAATATGTGGATCATAAAAGAGAGAAGTTTGTGTTCGCATGTGTTATATATGTTTAGCGACGCATCGAGGGGCCAATCCCCAAGGTGTAGGAGAGTCGCAGTGAGGTAGTGGCATTCAGCCGTTGGAGGACCTCCTATGTTTGTGCTTCGTGCTATTTGGCAATGTGTTGGGACTCCCTCTGAGGAGTGTTAATTGGGTTAGAGTTGGACTACAAGACGTGATACAAATGCAAGATGTTTAGGAAGATGATGTATGTGTCGTCCACGCTCCTGGCCGCGAGGCCGTGGGGTTGTTGAGCGCATGATAGAGGTCCGGCTAGTGCATGAGCCAGTGCCGGCCCGTTTTAGGTCCCATCAACACACTAGGTCATTAACTGATCGTACCACTAACCGTGGTTGAGTATGACTGACTCAACTATTACAATTTAGAAGATAGTTAACTTGCAGCTATACACCATAGCAAAATGGTGTGTAGCAGAAATGAAAAATAGGGTACTGATGGAATCAGCAAGAGCTATGATGAATGAGAAGAGTTTGCCAAACAGTTATTGGGCTAAAACAGTAGTGGGTGCTATCTATGTGCTGACTAGAATCCCTATAGCAGGGATTCATGATGTAACTTGATGTAACTCCATATGAGAGGTTGTATGGTCATAAGCCTAACATTTCACACTTGAAGGTATTTGGCAACATTGCATATGTGCATGTTCCTGATGAAAAGAGAAAGAAATTGGATCCTAAAGCTATTAAGAGTGTGTTCCTTGGTTATGCACAAGATCGAAAAGCTTACAAGTGTTATGTACCGTCTACTCATGAGACATTGATTAGTAGAGATGTTGTTTTTGATGAGTTGGCACGTGGTATGGTAATCCTATTGTAGTGGCTACTGATGGATCAACCAGCACTAGTAATGTTGAAAATACACCTACAGTGAGTACATCTATGAGTGGTCCTATAGGTGATGGGTCACCTACAGTAAGTCCTTGTTCAGGACGCTTGCGGAGTCGTACTCCTACATCCACTAACACGGATATGTCAGTGAGGGGGAGATTGGATAAGAGAAAAGAAAAGATGCTTAAGGATGTGATAGGTCCACTTACAGCAAGTTATGAGTCATCTAACAGCGACAACTTGGATAGTGAGTTGGGCATTCCGTCTATCATGACGCCTGGAGCAAGGCAGAGTCGTTATGTACCGCCTCATGAGAGGAAAGCTCAGAGTGAGCCACAGTTATGGAGATCTAAGAGTCAGAAAACTAGTTGACAGGTTTACATACATTGGTTATTCAGCCTACCATTATGCATATGTCTAGTATGACAGGCTACAAAGAACCTACAAAGTTTGATGAGGAGTTACATATGATAACTGGTGTGCTGCCATGGATGAGAAGTATGCAGCCCTGGCTGAAAATGAGACATGAGAATTGGTTGAGTTGCCTGAAGGAAAAGTCCCCATTGGCTGCAAATGGGTGTACAAGGTTAAGTGCAAGTCAAATGGTTCATTAGAATGCTATAATGCTAGGCTAGTTGCAAAAGGGTATGCACAACAATATGGCCTTGACTATGAGGAGACTTTCAGTCTAGTGGCAAAAATGGCAACAGTCAGAACTATCATTGCTTTGGTAGCATGCAAAGGCTGGAAATTATGGCAAATGGATGTCAAGAATGCTTTCTTGAACGATGATTTGGTTGAGGAAATATATATGGAGCAGCTTGAAGGCTATGTTCACCTGAACTTTCCTACACATGTACGTAAGCTGAAAAAGGATTTATATGAGCTGAAACGAGCACTTAGAGCATGGAATGCTCGGATCAGCAGTTATTTATAGCTACATGGATTTAGATTGGGTGATGCAGATCATAGTCTTTTCACGAAGGAGAGAGATCATGGATATGTGTTTCTAGTGGTTTATGTAGATGATCTTATCATCACTAGAGATGATGAAGAGGGCATTGCTGAAATTAAATCATGTTTACAGGCTGAATTCAGAGTCAAAGACCTTGGTGAACTAAAGTATTTTCTTAGGATTGAGGTAGTCTCTACGTCTCAAGGTATATGGCTGCCACAGAAGCAGTATGCTCATGACATGTTAAGAAGTATGGTATGAATGAATGCAAGTCTATGGAGAAACCTCTTGATCAGAATGTTGAGCTGCAGATTGATGTTGGGAATGACATAGAGAATGTGACCATGTATGGAAAAATGGTGGGAAGCTTGATATACTTGACTATTACTCGCCCTGACTTATGTTATGCAGTAGGGCTGATTAGTCAGTTAATGCAGAAGCCTCACAAACCACATTTAGAGTCAGTTATGAGGATCATGAGATATGTAAAGGGTATTACAGATTATGGGCTATTTTATGCATATAGAAAATCCCTTGAATTGATAGGGTTTACTGATGTTGATTGGGCTGGTTGTGCCTATGATGACAGGAGGTCAACTAGTGGTTATGCATTTGGATTGGGCAACAGTATGATCAATTGGCAGAGTAAGAAACAACCTACTGTTGCATTGTCTAGTAGAGAAGTTGAGTACAGAGGAACTGCCTTAGCAGCTTGCGAAGCAGTTTGGTTAATGAAAGTGCTGAAAGACTTGGGAATATAGCTGGAAAGCAGAGTGAGATTGCATTGTGATAACCTCAACAATGTTATGTTGGCTAGCAATCTTCTCTACCATGCTAGGTCCAAACATATTGAGGTTCACTACCATTTCATCAGAGAAATGGTTCTTATAGGGCAGGTTGAATTGATTCATGTGAAGACTGAAGACCAAGTAGCTGATATATTTACCAAGTCTCTTGGTAAATAAAAGTTTATATACTTCAAACAGCTACTTGGAGTTTATCAGATGGTTTGAGATTGACGGGGAGTGTTAGAATATCAAGCTCCTGTTACTCTTCACTCAGTCTATCTTTATGTATGTGACTGACGTTAGCTGGATACAGCTGTACACGTGTGTGACATTCAATAAGTCGGTGTAGTCAATGACAACCACAGTTAGTCTTGGTTAGTCATACCTATGCGTGTAAGTCTCTTTTAGTTAGTATGATAGAAGAATAATGATGGAAGAACAACAACGAGCTGAGGCTCATCTTCCGCTCCACTTTGTCTCTCTCCCTCTCTTCCAACAGCATACACTGAATATGCATCTACCAGTGATCCCCAACCAGTTATGTCATGAATGTCTTGGCCTGTATGAGCCATTTCACTATTAGTGATCTTTCTCTTTTCAGCTGCATGTAAAGCATGTGTCTATATTTCAGCCTTTGGACCATCACTTGGCTATGCATTCTATCCAATTGTAGACCAAAAGTAGAAGCATGTACCGCTGCATAAGCATTTCGAACATCCAAGTCTTCCAACAACTTCTGCATACCTCCCTTTCCAAAATTCAAAGCAAGAGGCAATCCCATTTCGTGTGCATGGATCTTGCCATCTTTCCAAAAGATGACCTTTCGTGCCAAGCCTCTTGATAGGCAGCACAATCCTTTCTCTCATGCTGCAAACTATCACACCATATACATCTTTTTCCTGGCTTAGGGGCTGCTGCCCGTCCCCTTTCCTCTTGTCCTTTTTCATCCAATTTTGCAACCTTCAATTGAAGTTCTCGCATGCCTTTGACCAATTCATCTAAGATATCTTCCCTAACAGAGAGAATAATAGCAGGTACAACCATAGGGTTAGCCACAGAAGTGGGTGGCTTACTAGGTACATCAACTGTCTTGCTTGTAACAGTGGGCAAGCTAGAGACATGCAATCTTTCTCTTCTGCTATGCTTTTTCACAAGTGTAGTAACAGCTTCCTTGACATGTCTCCACTCTATTTTCAGACCTGTCTTTGTAGTCTGATCCTCTAGCAAATCATCAAGCTTCTCTTGAAGCTCAGGATTAGCTGCTTGTAGAAACAATTCAAAATTTTGACTTGCAAGAGCTTGTTGTTCTGCAAGATCCAACTACTCAAATCGACTTTCAAATTCTCTTAACAATTCTGTAGGCCACAAGACCCTTATTAGGTTGTAGAACGCACTCCTGAAAAGTCTTGCACGTAATCAAATCGGTATCTTCAATGTAAAATTCTTCCCTGAGTGACTTCTTGAAAGCTACCCAGTTAACATCTTGCATGTATAATTCAGTAATCCGCGTTTCAATTCATGTATAGCGATTTGAACAAAATACTGGCTCCATGCAAGTTGAGCCACCCCAAAGAATTCCATCTTTTGAGCATAGGTATGTACATATGCAAATACATTCCTGCCATTGAATAACTTCATCTCATGCTCAACTGCTTGTAGAGCATTCATCACAACACTTTCTGTTTGAGCAAAAACCTGCATTACCTGTTGTTGTTGTTGTACCTGCATAAGCATATTCATATTTTGCACCAACTGTTGCAAAAAATCACTGGAGATTGTGTTCAAAGGTTTTTCATCTTGTCTTTCCTTCTTTTGATGACCTTTTACGTCGAGTTCACCAATGTCAAAGGGGTTTTTGTCGAAAGGTCGTATCCACGAGGGATTAGAGATAGAAGGAAGTAGACTCTAGGAGATGGAAGAGAAGATAAAGAATACACAAGAGGTAAACACAAAAAAGACAAAGCACAATGAATCAAATCAATATATATTGATAGAACCTGAAATCCTTTGTCTGGCACTACTCAGAAGCACTCTCCAGGCATTAGATCTCTTGGAGCTCCTTTGTAGACAAAAAACGTGGATCAAAATAACATCTCCTTCTCTTCTGCTCGGAACTCAAATCTAATGGCTTTGTTGGCTTCGGAAGGCGGGTAAAACCTTAGGACACCTGATGAGGGATCTCCCAGATCACTTCTTCTTCTTCTTCCAATTCAAAGTGCAGTTTTCAGCCTGCCAATAGTGATCCGACATGCGCGCTTTTGCCCCTCTATATTTTTTTATGAAAAATCCAATAACTGACTGAAAAAGCAATTGCTTTTTGCATGCTATTTTAATCTAGAAGCTCTTCTAAAATTTTTGAATTTTTAAAATAAATAATATCAAAATGGTCTAAAATAGGCTAAAATTATCTAAAAATCTAGTATTTTTGGATAATCCATGCAACGAACACTAGCACTAATGACTCAGATCACATTGAATGTTTACATTAATAAGAAAGCCAGATGATGATGCATTCCATGCTTTTTTCACATTGTGTCTGCAAAGCATCACGACACTGCACCAATAGCCCGTAATGAAACAAAAAAAAGTCAAGTTCGCGTGGGTGGCATCACATGACAAGTGATGATGCTTGATTGGGTGGTGTTGGAGGATGGGGCGGTGCCCTAGGGAATGGGTTTTAACGAGGTATAATTGGAGAGCTCCGAGGGAAGATATCGGGAGGGTGGGGAATGTGCTTTTGGGGGGGTGGGGGGAAGGGGGCCATGGGGGGGTTGGGAAGGGAGGTGGTAGGGGAGGAAGAGTGAGGGGAATGAGGAGGGAGGAGGGTGAAGAAGAAGGCGATGGAGGAGGAGAAGAAGGGGAACAAGAAGGTGGTGGGTGATGGAGGACTAGGCAGGATGGGCAAGGAAAAGGGGGAGGAGATGGCAGCTACGGACGGCTAGGGGGTGACGAGGAATAGAGTGGCAAGGAGAAGGGGGTAGCTAGTGTAGGGGGAGGAGATGGCGGCTACGGACGGCTAGGGGGCGACGAGGAATAGAGTGGCAAGGAGAAGGGGGGTAGCTAGTGTAGGGAGGGGGCAGAGAAGGGGCAGCAGGCAACAGGGAAGGGCGGCAATAGGTTGGGGGTGGGAAGAAGGGGGGAGTGAGGACAAGTAGTGAGTGGGCAATGAAGGGGGTGTAGGGAGTAGGGTGGCAAGCAGTGGTCTGAGGGGCGGCACGCTAGGGAGGGGCCAAGGGAGGGGGTTGAGAGGGGAAGGGAAGAGAGGGGGAGGGGGAGAAGAGGAGAGGAAGGGAAGGAAAGAGAGAGGGAGGGAGCAGAAAAATGTCAGAGAAAGAGAGAGGAGGGAGAAGAGAGAAGAAGAAGAAGAAGAGAGAGAGGCTGGGACACTTATTTTTTGTTTGGTTTTTTTGTTGTGATTTTTAAAAAGAAAATTTGAAAAAGTTCTTCCCCTTGTCCCACACACATGCATGGGGTGGGGTAGAAAAATTTGCAACTTCGAGAATCAACGGAAATGGAGGAGTATGAGCAGCTTAGCTACAAGATGTCAAATTCGACTACATGCATTTCAAGGTGAAAACTAAGCATTCATGTGGACATGCAAGGGCAACGAGACCAAAAATTGGTGAAAAATCTTATTCGAAAAGATCCGGACCTCGAATTGACATGCAACAAAAAGGAATATGGGCAGGATGACAAGATGAACAATGACGGACAACATGAATGATATGTGTAGAAGGAGAAAGAGGCATTCACATGGAAAAATGATAAAAAATTCACATAAAAATGAGATAAAAAATTAATAACAAAAAATCTGTTCATTGGAATGAAGTGTAGGAAAAAGAAAAAGTTTTTGGTTGGATTAGACAGACATGGCTATCCAATCAAAACATGGGTTTGATGAGAAACATGGGTGTTCACATGGAAAAATGGCAAAAATACATATGAAAAACAAAACAAAAATTAAGTTGAGAAAAAAAAAACAAAAATTAAGTTGAGAAGATTCATCTGTAAAAAAAAAGAGTGCAATGATGAAAAGATAAAGTATCAGGGTAGTGGTGCGGGATGAGTTCGTTAGGTGAGAACGTGATTCTAGTGACAAGAGGGCACATTCACATGGAAAAACATAAAAAATACGTATGAAAACATAATCAAAAGTTAATAACACCAAATCCATGTGTCGAAAAAAAGGGGAAGAAAATGGAAAAATGTTTGGTTGGAGGTGTAGCTCAAGGCTATCCAAGCAGTATGCCATTCTGACAAGAAGAAAGCATGTTCACATGGAAAAACAAAAAAAAACTCATAAGAAAATACTTACAAATACACAAAAATGAATAATTGCCAAATCGATACATCAAAAAGACGGGCTATAAAAATGAAAAATATCTAAGAGAAAGGAATGATCAAGATTATCAAGTTAAACCGCAGTTCCGATGTGAAAAAGAAACATTCACATGGAAACACGTCCAAGTCACAAAAAATTCTTTAAAATTTAATAATTGAGGAACAATTGCTCAAAATAGAGGGTAATGAAAAGAAAAATGTTGAATTCAAAGGAACAAATAGGGTTATAAGGTCAGATATCAATTTCAATGAACAAAGGATGTATTCACATGAAAGAACGACAAATTGAGGAAAAGGGCTAAATGGGCAAGAAAAGATCCCAAGGATGGCGAGGTAGAATAGGATGATTGGGTGGGGAAGGGAACCCAATAGAGCATAAAGAAGACATTGCATCATTTAAAGATCGGATAGTGGTTTTTTCATGAGGATATGCTGACACAAGACACGCAAGGATGTGTTCCCACACTTAAAACCTTATTAACAAGCTAGTTTGTCTAATTAGCAAGGGCCTAGCACTTGATCGTGAACTAAACCCTTGCATCCCCATACTTAAGACATAACATATATATATATATATATATATATGTATGTATATATAGATGCAAGAGGTGGGGTTAGAAATACTTGGTCCATTCAAATAGTTGAGGTGGATCATCATCGACGCATTGGGTATCAAAGATGTCCACAAGAGGTACCACAGCTTACCAGAGCACACATTCAGCATGGCAGGAACCATGCAATAATACACAGAGAGATAACATCATTGTTGATGGAGAACCATTAAGTTATCGATAAGTAATAATATAGTACTTGGCTCAATAATCACTCATGTTGGGATGATAGATCAGTCTCTCACCCCACCACTCACATCACTCAAAGAGGAAGGAAAAGAACCCATATCTCCTACCTGGTTGAGAAATAAACGAGAGGAATTGCACAGGGGGAATATACCAGTGTGTACATCTCTGATGGTGCATCAATGCATCCCAATCTATCTGACATAGGTGTGAGAAGGCAGGCTAAGGAGCCTTGTAGTACAATGCACAAAACAAAGTGAAGTGTTCAAAGGTGATGTGGCAGAGGCCCATCCCGTGTGTGCATAGGAAAATCATACTTGGTGCCAATGTCATAACATCCCTCAATCCTCACCTCTTAGTGTTAGTTGAAGGGAAAATTAGTCACACTCACCCCCTTCTTTCTCACACTCTATTAATAGATACAGGAGGGCAACCCATACTCACATTCCCATCCAGTTAGGATGAAAGCCCACAATACTAAAGGGGTCGTCGATGAAGAGTGGCTTCATCTTATCAATGATGTCAAATAAGATTTGCTAATAAATAGGTGTACCTAGGGAGGTAGCCAATAGATCAGAAACGTAAATGGCATGTAGAAGAGGTCACTTGCTATGGGGGTTCAGATGCAACTATCGAAACACAAGACACATCATACCAAGGGAGGCAATATTGGAACTACACCTTAGGGATATCAACTGATAAGTCAATTGTTCTAGACTGTGGGGTGTTGCCACCTTTTCCACAACTAGCTTCTCATCCAAGGGTGTTTGTTGCCTTTTCTTGGAACAAGGCATGTTCTGACTACTAGGGTTGTTGCCAACTTTTCCACAACTAGCTTCTCGTCCAAAAGTGTTTGCTACCTTTTCTTGGAACAAGGCCTATTATGACAGGGAATTTCTTCCTTTTCTCCCATAACTATTATTATTATTATTATTATTATTAATTTATTATTATTTTTCCTTTTTCCTACTCCCTAGGGTGTTTTTACCTTTTCTCGAAGAGCAAGTTAGTATGACATGGACTAAAGTTCTTTTCTCTTGTGACCTATTTTTTTATTTTTTTAAATTCCATTTATTTTGGTAGAAACCCATAGATCAAAACCAACCTTGCCATGGTGGTTGGATTGAATAGGAGGGTAACCAAACAAAGGCGAGAGGTGGAGGAGAGGGGCTAAAAGAATGATGCCACATCATCAAAATGAGAATGATGGATATCAGCAACAACATGAGAAGTCGTAAGGAGCAATGCCCAAAAGGGAGAGGAACTATCAACTGTGATGGGAAATACTTCTTCAAATAGTAACTCTTAATCAAGAAAGGATCATCAAAGGCATTAATGGCTTATAGTTGGATAGAGTCGTTAGGGTTGACAGTGAGTATCTTGTAGGGGCCCATCCAATGTTGTTTATGCTTTTCTAGAAACTTTCCAAAGCATAAACTATAGGTGAGGACTAGGTCATCTTCCTTGAAATCTTTGTGCTTGATGAAGCGGTCATGGGATAAGTCTTTCATCAAGCTTATGTGGCTTCCATACACTATAAGGCCATCCATCGAGTCTCATCCAAACATTCCAAGTGTAGAAGGTAGTGCTATAGGGACTCAGCATCTCCCAAGCACGCTGTGATAGCCACTCACAAAGAGGGTAGTTCTAACTCAACAGGGAAGATGGCTTCTATGTCTAGAAAGGTATCTATGTTGTAGTAGCCTTATGAGAGGTTCTATATGCCTAGAGGGCCTCTATAAGTGGATTATCCCAATTGCAACAATGCGCAGCAATCATCTTCGTCAAGATCAAATAGATGATGCAATTGGTAACTTTGACTTGGCCATTGGGTTTGGGGTAGTAGGATGTGGACTTGTGGTGGCAAATCTTGTAAAGCTCTATCAACTCTTCCATGATCTTATTTAAAAAGTGAGTGTCTCTGCATTGACCAACTCTAAGGGACTGCTAAAAACATGTGATGATATTCTTGTACATGAACATGGCAACATTGTTATCGTCATCCCACTTGAGAGCTTTGGCTTCACACCACTTTGTATAATAAAGCAAAATAATACCTTAGCCAATATTTAGCCTTAGGACTTGGGTTAGATATAAAAGGCTAAGTTGTAACTTGCCAAGGATCTTTTGCCAATTGTAAACATTTTTTGTTTGAGGTATCCACCTCCCACTATCCATTGAGGGTGCATACTCTTTGGCCACCATGACATTGGGGTGGATTCCAAGCCCCTCCATAGCATAAGAATGATATCATGATGCAACCTCTCATGAGGGATTTTCAGCCATTGTATCAAGTGGTAACATGATTCATGGTAGCCTAACTACCTTGGCTATGAATTTCTTGGCATTTTAGTGTATTTTTTATTCTCAATATTTCTAGCTATGTCTTTGATCCATTTTTTCCATTTTTCAAATAGAAAGTCCATAGATCTTCAGGTATAGCAAGTACATGCATGGCAAGGAACATTTCACCTTGACCACCACTAGTCTCACAAGTTAAGAGGACAGCCAACCTAGAAGCATTAATGGAGTCTTGGACCAAAGTTGGAGGCCAAGCACTAAAGATAGCAACACATTTTTCAATTCCAAGCCAATTTTGAAGGTATTTTGGACAAAAGAGAGGCAATAGGAGTTAGGGGGAAACTACACTAAGGCTACTTTTGAAGGTAGACACTTCATTTCCTCTTTCCAAGATCTCTTTTAAGCTTTCATAGTGGCAAACCTTTGTCTCTAACTTCATTTTCTTTCAATATCCTTTTCTTCTTGGGAAATGGCTTGTGTAGAGGGTTTCTAGACATGATACACAACAAATAGAGCACCATTGTTGAGAGCTTGATGAGGCTTTAAGGAGAAGATATTTCTTTCTTCTTCTTCTTCAAGTTCTCTTTTCTCTAGCATCCATGGTTCTTTCAGCTATTCTTCACAAGGTGCAAGTAGGAGGTTTCATGGCATGCAACATCTACTAATACATTCTTGTGAGGCATTCGTGCAAGCTTGAAAAGGGAAAACAATGTCATGGTGAATTTTATGTTTGTAGGTTTTTGTACTCCTTTGAGATAGGGAAATTATGTTGAAGTTCATGTTTGCAGGTTTTCATACAGTATTGGGACAGGGGAATGTATATGCAAAATAATAAGCTTGACATTGTGCCACCACATCTTTTGAGAAAATTGTTTTGCCTTGCTCATCATACATCTGGTGCCTTGCTTGACATTAAAGCTTTAATCAAGAACAAACACGGCTCCACAAGGTGACTATTCAAAGATAAGAGAAGTTCTAGATTCCAGACTCACAGGCTGTATTCCAATTGTAGCTCCATATTTGATCAGCTTTGCAAATTGTAGTCCAAACAACAAGATGTGAGGTAGGGGGATGTAGCAAATTTGAAGATATGGAGCATTCAATGCAAGGATTATATTGCTTGATAATGTGGATCAAGTTGCCATTAGAGTAGTCCTTTGAAATGCTATGCCAATCTGGGAGTTCATAACAATGAAAATCTAGGAGTTTAGTGAAGGCAAAGGGCTTATGTCTGCATTGGTTTCTATAGGCTTCAACAACCATTTCATCTTCAAAAAAACCATCATGATTCTAGCCATTACTACAAAAGAATCAATGAGCAGACAATTTGATTCATAATTGTGGTCATCTACTCGTATTCCATGAGTTGAAGACAACATGCTATATTCCAGTGAAGTTGCTCCAAGAAGGATAGAGCCTTGGATCTAGCTAGAGCCTCATCCATGATTCCATAAAATTTGAAGGACTTATCTATGATGCAAGCAAACATCAGCCCATTTATTGTGTAATTGAATATGTTGTGCAAGGCTAGAACAAGTTCAAGGCACCTTGCTATAATAACCAACAGCTTGTTGTACCCATCTAGATACTCTACAATCACTTGTAATCTTCTAGCGGTGATGGAGAAAGAGGAAATTCAACTTAAGGTCTCCAACATTGCAGCAACAGATTGATAAAACATTACAGCAGTTATAACCCTCCTATATAGTGGATCTTTTTGCTCTTCCATCAGAAAAGGGACACCAAGGAAAGCATGAGGAAGGTTTGCAAGGAATCAGAAGTATTTTGTGGCAATTGATGAAGAGGGACAGCCTCTTTGGACTCAAATTGATTCACTTAGCAATATCTTATTTTAGCATTTTTTCTCAAGCAGTGTATCAGATTGGGAGAAAATCTTGTGAGGTGATAATTGATACCATCTTGGAGATATCATATGCTTTTATGCTCCCAATACTTGCACACTAGCATAGATATCAACTGGCATCAATGATGATGGAGATGATGGTAGTGGCAGCATTTGGAACTATCCTTGCTATCGGAAATGTTGCCTGAGACCATAATGTGGAAGTGACTACAACTCTTGTGCTTGCTATCCTTGAGATATTGTTATAAAAGAATTCATATATTCAAGTGATGTTATTGAGTGTTGTCGTAGTGAAGTCAAGTTACAATAGAAATTTGCTAACTTAGAAGTTGATGCACCCCTTCTCACTTACAGCCCTAAGTATGCATTAATGTATTTGAGGCATAATCTAGCACATCATCCTTCATTGTCAAGTATAGGTTTGACCATTACAAATGCCACAAGCAAACATAATTTTGGAAAATAGGAAAATTTGAGAGGTGGATTATTCAAACAAATCTGTGAGATAGAGAACACAAGGGCTTGCTCTCCAATTGAATACCCTATTTACTGAATATTTGCTTCAATCACAACTAGGTGATGGATCTGGAAGAGAGTATTTCCATGCTCTGGAAAATTGCAGGAAACCAATCAGCCTTGATGGTTTCAAGATTCCATGGAATATCAAAAGCTTTAAATTGTTTAATAGCTTAGGTTAGTAAGTGAGTACTAGGCATTGGTAACAATAGTGGAATTATTGCAATTTAGAGATAAGGATTTCTAAAATGTTGCTTGTAGTACTAAACAGACAAATGTAGCAAAGGATTAAATACATCAACAATGTTATGATATGTGATCAATCATTGGATTTGGAATAGATTTTGGACTAGCACTGTTGCTAGAAACACCAATAGTAGGACTAATGAATCTACTGGCAAGAGTATGATGACAATGTAGCCATTATATTGACAAATATCTCATCATGGTTGAATGTCAAAATATGGTGTGAGTCCATTCATGACTAAAGATTTCATTATTGCTATTCTACAACACTCAGTAGTTTGAATCATGCAACGCTCAGTAGTTGAATCGACTTGTGGAAACTAGGAGTAAAGGCTCATTGACCTTTCAAAGCTTTGTGGACAGCAGCATTTATCAAGGTGATGTGATGGTAGATTTTTATGACTTGAATAATTGGATGAATTTACATAAATGGCCTGCATGGATCCATTAGACAATGCATCAAACTATTTGTCTTGAAATCTAAATCCTTGCAAAACCACTTGTTGTTCTAAAGTGGTTGAGAGACCACAAGCTCATGGTTTGGTTATTACAGCAACAATCATTGTGTCAAATGACTCTATGTCTGAAGATGTTTAAATGCATGCAGTTAGCATATATAAGCCAGATGCAGTTTCAATTTTGTTGGTTCTATCTATTTGTAACATTTTTAGTACATCACTTCAATTAGACATTGTTTTATGGACTACAATGCTTATGCTATTTTGGGCAAAGCCTCGGAGAAAATGTTTTAGAGTTGTCTTATCAGATGGTTAAAATAGTTGACCCCATTCTTTTGGTGTAGGTTGGTGTTTTGGCATATCCAAATCTATGTGGAACAATCACAATGGATGTAACAGGGATCTGATGCTTCTTGGTTGACACATTCTCTTTTCAATAAAGAGCTAAAAGAAAATGAGGCCATGTCTGAGGCAAGCCTCTTTGAGCTAGAATAAAGACATTGCATAAGTATGCAGGAATAACGAGTATACTATCTAAAAAAATAACATGATTATCATGAAGATTACAAAGAATATGCATGCTATGAACATCATGAAGAATATGCAAGGCATGGGCATCAATCTCATGATCAACAGTATTATGAGCCACAATCTTCTTGTCATGGATATTATGGACAATAGTATGACTATGATCTGTAGTTGGATTATGATGGTGAGTACAATGAGTGCATTGGTATGACCAACAACATGCATATGATAATGATGAGAACTATGTCTAGCCGCAACGTGCAAGTGATGTTCATAACATTTTTGGTGGGACATCCAGAAGGACTTGGGAATGGTCCCAACTCTTTTGATATGCATGCAAATGGATAGTCATACATGAATGGACAACAACATGAATATGATCATGGTCATGGATATGAGTAGCATTATGTTAGTGAACATGGATAGCATGTTGATTAGTACTTCTATGATGATGAGCCATTCCATAGTCAATATTATGATGATGATTAACCTTTTCATGGACATCAACGTTATGTTAGTAGGAATGAACATGGTCATGGAAAACCATCCTATTATTGAAAGTATGACCATCATAATGGCTAGCATGGTGCTATTTGGGAAAAACTCTTAACAAGTGATGATATTAGAGGACTAATGCACAAGGCTTATGTTATAGAAGTGGTTAACCAATATCTTTGGATCATAAAGATATATGGAATAAAAGGAATGGTAAAGTGATGCTAGTTATAAAGTCTCCCGATAATGAAGAGGAAGCTAAAGAGACTAAAGAGAAAGTAGACCATAAAGTCCAAGATGGAGAGTCATAAAAATCCTTTGAAGATGATCATGATGCCTATCAACTTTCTAACTCACATCATGCTAAAGACCAAGTGAATGTAGAAATTGAAGAGGTGTATGTAAAGGAGCTTAATGAAGCTATATGCCAATCTATGGAACTATGTGACATGTTTTCAATTGATGACCTTGTCTTTCCATTTGATCCAAGGGATCATGAGGATACTTTTTTGTTTCCATTTGACCTAGGAGGCAATGATGGGAAATATTGTTTTGCAGTAGGAACTTATAGTTGTGATGGCTATTTTGATGGTTATCTGTTTGAACTTGGAGGCATATTGGGCTTTTGTGACTTTCATTGTTGGTGGGTTGTAAATAAACATTGCAATAATGATTCCTCAGCATATTCAATCATCCTCTCTAAGGCTTCATGAATCCTTCAAAACAATGGGATTATTACAATTACAGAACAGTGAATAGCTTACTGTGTGAATTTTCTATCATGAATTACATGGCACTTTTTGGCAACATGATTGAATCCTATATGTTGAACAAGTTTCTTATGGTATTTTCTATCCAACAAGACTTCATTCATGCCATTTGGACTCCTCTATCACAAGTTATAGGTAACTTTTGATGGCTGCTATGTTTTAATAGTCTACAACAATCCACTAACATCTCTTTGTTGTTTTTGTACTTTGAAGGACTCTTTTTTGTGGCATGAAGACTTTTATTTCAACATGGATTTCTCATTCACCATTGGTTTACATGCCAACAAGCTATTCTCAACATATCCATTGTACATTCTCTATAATTTTTCTAGCTTTGAGGACAAAGCTTCTTTAGGAGGGGATGGTTTGTAATAAAGCAAAATAATACCTTAGTCAATATTTAACCTTAGGTCTAAGGTTAGATATAAAAGTTGAAGTTGTAACTTGCTAAGGATCTCTTTTCAATTGTAAACATCTCTTGTTTGAGGTTTCCACCTCCCACCATCCATTGAGGGTGCATACTCTTTGGATGCCATGGCATTGGGGTGGATTTCATGCCTCTCCATAACATGAGAATGATATCATGTTGTAGCCTTTCATGAGTGATTCTCAACCATTGTATCATGTGGTAGCATGATTCATGACAACCTAGCTACATTAGCTATGTCTTTCTTGGCATTTTAGTGTAATTATTATTATTATCAGTATTTTTAGCTTGATGTGGGAATTAGCTTCTTTACACTTTCTCAAATAGTCTATACATACCAAGATGTATCGATTCTACTTTCTTCCAATTGGAGAGTTGATTGACCCCACAAAATTGATGCCCCACTTCTCAAACGGCTTCAAGGAAAGGATGGATTATAATAGTATGGCACTGGATTTGGTAGGCTTTCACATTTGCTGACAAGCATCACAATGTTTACAATAGTCATAGGCATCCTTGTGGAGGGTTGGCTACTAGTAACCTATGAGCAAATCCTTTCTAGATGTCTCTTCTCTTGCAAAATGTCTGCCACAAGGCTCATCTCATGGAATGCTTTTAGCACGATCCCGATCTCATCTCCCGCAGCACATCTCTGCAACACTTCATCTTTGCCTCTCTTATACAAAGTGTTGCCTAGCAAAGTATAAGGGGTTGATTCCACAAAAGCTTATTCTTCTCTCTACTAGAGATGCTAGTAATTGATAGAATTCTTTTAGGGTAGTTTCCTCATGAAACAAGCTTCTTATACTATGATAATTTGAGCTTCATTGATGGGTGCATGCTTCAATTCTCAACTAACATACATTCCACATGGTAGGACCTTAAAGGAGAAGATTTGGTGTGCATGTTAAAAGTCTACTCGAAGTTTACATTGAAAGCAATCTCATATAGTATGTCACCTCCTTTGACTTTAGATATCCAAACCCACTAATGTACAAACAAAGTAGAAACTGTTAGACTATTGCATGAAGGTGTGAGAAATCACAATATTGGTCAGGTAGTTCTATCAAGATTGCTGCTACTAGGGCAGGTGGGTACTATTAATGAGGTGTAATAAGAAAAGGTTTCTTTCCCATTGTAAAATTTACAAAGTAAAGTTTAGTTGGAAAAAAGGACAACTTATATTCTCAAAATAAAACTAAATTTGATTATTTTCCATTGATTTTGCCTCTGCAACTCATTTTCTCCCGCTAGTATAAGGTGCTCATGCAGGTCTTCTGTCATTGTGGGTCCTTGCTACTGGCATTCCTCTTTCACTTCTATGCCTTGCCCAAAGTTTGCAATTTGACCCTACAAAATGTGGTTCACCTCCACAGTAATGGCATGCTCTTGTTTGAGTAGTTTGCTACTATGCCTAAAAGTTTCCCCATGGTTATCTTACTAACATTCTTCTAGGTCCCCTAAAGGGTATCCGAGGCATTGTGTCAATATTACCTAACTGTAGCTAGCTACACAACTCTTAGCCTAGGCTGCATTACTAGCACCTCTTGTGCCATTGTGGCATTAGGATTATACTAACAAGTTTTGGTTTCATGGCCATTCCTTTAGCATATTTCACAGTACTTTTCCTTCCTCTTGGTTTCAGAAAGACCTGTCTTTCAGCTTTTTTTAAATCTTCTTATCTAGTTTACTCTCCTCTATCTTTTTCTCAATTTTATCATTTGCCTTCTTCTTCTTTTTACTCTTTGTTGAACCTAGTTCCTTCCTTTTCTTCCCGTGCTTCCTCCTACTAGACTCTTCATCATCTAAGTCATTGAAGTCATTGTCTGATTCTAAACTTAACTCACTATCCTTATCCTCATTATCACTATCACTTTTTGATCTTGAATCTAAATCTGAATTGAAATCCAAATCTGAGGAATCATCATCCTTATAGGTCTTTGATCGAGAAGTACCAAGCCTTCTCTCCACTCTCATAGTAGCCCTAATCATACTCTAGTGTATCATTCTAACCAATCTCCACATTAGTAATTGGATTCATGATTTTACCCTTTATACCCTTAATAAAACAAGTAATCTACATGTCTACTAATGGTGCATCAACAACATCCAACCTATTAAGTAGATTCTTAAACATCTAAGCACAATCTTCAACCAACATATTCTTCTACTTGAACTTCTTAATCTTTCTCAAGCTGTCTCCAAGAGTTTTATCTTTCTTAAACCTGCCTAAGAATGCAATCCTTAATTCATCATATGTGTTAAATGTTGCCATGCCATAATTATTAAACTAATGTAACATTTTCGAATCTAAAACATGCATTCTGCATACGAATCTCCTCTTAGGAGGCTAAAAGGTTAGGATAATAGCAATTTTTTTAAATTAGTTATTCCTCTCTCCTCCAGCCGACTGTCGTGCTAGAGGAGAAGGGAATAGTAATGGCCACCAAGCTGCTTGCTGGATGCCATAGGACGAACGATGACATGCCGGATGCCGCGTAGGGGAGGGAGGAACCTCTCCCTCTCCCTATAAAACCCATGGCTATGGGAGCCTTGAGGAGGGAGTGAAGAGTCGAGACTTTGCTGTGCAGCCATGAAGGAGTGAGAGAGGTGGTCGCTGGGAAGAGAGATTTGTCAGAATTCTGACGCTGCAGTCGAGACACTGCCGAATTGCTGCCGTGAGCCAGGGAAGGTTGAACGTCGCCAGGAGGTCGCCACCATCTGCCGCGCAGGTCGCCGCTGTCTGCCACGAGTCGCCTTCTACCGCCTTATTTGCCACGTGGGGCTTCCATCAGAAGCTTCAAAAGCTTCTTAGGAAGCTTCTAAAAGCCTCCTAAGAAGCCCCCCTTCATGTGGCCTATTTAGGCCCTTTTATATTACACCCCCCCTTCCCCCCCCCCCCCCCCCCCCCCCCCCCTCCCACACACACACACACACACACAAAATAACCCTCTTGAAGGTCTTATACACCCTTTTTCCCCCCTTTCTTTTCCATCAAGAGTTTTTTTCCCCCCGGGATCTAAAGCCCCTTTTTGTGAGCCTTCCTATTGCCCTTCTCAAGCAGTCTCTTATATCCTCAAAAATTGAGAACTTTCCCTTAGCATTTCCACAACATCATTCTAGACGGTCCTAATCGTGAAATCCCTACTTCAAGGAGGAAACCTTCTAAAAACCATTTTCGAAAGACGGTGCAAGTTGTCACAAAGGGGAGCTACGCGCGCAAAGGAGATGGCCAAGGTCATAAATTTGCATCCAAGACGGAAAGGCCACATTCACAATGGCTCCTAAGAAAGCACAAGGCACAGCCGCAGGAGGATCATCTCCTAACATCCACGTGGACATTTCACCACAAGTCCAGGTTTTTCTTCATAATTTTTATTTATGTCGTTATAATTCAATCGTGAGTGGATGATTTTTGGAGATAGGATGCATTTTTCATCTTAAATACTTTGGAAATAGCTCACGACGGAAGAGTTCGTTAGTATTTTTCAATAAAATGAACAAAATAAAGGGAGCATAAATGCAATTCTAGCAAGCAGTTTTTATGCATTGCAATGAATTGAAATTAGATTAATGTCCATTTTTACAAAACGAAATTATGATAGTACACGTCGATTAAGCATGGAAGAAATAAACCATATATTGCATTATTGAACATCTTTTTTGAAATAATTCCTAAAGAAAGTTGCTAGCAACCGTAGGAAATTGCTTGGGTTGCATGAAGAAGATTTAACTCTAGGCAAGTGGCTTAAAAACTTAAATCAACGAAAGAGTGTGTAAGTTAGCATACGAAAAATTCATTCAGAAAAGAAAGTAGAAGAGGCTGTATGTTTTAAGCATGAATCTTGTAAATATGCCTATGCTTTGATCTTAACCCGAAAAATTAGGGTTTGTAAATCAACTTATACGTAGACAATGAATCATGTTCAAGACCAGACAAGTTAAATTGGTTTAAACCTAAACACCTAAAACTGCGGAGTACTTGTTTAGAAAAGGGTTAATTCAATGCAACTTATCCCAAAGAACTGACTAGGGTTAGCACATTGAAGACATTTACCTAGTCGCACGTATTGCCAAAACTGAAATTCCTATACCCTAAATACTTGCCCACATTCACGGAATGTAGGGACAGTAGAACATACTTGCGATAAAAGATCTAGGGTTTTTTTCTAAGAATTTCTCGCTTAAAAGATCGAGTGTTGGATGCATTCGGAAAGAAGGATTCACTCCTTAGTAGTTGGCAAAAAATAACGACCAATGGAATTGTTTGTGCTTGTAACAGTTTTAAGAGCACTGTTTTGCTTTGTTTGCTCAAAGAATTAAAGGATAAAAAGATATCTAATGCTTGAGGTTGAAGGCCTGAAGGGAGAGGCAGCTTCAGTTATCCCCGACTGCCTGCCTGACCCTAACCAAGGGGGTTGTTAATTGCACCGGGATGGTGGACCGAACCTACCGCTAGAGGTCTCTCCGTTGAGCGCTACTTAGAGCAGGAGGACGCTTGGGTGCCAGGGGGGGACTCTGGCCGTAAATCCCTCGCCTTTCGGGCCCTGCACAAGAGGCCAACATGACTCGGGTTTGGATCTCGAGGCCCGCATACTAGTCTATGGGCAGAATCTTGGATTAGTAATCCCTATGGATTGCTAGATAGCCTTCGGGCGGATTATGGATAAGCCTACGGGCTGGACTTTATGTATTTCAAAGATAAATATGATAACCTGTTGAAAAGGAACTTGTTTGACATTGCTTTTCTATGTTAAGTGCTATGATTACGTGAAGGAACCACGGGCTAATTAAGGAAGCTGATTGATATATGTCCAACTAAATGTGTTAGGTAATTAAATAACTAAAACGACCTGAGGAAAGTGCAGAGGATGTGGCCATAGGTCCTCCTACGGATGGGTGGTCCCGGTTGGTCGGGAGCTTTTCTCAATCATGATGGACAGCAAGAAGATCGTTTAAAGAACACGAACAGCAAGAGCATTGACCTAGAGTCTAAGTTATAAAGGATCCCGATTTACGCTGTTTTAGGGGAACGGAATGGGACTATGCCTTATGGCAGAGAGGTTGAGCTTCGCATCCCTCTCATTTCCCATTCTCCTTGAACCAGGTGCAACTTGAATCCGCTTCGGACCTGGCGTTTTTGTGTAAAGTAGTTCGCTCGGGTTCGACGCTAGTTGCCGTTAGGAAATGACCAATAGGAAAAACCCTAATTCAGGTTGGTCCTAAGTGGGAACGGCCGGAATACTTCCGCTACGTGGCAGACGTGGAAAGTCCTAGATCGTAAACCCCGTAACATTCCATGGGAGTGCCGGGGCGGAGCTTTCTAGACATCCTTTCCGATGGACTGCTAAGACGTGTCTTGAAGATAACAGGTGGACACATTACAGTTGGTATCAGAGCGAACCAACGAAGGATTTGTTTTTATGAAATCTTAATAAGATGAAGTAAAGCAAATGTTGCTGTTCGAAACATTTCCTTACTTTCAATGCTATCTTGCAGAATTATGAAGCATGGAACAGGTTCTTAGTGTTCCGTGTCATGTTTATGACTGCGATGCATTCCCTGGATTATCAACAAAGGGTTGGGATGGTGAACATCCTAGAGCATATCTATAATCCATCACCTTTGTACATGGAAGGAAGATCGATGGGTGCCTCAGGAATCTACTATATAGCTGCCCACCGGTTTGCATACCTTCAAACCAACCTAAAGAGGATCAAGTGGTTGGAAGACCTGAAAGTCGTGAAGCTATTCATTTTTGTGGAGGCTCACGTAAACTCAACTTTACATATTCGAGGTCGGAGGGTTGAGCTGAACTCATATGTATATGAGGAAGTGACCCCTGTAATCGCTGCCGCAACAGGATCAAAGTGTTGGGGCGCCATGAGAAGAATGGGTTCCAAAGGAAAGGATACCCTGATCTTCCAATGACTTACCGATTCCTGAAGATCCATGACCCGAAACCATACTACTATCCAATTCCTATAGATAAATGTAATACAACATTATTCTCCCCAAACTAAATGTAAACAGTTGCCCTATCATCCCAAGAAATGTTGTATTCCGAAAGGGCTATGCCCATATAAATACAATAAGACTTCTTTTTATCAATGTCTGTTTTATTGATGAGAATTGATAAAAAGTTAAGAGGTTAGGATTCTCGGTTGATAGCTAAATTGGAAATGAAATATAAATCACAGCGTTATCGTGTAATAATGTTAAGAAACCTCTATCCAGGCACAACCCTAGGTACAGAATCCCAGTTCGCCTCCTACATCAAGTACTGCTGTAATCCAGGAGAAGAAGTTTCTTCTCAAGCAGATTAAGCTGTCCGAATTTGACTGGAGAGGCAGATCCATCCAAGCAGATGCTAAAATTTGGATTGAATCCATGGAGGATTACTTTGAAGTAGCCAGTACTGCACCCGCCAACCAAGCTATGCCCGCCAAGCTGAAGCTCACCAGAGAAGCCAGGCTTTGGTGGAAGCAATGGTGCAGAGATCAAGGGATCGTAGAAGGATCCATTACCTGCGAGAAACTGAAGAAATCCGTGCAGGGAAGATACTTACCACCTGCATATCACATGCAGAAAATGAATGAGTTCTACGAGCTAAAACAGCTGGGGCTCACTCTTGACGCATACTACTCTAAATTTATCTCACTTCTTAAGTATGTGCCATAGATGGACATGACACAGTAGATGTCAAAATTTTGTGTTGGTTTAAATCCACTAGTAAATACCCGTCTCGAATCTATGCATCCATCAGATCTTCAAGATGCTCTCATTTGAGCTGCGCCTATAATTCAGGAGGTGCAGGCTAGACCAAGAGGTAACAAAACTTGGTCTTATAATGACCCGAACAAAGGAGCATTCAGGCCTCAAATGAAGAAAGTTCAAGGTCAGAATCAGGGTCAAAGCAAGAAAGCAAGGACTAATAATATCAACAACTTTGTCCCTACTCAAAGCAATGGCCGAAACCTCCGTTGTTTCCACTGCAACTAGCCCGATCATTTCAAGAGGCAATGTCCTAAGCTTGGAGGAGGACATCGCCAAGTACCTTTCCAAGGAACTAGCCGTGGTCAGGGAGCCGCTACCTAAGCATAGGAAGAACCTCCTATGTTGCCAATAGGCAAATGTGCGAAGAAGAAGAAGATCCGACTATGGAAGCAGAGTTTGAAAGGGCGACAATCCATGCCGCTCTTCATAAGAAAGGGCCGAATTGCCAGTTCTCAGTGATTCAGACACCGTCTGACTATCAAGGTAAAGGTTTCAAGACCTTGATTAATTGTGGCAGTACACATTCCTTTATCTCACCAGCTTGTGTAAAAATATTTGGGTTAGCCATAGTAGAAGCACTAATCTTGCTTGTGGAATTGGCAAATGGTCGTGAGGTTACTTGTACCAGGCAAACTGCTAAGGTGGAATTCTTTCTAGGAGGAAAGACGACTTCGGTCAAATTCAGAGTCATGAGCCTAGGTATCCATGAGTGTCTACTCGGAATGGATTGCCTTAAACCTAATGACACCCACATTCATTGTGGAAAGGGCCAAATTTCCTTTCGAAACTCTGAAGGGGATTTGGTCACAACTCAAGGTGAGGTTGGAGTGCCAAAAATTCAGTTGGCCAAAGCATCTCGGATTATAAAGGGAGTCAAAAAGGGACTACCTGTCTACTTGATTAAGCTCAACAAGTTAGATCAAAAGCAGGAGTCTAGTGAAGGACCTTCTTGGCTAAAGGAATACGCGGATGTATTTCCTGAAGAGTTGACTGAACTCCCGCCTCAAAGAGAAGTGGATCATGAGATCAAGCTAGTACTAGGAGCTGCGCCAATTGCAAAGAGACCTTATAGAATGTCTATCTCGGAAGCAATTGAGCTGAAGAAACAACTCAAGCAACTGCTAGATCAGGGCTACATCCGTCCTAGCAGCTCACCATGGGGAGCTCCCGTATTGTTCCAGAAAAAGAAAGATGGAACGCTTTGACTATGTATTGATTATCGAGGGTTGAATCAATCAACTGTCAAGAACAAGTACCCTATTCCTAGAATAGATGAGCTTATTGATTGTCTTGAGGGTGCAAAGATCTTCTCCAAGATTGATCTTAGGTCGGGTTAGTATCAGATAAGGATCAAGGAAGAAGATATCCCTAAGACGGCCTTCAATACAAGATATGGACACTTTGAGTTCCTAGTTATGTCATTCGGGCTTACGAATGCACCTGCCACCTTCAACAGGTTAATGCAAGATATTTTTAGGCCATATCTTGATGACTTCGTGCTCGTCTTCTTCGACGACACCTTAGTCTATTCTAAACAGGAAGAAGATCATGAGACCCAACTTCGGATTGTCCTTGAGACAATGAGGTCACATAAGTTGTACGCTAAGATGAAGAAATGCGCATTTTTCAAGCGTCAGATTGAATATCTGGGATTCATCGTATCAGCGGAAGGAATCTCAATGGACCTAGCCAAGGTCAGAGATGTGCTAGAATGGCCAATACCAACAACTGTCAAAGAAATACGTAGTTTTCTTGGATTGACAGGATGGTATAAGGTCTTCATAAAAAACTATGCTTTGATTGCAGCACCTTTGACGAACATACTGAAGAAGGAAACATCCATTGCATGGTCAACTCCTGAACAAACCAGCTTTGATAGATTGAAGCAAAGTTGGTATCAGCACCTATCCTAAATCTTCCAGACCTCAATAAGGAGTTCGAGGTAGTAACAGATGCTAGCACACTTGCCTTAGGTTGTGTGCTCATGCAGGAAGGTCATCCTGTAGCATACTCTTCAAGGAAATTGAAGAGTCATGAGAAGAATTATGCTACGCATGATCTGGAATGGTTAGCTGTCATCCATGCTCTAAAGCTTTGGAGACACTACCTGTTGGGTAACAAGTTTACTCTAGTGACTGATCATAAGAGTCTCAAGTGGATCTTTACCCAGAATGAGCTCAACATGAGGCAATGTCGGTGGATTGAAGTGCTGGAGGAATATGGCTTTGAAATCAAGTACCGACCAAGAAAAGAGAATGTAATTGCCGATGCGCTCAATCTCACAAGGCATTCCTAAATTCTCTAATCTTGCAAAATCCATCAACAGCTAGATCTCTAGCCACAAAGGTATCCATGCCAAACAACCCAATACTTGAGTTAGCTGGAGAGGAAGCATGCCATGATCCAGCCTATCAAAAGATGCTAAGGGAAATCTCTATCAAGGATCAGGATCAAAAGATGCAGGCTAAGTATCATGAATTCTCTATCAATAGTGGACTTGTCTACTATAGAACAAGGTTATGTATACCGGCAAGCCAGTCACTTAAGCAGAAGATATTGTGGGAAGCTCATGATTCCCCTTTCTCAGGACATCCTGGCTATGCCAAGACTCTCAATGTAGTTAGGAAGAGCTACCATTGGGAGAGGCTTAAAGGCGACGTTCTCAAATATGTCACCGAGTGTTTGTCTTGTCAACGTATCAAAGACGAACATGTCAAAATGCCAGGGAGGTTGCAACCGCTTGGCATTCCCCAAATGAAATGGGAATTCATCAGTATGGACTTTGTTGTTGGCCTACCCCAAGTTCAGGGGGGATACAACTCCATCATGGTTGTGGTTGACATACTTACTAAGGTTGCACACCTTATTCCAGTGAAGACAAACTATAAAGCCTCAGACATTGCAAGGTTATTTATCAAATAGATATTCAAGCTACATGGGCTACCCAGAAGAATCATTAGTGATCGTGATTCTCTCTTCACATCACATTTCTGGAGAGCTATTTTTGAAGCCATTGGGACTCACCTCTGTTTTAGCACTGCATACCATCCCCAAACATATGGCCAAATAGAGCGAGTTAATCAAATCATCGAGGATATGCTTAGATCATACTGCTGTCGTGAGCCGAAAAGGTGGATTCAATGCTTGCCTTTGGTTGAATTTGCCTACAATGCTTCTTACCAACAAAGCATTCAGATCACCCCTTTCCAAGCATTGTACGGTCATGACTGTTGAAGTCCCCTAAACTTCTCAGATCCAACCTTGAGGGTTGAAGCTTCAAGGCAGATGTTGAAAGAGATGGATGACCAAATAAAGTCAATAAGGTAGGACATCCAAGCCGTCAAGGATAGATAGAAGGCATACGCGGATTTGAAGCGTCAAGATAGAATCTTCGAGGAAGGAGATATGGTCTTCATTCTCGCACGTCCAAAGAAGAGTTCTCTATCCTTAGGAGATTGCAAAAAGCTAAGTCCAAGGTATTGTGGACCATACAAGATTCTTAAGTGTTTAGGACCTAATGCTTATAGACTGCAACTCCCTGAGAACCTAAAGGTTCATAATGTATTCCATATTAGCCTATTGAAGAAGTATGTACCTAATCCTAACCATGTACTTGATGACCAACAAGTTGTAATGCCTAGTTAAGGAGTCCTTGAACTAAGGCCTGACAGGATCTTAGATGTTAGGGAGAGACAACTAAGATCCAAAACCTTGAGAGAATGCCTCGTCCAATGGAAAGATTATCCCGAAGAGGATGCCACTTGGATAGATGAAAGCACTCTCAACCATCAATATCCCCAGTTTATCTCGAGATGAGGACATCTCGATTCCTCCAAGGGGGAGAGAATGTAACATTCCCGAATCTAAAACACACATTCTGCATATGAATCTCCTCTTAGGAGGCTAAAAGGTTGGGATAATAGCAAATTTTTTTAATTAGTTATTCCTCTATCCTCTAGCCGACTGTCGTGCTGGAGGAGAAGGGAATAGTAATGGCCACCAAACTGCTTGCTGGATGCCATAGGACGAACGATGACATGCCCGATGCCGCGTAGGGGAGGGAGGAACCTCTCCCTCTCCCTATAAAACCCATGGCTATGGGAGCCTTGAGAAGGGAGTGAAGAGGCGAGACTCTGTTGTGCAACCCTGAAGGAGTGAGAGAGGTGGTTGCCAGGAAGAGAGATCCGTCAGAATTCTGACGTTGCAGTTGAGACACTGTCGAATTGCTGCAGTGAGCCAGGAAAGGCTGAACGTCGCCAGGAGGTCGCCGCCATTTGTCGCAGGTCGCTGCCATCTGCCACCACCAGTCGCCTTCTATAGCCTTATTCGCCACATGGGGCTTCCATCAGAAGCTTTAGAAGCTTCTTAGGAAGCTTCTAAAAGCCTCCTAAGAAGCCCTCCTTCATGTGGCCTATTTAGGTCCTTTTATATTACACCCACCCCCTCCCCCCCCCCCACACACACAAAATAACCCTCTTGAAGGTCTTATACACCCTTTTCCCCCCCTTTCTTTTCCATCAAGAGTTTTTTTCCCCCCGGGATCTAAAGCCCCTTTTTGTGAGCCTTCCTATTGCCCTTCTCAAGCAGTCTCTTATATCCTCGGAAATTGAGAACTTTCCCTTAGCATTTCCACAACGTCATTCTTGACGGTTGTAAGGTCCTAATCATGAAATCCCTACTTCAAGGAGGAAACCTTCTAAAAACCGTTTTCGAAAGACGGTGCAAGTTGTCACAAAGGGGAGCTACGCGTGTAAAGGAGATGGCCAAGGTCATAAATCTGCATCCAAGACGAAAAGGCTGCATTCGCAATGGCTCCTAAGAAAGCACAAGGCACAGCCGCAGGAGGATCGTCTCCTAACATCCACGTGGACATTTCACCACAAGTCCAGGTTTTTCTTCCTAATTTTCATTTACGTCATTATAATTCAATCGTGCGTGGATGATTTTTGGAGATAGGATACATTTTTCGTCTTAAATACTTTGGAAATAGCTCACGACGGAAGAGTTCGGTCATTAGTATTTTTCAGTAAAATAAACAAAATAAAGGAAGCATAAATGCAATTCTAGCAAGTAGTTTTTATGCATTGCAATGAATTGAAATTAGATTAATGTCCATTTTTACAAAACGGAATTATGATAGTACACATCGATTAAGCATGGAAGAAATAAACCGCATATTGCATTATTGAACATCTTTTTGAAAATAATTCTTAAAGAAAGATGCTAGCAACCGTAGGAAATTGCTTGGGTTGCATGAAGAAGATTTAACTCTAGGCAAGTGGCCTAAAAACTTAAATCAACGAAAGAGTGTGTAAGTTCAGCATATGACAAATTCATTCGGAAAAGAAAGTAGAAGAGGCTGCATGTTTTGAGCATGAATCTTGTTTGCATGTTATAGAATGATCAATTGGAATTAGGCTATAATTATGCCTATGCTTTGATCTTAACTCGAAAAATTAGGGTTTGTAAATCAACTTATACGTAGACAATGAATCATGTTCAAGACCAGACAAGTCAAATTGGTTTAAACCTAAACACCTAAAACCACGTAGTACTCGTTTAGAAAAGGGTTAATTCAATGCAACATATCCCAAAGAACTGACTAGGGTTAGCACGTTGAAGACATTTACCTAGTCGCACGTATTGCCAAAACTGAAACTCCTATACCCTAAATACTTGCCCACATTCATGGAATGTAGGGACAGTAGGACATACTTGCGAGAAAAGATCTAGGGTTTTTTTCTAAGAATTTCTCGCTTAAAAGATGAAACTCGGAACCCTAGGACCGACAGTGTCGGCTTAATGCAACCAAGAATGGATTATCTAATCATGATTTCATGATTATAAGACTTTATTCGATGGGTAAATAGTCCCATAGTTCGATGTGATACTTGTGCAACAAGTTGCAGAGTCGCATGATCTTGTGATTTGATCACAAGGAAATGGCCAATTCCTCGGAATGAGATTGGCAGATTCTTACGCAAGTTTAACTTACAAGAGGATGAATAATTGTCCTGATATAGTACCTTTCTTGGGTAAAGATAATTGCTTGGAAGCAAAAGACCAACCAATAAATTGGAATAACATATGAACTTAAGGTATTGATCAAGTCGGGTTAATAGGGTACGGCCCTAACCCAGGATATAGGGGATCTTGCCAAGTCGCAAGTGATCCCGGATCGAGTGCTGGATGCATTTGGAAAGAAGGATTCACTCCTTAGCAGTTGGCCAAAAATAACGACCAATGGAATTATTTGTGCTTGTAACAGTTTTAAGAGCACTGTTTTGCTTTGTTTGCTCAAAGAATTAAAGGATGAAAAGATATCTAATGCTTTAGGTTGAAGGTCTGAAGGGAGAGGCAGCTTCAGTTACCCCCGACTGCCTGCCTGACCCTAACCAAGGGGGTTGTTAATCGTGCCGGGAAGGTAGACCGAACCTGCTGCGAGAGGTCTCTCCGTTGAGCGCTACTTGGAGCAGGAGGACGCTTGGGTGCCAGGGGGGCTCTGGCCGTAAATCCCTCGCCTTTCAGGCCCTACACAAGAGGCCAACGTGACTCGGGATTGGATCTCAAGGCCTGCATACTAGTGTACGGGCAGAATCTTGGATTAGTAATCCTTGTGGATTGCTGGATAGCCTTCAGGTGGATTATGGATAAGCCTACGGGCTGGACTTTATGTATTTCAAAGATAAATATGATAACCTGTTGAAAAGAAACTTGTTTGACATTGCTTTTCTATGTCAAGTGCTATGATTACGTGAAGGAACTAGTGCCTAATGGGCTAATTAAGGAAGCTGATTGATACATGTCCAACTAAATGTGTTAGGTAATTAAATAACTAAAACGACCTGAGAAAAGTGCGGAGGATGTGGCCATAGGTCCGTCCTACAGATGGGTGGTCCCGGTTGGCCGGGAACTTTTCTCAATCATGATGGACAGCAAGAAGATCGTTCAAAGAACACGAACAGCAAGAGCGTTGACCTAGAGTCTAAGTTATAAAGGATCTCGATTTACACTGTTTTAGGGGAACGGAATGGGACTATGCCTTATGGCAGAGAGGTTGAGCTTCGCATCCCTCTCATTTCCCATTCTCCTTGAACCAAGTGCAGCGTGAATCCGCTTCGGACTTGGCGTTTCTGCGTAAAGTAGTTCACTCAGGTTCGACGCTAGTTGCCATTAGGAAATGACCAATAGGGAAAACCCTAATTCAGGTCGGTCCTAAGTGGGAACGGCCGGAATACTTCTACTACATGGCAGACGCGAAAGTCCTAGATCGCAAACCCCATAACATTCCATGGGAGTGCCGGGCGGAGCTTTCTAGACATCCTTTCCGATGGAATGCTAAGACGTGTCCTGAAGATAATAGGTGGACATGTTACAACTAATCCATGTCCTTCCCTTGCAAAGTTGTTCCAACAACTATTTTTTAACTCGATCCCCATACATCTAACATACATCTAATTGAATCCACTTGTTGTCCATTGTATCTCAAATTGAGCCACCTAACAATCAAGATCTTCCTTCTTTTTCCGTGAAAATTTAGAAGCTCTCACCTTTAGGGTAAAAGTTGATTTTGATTCATTGTACTTTTCTTTTGACACTTCCTCAATGGTGGTAAGGGATTAAACTTTAGAGACTTCCTTGATTGAAGTCTTGTACTTTGCAACAATACTGTCCTCCCAAGCACTATATGTCGCAATTCCTCAAATGATTATTTAGGAGGAGTATCTTGATATTTAGGTGACAATATTGATCCATCATCATCTGAAAAATTTGGTAGGATTGAAGGGGTTGGAGGAGGCTCTATAGAGGTAGTTGGGGAACGGTATACTATTGCAGTACCCATAGAGGTACTCACGTCCTAATAGTCCTATCTATCATTTGTGAATTGTTTTTCATCCAGCCTATCTAGTCCTCCTAATTCTTCTCTATTATTTAGCAATGCATCCTATTGTTGTTGTTGTTTCATTGCCAATGATGTCCTAAATTTCTAGGATCTACTCCTTTCTAAAATAGGATTTGATAAATATGGATAATTTTCTAGCATATATGCTTCCGTTGAAAGGCATCTAGCACATCTTCAATGCCATTAGCATCTTGCACTCTTGCAAGCTGATCTTTTAGTAATTGATTCTAGGCCGCTTGATGCCTAAATCATGATAATTATGCCCATGAAACTAGCAGGATTGCCAAAGTGTTATGGCCCCTTCGAGACCACAACAGAAACACATGAAATGCCAACCTATCTAAAAGATCCCTGCTCTTATAGATAAATTCTTGAATCGATTTATAACTATATTAGACATTTGATATTCAAGACTAATATGTAGATATAAAATACACACTATAGTCGTTCAGAAAGGCATTTCTCTCTTGAAAAAATATAAGTCAAATTACTATCATCATGACCATTCTTGAATGCACACTCTCAAGCCTTGGTCACAACTAGGCATAGAGATGCTATGTATCTAAGAGTTTTCCTTTTGATACCATGCTTAAATAAAATTGCAACGTGTATGACTCATTGTGCTGAAACAACTTTAACTATAAATAAGCCAAGTGTTATGTGAAAATAGTTTTTCCATGATTTATTTTCTCTAATGTTATGCTATGTTGCAAAGGGATAGTACCGAGCTAACCCGTGCTACTATTTCTCTTCAAACTTAAATAAATCAAAGCCTATATGCCATAATATGCAATGAAATCAAACCTTATTCAAATTTGATCTCTTTTTAGCCCTTCTCCCCTTATCACTTAGGTTTTGCTTTCATGCATAGTTGTAAAAGGATTTTGTCTTCATTTTTTATATGAATAAGCAATAAATACATACTTTTCACACATAAATGGTGGTAGACTGAGGCAAATCCTCATGCCCTATCCTCATTATACACCCATTCACACTATCTTAATTTTCGAAAAATTTTGTGCATTAAAACTAAATTCTATCTATTTTTTCCTTCAAAAAGACTATTTTCATTGAAATTTCCATTTATTTGAACAAAAATGATTAGTTTCTCTTGATTTTTTGATTTATGTGACTAGTATAGACAGTGATTCATTAGCATATCAATTATTATTCCATGTGAATAATATTGAACCCTCAAAATCCAACAAAATATCTATTTTGCATTCAATCTCGCATCTTGGATTTTGTGATTTTAAAATTTTTAAATGTAAACGACTAAAAGTGGTTGAGTTTCTTACGATTTCAGATATTGGCAAACATAACTCAAGCATTTTCAACCATTTTTCATGATAAACACAACAAGTATAATATGTGATAAATCAGTACTTACACTAAATCACGCACACATGATGTATCACATTTTGAAAAAAAGAATCACTGACGCCATCACACAACTGTTGATGCTCACTTCGCAGTTTCTCGCTCCATTTCTTACATCTTGTCAATGAACTAGCACCCATTCCACCTCATCTTCTCAGCCCATATGAGCAGTAATTATGGCGAAGAGAATGAGAAGAAATAAAGACTAGAATTTGATCTTTTGATTCAGTGTATCATTTATCTTGCTTGTTGCAACAAAACATAGCAAAAAACTACAGGCTCCTCCTCTTGATTCCACCAGCTACCAAACTCCATTTCATAAGGATTGAAGGGGCACATCGAAAAATGTGCCCCCTCCCCTCTCATAAAGATTTTGAGTTATGCACCTTCTTAATCACTAATTAACAAATAATAGGTTCATTTCCCTTGTATTTGTTAACAATCAGAGACAGAGACAAGAGTGAAGAGACAACAGTCAGAGCAGAGTGCTCTCTCACTTTCATTATCATTCCACGCACTACTTAGTGAATGTACAACCTAAGGTCACAAAGGACCATTCACACCAAAGCAGTTAAGTCCAAAGCACCGACCTATTTAATGTCCGCATAGTGTGGTACAGTTGGACAACTTAAGTGTCGGGTATGGTCATACCAAAGATAGTAGATCGAGCTTGAAGTCTTAACACTCCCCCTCAAGCTCAAGACAACATCTGCACACCAAGCAGCTATCTAAAAACACTGAAATTATCTTTAGCCAAGGACTTGGTAAAGATATAAAGATATACGCAACCTGCTCATCAGTCTTTACATGCATGAGATCAACTCGTCCTGCAAGAACCATCTCTTTGATGAAGTGGTAGTGTACCTCTATGTGTTTCGTTCTGGCATGATACACTGGATTCATGGCCAAGAGTACACTACTCAGATTATCGCATAGTAACTTCACTGGAGCATCTACCTATATGTCCAAATCAGCCATAGGCTTGAGCAGCCATGAAATTTCGCATGCTGCCAATGCAGCACCCCTGTACTCTACCTCAGTACTCGACAAAGCAACCGTAGGCTGCTTCTTGCTGCTCCAGCTAATCACGCCGCTACCAAATCCAAAAGCATATCCACTCGTAGAAGCAACCGTAGGCTGCTTCTTGCTGCTCCAGCTAATCACGCCGCTACCAAATCCAAAAGCATATCCACTCGTAGATCTACGGTCATATGAGCATCTTGCCCAATCTACATCCGTGTATCCAATGAGTTTCTTTCAAGGGCTTGTCTCTGACATAAAACAGCCCATAGTCTACAGTGGACTTAACATATCTCATAATGCGTCTAACTGCATCCAAGTGCGGCTTTCTAGGCTTCTACATAAACTGACTTATGAGCCCTACAACATAGCTCAAGTCAGGCCTAGTGATGGTCAAGTAAAATAGATTGCCAACCATCTACCTGTACATAGTCACATCTTGAATTTCAGCTCCAGTGCTAATGTCCAGCTTGACATTCTAATCAAGAGGTGTATCCAATGGTTTGCATTTAGCCATGCCATACTTCTTCAGCATTTCCATGGCATAGTGCTTCTGCATCAGCCATAAACCATTTTCAGCTGGAACTATCTCAATGCCCAAGAAATACTTTAGTTCTCCTAGGTCCTTCATGTCAAATTCAGATTTCAGCATCTTCATTACATGCTGTATGCCCAAGTCATCATCACCAGTGATTATCAAATCATCAACATATATGACCAGCAGTACTAAGCCTTTATCTGTCTTTTTCATAAACAGACTGTGATCAGGCCTACCAACAGCAAATCCCAATCTCTACTAGTAGTTACTGATCCTAGCATGCCAAGCTCTTGGAGCCTGCTTTAGCCCATACAATGCCTTTTTCAGCCTGCATACATAATGCAGAAAATTAGGGTGAACATACCCTTCCGGCTGAACCATATAGATATCCTCTGCCAAGTCACCGTTAAGAAATGCATTATTAACGTCCATCTATTGCAATTTCCAGCCTCTAGCAGCAACCAAAGCAATCATAGTGCGTATGGTTGCCATCTTGGCAACAGGGCTGAATGTTTCTTCATAATCAAGTCCATATTGTTGGGCATACCCCTTTGCGACCAGCCTGGCTTTGTATCTCTCCACACTGCCATCTGACTTGCATTTGATTTTGTAGACCCATTTGCAGCCAATGGTCTTTTTCCCTTTAGGCAGTGGCACAAGATCCCATGTCTTATTTTCAGCCAAGGCATTCATTTCTTCATCCATAGCTGCACACCAGTTCTCATCTTTCACTACTTCATCATATGTACCTGGTTCTTTGATCTCCATCACTTTTGTCATGTAAGCATAATGCTTTGCAAAGTAGCCACTATACGTCAACTTGTCAACAGGGTATCTGACCCTCTGTGAGCATCTAGACTGTGGTGCACTGCTTGATTCCCCTCTCTCATGAGGTGGAATGTACCTGCTCTACCTTGTGCCAGGCGTATAGACAGTCGGAATACCAAGTTCACTGTCTAAAGTGTCAGCAAACTCATATCCAGAAGTCATTCTACCATGTGTCATCATACAAGATGCATCCTTAGTAGCTTTCTCTTCTCCTTTGCTGTCCAAGACATCATATCTCCCCCTCACTGACATATTGGTGTCAGTGGACGGTGAGCTCCTCAATCTCCCTGTCCATGGGGATACTGTTTGACTACTAGGTCCTGTCATAGCAGTGCTTTGCTGCTGCAAATCAACTGTAGATACATGAGTGGAAGGCATATCCGATGGCACTGTAGCCTGTGATATATAGCAAGAACACATCTCATAAAAAATAACATCCCTGCTCACCAAAGTCTCCCTGGTAGAGGGATCATAGCATTTGTATGCCTTCTTCTCCAGTGAATATCCAATGAAAACACACTTATGCGCTTTTGGATCCAGTTTCTTCCTTTTCTCATCTGGAATGTGCACATAAGCAAGACAGCCAAAGACTTTCATGTGACTTACATCCGGCTTATAGCCATACAACCTCTCAAACGGTGTCATCTCATGAATACCTATAGTGGGAGTCCGATTCAAGATATACATGGTTGTCGTGACAGCCTCAGCCCAATAATAGAGCAGCATCTTCTTCTCATTCATCATGGCACGAGCAGCTTCCATCAAGACCCTATTCTTTCTTTCAGCTACCCCATTTTGCTGAGGAGTGTAGCTGTAGGTAGCATTTCAGCCCTCATAGACATAGAAGTGTCAAAAGACTTATACTCAGGCCCCAAGCCATTCAAAGTCACAACAACCATGTCTTCATCTTCAACCTGTGAACCAACAGATGCCAGCTGATCCACAATGGTCTTAACCTCCGTGACATAATCATGTATAGATCTGCTCTTTCTCTCCATGTTGTTGAACTTCTTCTTCAACTGTATCTTCTTGGCACTTGTGGTTGTGCCATAGTACTTGACCAAAATGTCCCATGCATTCTTAGGAGAGCTGCAGTTCATTATCTGCATTACCATGGCATCTGAGATACATAAAGAGAGCTAGTGCAAGACTCTACGAGCTCTTTCCATCCAAGTTCGGTGTAATCGTCTCTGATCAGCCGTAGGTTGATCTGGGAGCTCAGGTTCAACTTCTGCTCAAGTCACCAACTCCCAGTAGCCTTTCCCTATTAAGAAGTTCTCCATGCGGAACTTTCATATAGCATAATTGTTACTGTCAAGCTTTTCCCCCACTATCTAGGTTATGTTGTCAGTCCTCTCTGCATTAGTCATATTGTACCAGTCAATATTTAGTCACTGCCTGACTTCCTGCAAGCCAACAAGTATGACTGACCAAGTTCAATCCTCAACTATTTATGACAATTTTTTGCAATTAATTGCAGTAAAAAACTAGGGTATTTCAGCCCAATGATAGCTCAAAATAGTCCACAAACAAGTGGTCTAACCCGTAGGTATAACAGTCAATACATATGCTATGTAGTTGCTTCAACTTAAACTCATGCAACCTCACTACCAGGGTAAATACATACAGTCTGAAAACTGTAAACTGTGAGTAACCAACTGTAATTTTAAGGAAAAAAACATTGAGTATACATGTCATACATGTCCCATAATGCTTGCAGCAGTTCAGAGATCTATCTCTGCATATGAGTTCCTAGTCAAGTCACTCTGCATATGAGTTCCCAGTCAAGTCACTCTGACATAGAGTATGACATTTGTTGCAAGTTCAAAAAAAGATATACCTGCTGTATATTTTAACCACTAAAAAAACAGTCACTATCAAGGTATTTCAGTCCCAAAGACTTTGCAAAATGCCATAACCTTATGCTACCATGCATAGAACTCAATATATGATCTTGACCTCATCCAAGAATGATCTATCTCCAAGAGTCAGTAGCAATGAAGGCATTTACTGGTTATTTACTATTCATGACATTCAAAAACCATGTCAAAGCATCTTGCTTTAGCTCCAGACATTTGCATTCAACTCCCTTCTCAATGCTCAAAGCATTTGATAGACATACGCAAGTCATAAGGTACCTGGAGGAACCAAAGCCAGCTAGTTCCCTTCAAGGGCAAGTAGTACATGCTGCCCACATAATCATGACAGTTTTCAGCCTATTAAGAGTTCACATATCTGAGTAATTTTAGCAAGAAAATGCACCTTCCAAGCATGACATTTAATACATATGTCTTCCTGAGCATATGTATGCTGTATCAAGTCCTTTCAAGCATGTCAGAGAGCTTCAAATGCTCTTCAATGTCAACTATATGCTGCCCTGCCACAAACTCCAGCAGACTTGTCACAATTTTAGATCTGTACATGTGTGTCACAGTTCATAATTGAGCTTACATTATGCATTTGTGTATCAGGGACTTCAATTCCCTTCCCAAGTGTATTATCAAGCATCTAATGACTTGATTAGTGCTTATCATCATGAGTTTCAATCATGAATGACCTTGCAAAAAAATAGTGCAACACACTGGCAGCCTGGGGAATTCACAGCAGCAAGCTTCTTCACAAATGATGTTCAATGCCTTCTCCAAGATGTTCAATAGAGCCTTTGAAAGACTCCAAACAAGCCAAAAACAACTCTTGAGCAAGATCAAGACCAAATGAAATAATGCATACCCTGTGTGAGCAATGGTGAGAAATGATAGGTAGCCATATTCTCTTTTCAACCTTGGCAGGTCAGTCTTTAGGTCTTCTTCCTGCTTGCACTCCACAGAGCCCAGTCATGGGTGCTCTGATACCATGTTAACAATCAGAGAGAGAGACAAGAGTGAAGAGACAACAGTCAAAGCAGACTGCTCTCTCACTTTCATTATCATTCCACACACTACTTAGTGAATGTAGAACCTAAGGTCACAAAGGACCATTCACACCAAAGTAGTTAAGTCCTAAGCACTGATTATTTAATGTCTGCATAGTGTGGTACAGCTGGACAACTTAAGTGTCGGGTATGGTCATACCAAATATAGTAGATCGAGCTTGAAGTCATAATAGTATTTGTACTATCCTCAAGTGGTTTATCTAAAATCAGAGGCCAACAACATGATTTTCCTTGTTATTCCCTCTTACTTTTATTTTCACTCCAACCCTTCTTATTTCCTTTTCAATAAATTACCATCCCTCCCCAGGAAGATAAGGCATTATGACTTGTTCCCAGGAACCTTCAAGGCCTTCACAAGGTGATGAACATTAGATCTTTGAAAATTTTCTTTCTTCAGTTATCATTATTGCAAGAGTATATTTTAAATATATCTATTATTTTTATACACATCTTTATATTATATATATTTTAAATATATTTATTATTTTTCTCTTTTATTTGAGAAGCTTTTCTAGCTACCATAGAACTAACATGGATTCCTAGTACCAACGTCCTAGTAGGCTAGAAGGATAGGGTCACTAGGACGACTACCAAGATAGAATGTTATATGCTCGACAATGTCTTCATAAGAGGTGGACAATGGCTCAAACCTCCCTAGACATACCTAACCTGATCTTGGGACTTCATGCATTGACTAGCAGGTCCTTAGCAAAAGAAAGAAAAAATTTCCAAAATACACATAACACAGTTTGCTTAAGGGAAAAGAACTTGGAAATGAAAGATATCATCTTGCTGGACTAGCCACGAAAAGATTTCACGCAACAATTGGCTCCCTCCAAGTGCTTCTTCAAACATATCTAGTGCAACACAAAAAAAAAGAACCATTAAATACACTCGCACCACATAGACACATGGCCCTCTTGGCCTAATGAGATAAATCATTTCCCTATAAAAGAAATGGCTCTTTTGGCCCAACAAAATATAGCATTTCACTACAAAATAAATGGCCCTCCTAGCCCAAAAAAATCAAGCATTATATCCTAAGAAATCAACCCTCTTAGCCTAAAAAAATATAACATTTCACACTAATTAGCAACATTTGGCTAAAAGAAAATCCTTGGTCCCCACATAGACCCTAGTTAAGCACAACACTAGACCAAGGGGATGGGTTGCTTAGGCCCTACACTAAATGCATCAAATTATTAGCTCTAATTCCCTTGATAAATGGGTAGGGGAGTTTGATAAACATGCCATTGAATGTTTTGATTCATCCATATAAGAATAGGAATATGGTCAATCGCTACATGGCTCATAAACCATACTAACCATTGGAAGCCAAAACAGACATGTCAGCAAGTAGTCCCCATAGTAGCCTTGGGTTGATATCAAGAGGCAATTGTAAAAGCCCCTCAGGACCATAGTTGAGAAAGACATCTTCAACAAAGGAAAAATTAGCCAAGGAGTCTGCAAAGCGATTCCAAACAAGGAATTAGCTAGTAAGTCACTACCTCAAAGATCCCAAGTATGTCCAAGGCTGCACAATGGTACATCCTTAAAATGGATCCCTCACACTATAAGTCCCATTCAATTGGTTGATCACTAACTGCAAGTCGCCTTTTGCCAATAACCGACAAATATTACGACGTCTGGCTAAATTTAGTCCCATTAGCAAATCCTTGTATTCCACCATGTTGTTAGTATTAACTACACAATATGAAGCATTTTAGGGAGCATGGAGGGCAAGAAATTGTCAATGTTGAAGTATCAGGTGATAATAGTAAAAAATTCAAATAAAACTCTGAAGAGTATGATTTAGAGCAAACCTTATTGTAAGCAACTCAATCTCCAAAGGTAAAACATACTCCTCCCCATATACTAGTTTGAAAAAGGGGTATGACCTGTAGCTCTTTTAAATGTTGTATCGTAATCCCAAACAACCACATACAACTTTTTATCCCAATCACACTTACCTTCAAATATTGTCTTAGATAAAATCCCCACAAGCTACTTATTGTTGGTACTCTTTACTTGCCCGTTTGCTTTGGGGTTGTAAGGCGAGGGCTTATTGTGTTTAATTTTTAGCACTTCCCTCAAAGCCTCAATTACTTTATTCAAAAAATGTATCCCATGGTCAGACACAATCTCTTTGCATGGACCAAAATGGCAAACAATTTCCTCCAAAATGAAACTAGTTGTCTCCTTGGCATTATCCTTCATTGTAACATAGGCTTTAGACCAATTCGTAAAATAGTTTGTTGCCACAATGATATAATGTTTTTGTGTAGTAGGTGAAGGATGCATAGGTCTAACAAAGTTAATGCCCCACTTCTCAAAGGGCAACACCACTAGAATGGGATTTAGTGGCCGCTTATGATTTTCCCTTACATTGTGTCTCTGAAAAATATCACAATGCTTAACATATGCAAAAGCATCCTGAAAAACTATCGACTACCAATAACCTGTACATAAAGCTTTTTAGGAGGTAAGGTATCCAACAAAATGACCCCCACATGGTGAATCATGGCACTCCTCTAGAATGACTGGTACCTCATCAGGCACTATGCAATGACAATACACCTCATCCACTCCCCTTCGGTACAAAACACTAGCTATAATGGAAAAGTGAAGTGCTTGTCACTTAATCTTCATTTTCTTAGATTTAGAAAAGGTTTATGTTGGGTTGCTTCTGGATAGATAATGTGTAATAGATGCATACCATGACAGGATTGAGGCTGCATCAATCTTGCATAAATCCGTACAATCACTAATATCATCCCACATTTAAGAATCCTTTGCAATTTTGGTGGCTTACTTCGAATCTCATATTCAAAATCCTGCAAAGATATTAACCACTTGGCTAGGTAATTAGGGGGTTAGCCTTGGTGAAAAACACCACCTTCTCATAAAGAATGTAAAGTATAAACTTGTTGGTAGTGAAAACCATAGCCAAACATACCTTTTATAAATAACTATAACGAAGCTCCAAAATACATAATTTTTGGCTTGCAAAAGTGATCACATGATAAAGCTGTGCCTCCCAAATATGAGATAGGTAACAACTAAGACTATACCTTGTTGTAGCTGTAAAAATATAGAAAACTTCACCTCTTTTTGGAGATTTTAACATTGGTATTTTGGATAATTTCATCTTAACATCCTCAAATGCCACTACACATGGTTCAATCCATTTGAAAACGTGGATATGCTCCAAGAGATTCATCAAAGGTAATGAGCACATGTCCAATGTATTAATGAGCAAATGATAATAGCCAATAGATGAAACAAAGTTGTGAACCTTCCTAGGGATAGTGGGTGGGCTCATAGCCATAATTACAACTACCTTCTCAAGATCAGTGGCAATGGCAGTCATACTCACAACATGGCCCAACAATAAGCCATAAGGTACCCCGAATACACACTTCTAAGGACTTAATGTTGTACTCAGACAACTCTCAAAGCACTTACAGAGAACGATAAGTTGTCTATCATGGGTTGCGCTAGCTGTCCCCAAATCATATATAAGAACCTTAAGTTCTTCAAGGGAGATATTGAAAAATGTCTTGTCAGCCGTTCTTTGCCAAGACCCAGGAGCATTCCATAGACCAAAAGCCATGACATGGTACGCAAAGGTACCAAAGACTATAATGAATTTTTTTTTCAACTTATCCTCCTCAGCTATGTCCATTTGATTATAGTGAAAGGTGAGAAGGATTGAAGCTTCCTTGGAAGTGAGCTATGGCAGAGAGCAAGAGCAAGAAGAGAGAGAGACACAAATGGGAACTCCAACAGTTACAATGTGTGATCGGGCCTTCCTTTATTCAAACTATCACTAAAAGAATAAAGAATAAAGTGATGGTGATAGGCACCCACCACCTGCAGTGTGTAGTGGTGGGTATTGTCAGTGTAGTAATACATAGGCGGCTAAGCAGAGGCGCCTTTACCCTCAACAACCTCCCACTTAAAGGTGAATCTGCCCCAGTGTGAGGAGTGAAAAGAAAAAGAAATTATAGTACAATGTACACATGTACAACAAGATGAGGAAAAATGTCATCTCATCGAACGTCCATCAATCTCCTAAGGAAGGCAAAGCGCTCAGTAGTGAGGTTTTTTGTGAGCAGATTTGCAAGATTTTCATCAATGGAGATCTTGATAAGGTCAACAGACTTGTCCTCCATGACCCCACGTATGAAATGATACCTCATCTCAATGTGTTTTGTCTTCGCATGGAAGCAAATTCTTGGCTAGTTGAATAACGCTCATAGAATTTGAATGCAGCGTAGGTATAGAATCAATCCCAAGGTCATGAACCAAATGGCCCAATCATATGGCCTCCTTGCAAGCCTCATTGGCCGCAACATACTCGGCCTCAGTGGTAGAGAGAGTCGTACACTTCTGAACCTTGGACATCCAAGAAATAACACCTCTAGCAAAGGTAAAGACATAGCCGAAAGTGGACTTCTTACTATCTGCATGTCCTACATAATCAAAGTCTGTGTAGCCCACAACTCCTATATCCTGGATGCCATAGAAAATACACATATCTATTGTGCGCTTCAGGTATCTCATGATACCCTATACGGCATCCCCATGCTTTTTGCCAGGTGTAGCCATATAGCGTGCCACAACGCCAACTGCAAAGGCAATATCTAGACGAGTGGCAGTCATGGCATACATCAAATTGCCCACGGCTGATGCATAAGGGATCTTGACCATCTCGGCCCTTTGCTCATCCATCTATGGACAATCGTCCTGTGAAACCTTCACATAAGAAGGTAATGGACAGCCAATAGGCTTTACAATCTACATGTGGAAATGCTCAAGGACTTTATGAATGTACTCCCTCTGTGAGAGTTAGAGTAGTCCCTGATGCCTATTGCGCTTAATGCGCATACCAAGAATGTGAGAGGCATGTCCCAAATCCTTCATCTCAAAGCTCTTCTACAGCTGAGATTTAAGAGCATCCAACTCATCATGAGCCTTCCCTGCTATCAGTATATCATCCACATAAAGTACTAAAATAAGCAATGAGCCATCACGGGATTTTTTTGACACGGATCCATAGCTCTTCTGTTGTAGCCTTGTGACCACATAAAGGCATCAAACTTATGATACCACTCCCTGGTGCCTGCTTCAAGCCATAAAGGCTTTTCTTCAACTTGCACACTAGGTGCTCCCTGCCAAGTTGTGCAAAGCCCTTAGGTTGCTCAATGTATATCTCATCATGCAAATCCCCATGCAAGAATGCAGTCTTGACATCCATCTGGTACAAGTCTAAGTCAAGCTGCGCGACTAAGGCCAAAACCAAGCATAGGGTGGTCATCTTGACCACAGGAGAAAAGACTTCATCAAAGTCAACTCCATGCTCCTGTTTAAAACCCTTAGCAACAAGTCTTGCCTTATAAGTCGGCTTGGGTTTTCCACTTTGAGCTTGTACACCCATTTGCATGGCAGAGTCTTCTTGCCCTGAGGCAGTGCAACCAAATCCCAAGTCATATTCTTGTGTAGGGAGTCTATCTCAGACTGCATAGCCCTCTCCCAGGAGTGACTGTCACCCATGCACATAGCCTCATCATATGTGAGAGGCTCTCTTGTATCTGTAACCAAGACATAATGCATCGAGGGCTCAAATCTATCAGGTGGACATCTATCTCTAGTAGACTGAGGCTCTATGGATAGTCCAACACCCTAGCCATGTGTACCAACTATTGCTGCACGACGCTGTCCAAGTGGTTGTGCAGGAGCATGTGGCTCCTCCTGGAATATAACCCTGTGTATCTCTACCACCTTCTCACGCTACCTATGCATCTTGTCTTCATGGAAGACTACATCATGGTTGTGAATGACTTTCTGTGCTTGCGCATCCCAGAGGTGGTAACCCATCTCGTCTACATCCCCATAGCCAAGAAAAATGCATTTGACACTCTTAGGATCCAACTTAGTACGCTTGTCTTTGGGCACATGGTAGAATGCCCTCACATCTAAAGACACGTAGATACGCATAAGATGGAGGTTTCCCAATCCATACCTCCTCTGCAACCTGGAAATCCAAACCACTAGAAGGTGATCTATTTATGACATTCTGGGGTGGGGTATAGGGGGCGGCCAATTGATGCTTAATACCCCTCTTGTCACATAGTTGCTCAAAAACACGTGACACATATTCTCCCCCATTGTCAGTTCTACGGCATTTCAACCTATGCCTAGTCTGGTTTTCAACAAATGCAAGCCATCTCTAGAATATAGCCAAGACATCGGCAGACTTAAGCTTAATGGGGTAAGCCCAAACTCAAGTATGAGATTCAGAGTAATAAACTTAGGAGCTTATGGATTTTTACTGGGAATGGATTGGCTGATTCCCAATGATGCTCATATCCATTGTGGAAAAGGTCAAGTCACATTTCAGGATTTGAACGGTGAAATAACAACTACACAATGTGAAATAGAAAAACCTAAAGGTCAATTAGCAAAAGCTTCTTGAATTGTGAAAGGCTTGAAGAAAGGATTACCTATTTACTTGATCAAGCTTAACAAGGTAAATCAAGATGGTCAGATAGAAGAAGAACCATCCTGGTTAAAAGAGTATGCCGACATATTTCCTGAAGAGCTAACTGAGTTACCTCTAGAAAGAGAAGTCGATCATGAGATCAAACTTGTTCCAAGAGCCACTCTAGTGGCAAAGAGACCTTACAAAATGTCTATTCCTGAAGCCATCGAACTAAAAGAACAACTCAAAAAACTACTAGAGTAAGGGTATATTTGGCCAAGTAGTTCACCATGGAGAGCCCCATTATTATTCCAAAAGAAGAAAGATGGAACTCTTCGTCTTTGTATCAACTACCGAGGGCTAAACCAGGTAACAATAAATAATAAGTACTCGATCCCAAGGATAGATGAGCTTCTTGATCATCTATAAGAAGCAAGGATCTTTTCTAAGATCAATCTTTGGTCGGATATTACTAGATTGGAGTCAAGAATGAAGATATTCCAAAGACCACCTTCAACACAAGATATGGTCATTTTGAATTCATTGTGATGTCATTTGGATCGACAAATGCCCTAGCTACCTTCAATAGGTTAATGCATGACATTTTCAGACCTCATCTCGATGGTTTCATTCTTGTATTCTTTGATGATGTCCTAACTTATTCTAAGGAGGAAGAAGATCATGAACCATATCTTCACATTGTCTTAGAGACAATGAGGACACACAAGTTGTATGCCAAGAAGAAGTGTGCCTTCTTCAAAAGGAAGATTGAGTACTTGGGATTCATAGTGTATGCTGAAGGTATATCAGTAGATCCTGCCAAGGTCAAATATGTTCAAGATTGGTCACCCCCAACCACTATCAAGGAAGTGAGAAGTTTTCTAGGTCTGACAGGATGGTATAGGGTATTCATAAAAAACTATGCCCAAATTTCAACACCTCTTACTAACCTACTCAAAAAGCAAGTTGCCATTATCTGGACGCCAATTGAATAGTCTGGCTTTGAGCAACTAAAGCATAGTTTGGTAAGTGCTCTTAAGCAAAGAATTTGAAGTTGTCACAGATGCCAGCTCTCTTGCATTGGGGTACATACTAATGCAGGAAGGTCATCCTGTAGCTTATTCTTTGAGAAAATTGAAAACCCATAAAAAGAGATATGCTATTCAAGACCTGGAGTTGTTAGCTATGATTCATGCTCTCAAATTATGGAGATATTACTTGCTTGGAAATAGGTTTTCCTTAGTCACGGATCATAAAATCCTTAAGTGGATCTCTACTCAGCCTAATCTTAATATGAGGAAATGACAGTGGATCGAAATTCTATAGGAGAATGACTTTGAAATTAAGTTCAAACCTGGTAAAGAAAATGTAGTAGCAAATGCCCTTAGCCGTAAAGCCTTCTTTAATGCTTTTATCACTGAAGAACCATCTAGGGCGATATAATTTTGTATGTCACAGAATGTCTAAATTTCCAAAGGATAAAATCTGAACGTGTCAAGTTACCAAGAAAAGTCTAGTCACTTGACATTCCCCAAATGAAATGGGAGTTTATTAACATGGACTTTGTAGTTGGGTTACCTTCTATACAAGGAGGATATAACTCAATAATGGTGATAGTAGACATGCTAACAAAGGTCGATCATCTTATTCCAACAAAAACCAATTACAAAGCTTTCGATATTGCAAGAATTTTTGTAAAAGAGATTTTTAAGTTACATGGGTTACCTAAAAGGATCATCAGTGATCGTGATTCTCTTTTCACATCACATTTCTGGAAGAGTTTATTTGAAGCCATTGGAACTCAACTTTGTTTCAACACTTCTTATCATCCACAAATTGATGGGCAGACAGAAAAATCAAGTAATTGAGGATATTCTACATGTATATTGTAGCAAGGAACCTAAAAGGTGGATTTAGTATCTATTCTTAGTGGAATTTGCTTATAAGGCCTCCTATCATCAAAGTATTTAGATGACTCAATTTCAAGCACTATATGGTCAAGATTGCCGTATGCCACTTAATTTTTTCGATCCTACTCTAAGGGTAGAAGCTTCAAGAAAGATGTTAGAAGAAATGGATGATCAAATCAAGATTATCAAATAGGATATTCAAGCTGCCAACAAGGACCGACAAAAGGCATATGCCGATCTAAAAAGGCAAGAATAAATATTCAAAGAGGGAGACATAGTCTTCATCCATGTCCATCCAAAGAAGAGTTCTTTGTCTTTATGAGATTTTAAGAAGCTAAGTCCAAGATATTGTGGACCCTATAAATTTCTCAAGTGCTTAAGACCAAGCACTTACAAGATACAACTCCCTAAGAATATAAAAATCCACAATGTATTTCATGTTAGCATATTGAAGACATACGTAGCTAACTCAAACCATATCCTTAATGATCAACAAGTTGTAATACCTAACCAAGGAGTCCTTGAGCTACAACTCGACAGATTAATTGATGTAAGGGAGAGAAAATCGAGGAGTAGAATCCTTAGAGAATATCTTGTCCAGTGGAAGGATTATCTTGAAGAAGATGCTACATGGATATATGAGAATACTTTTCATCAACAATACCCACAGTTTCTCTCATGATGAGGACATCTTGATTTCTCTAAGGGGAGGAGGATGTAATACTTCCATGCAATTAAAAGTTAGTCAGATTGTTCAAAAGTTAGTTAGTCAATTAATAAGTTAGTAAGTTTATTAACTAAAGACTAACTAAAGTAAAAACTAACTAATGCTAATAAATAACAATTTTTATTTTAATAATAATAATAATAATGATGATGATCATAACTGATATTTTTTTCAGATTGATAAGGATTGTAGCCACCTGTCACAGAAGTTACAACATGAACGATAGTTATGAGCCATATTAGTCACTAGTGTTAATGCGTATAATATGGATGGTCCAAAAATATTAGATTTTCAAACAAAACTAGTATATTTTAGATATTATTTATTGTAAATATCCTAAAAAGCTATGGAAGATTTCTAGAACAAGATCTCATGTAAAAAACAAAGCAAGTGATTTGTTTCAGTCAATTTTGGAGGTTTAATACAAAAAAGAAGGATTGACGAAATCGTGCGCATCGCAATCGCAGTTTACAAGCAGCAAACAACACTTCGAACATGGAGAAGGAGTGATCGAAAGATTTCTAAATATCTTGGAGTTTTTCCCCCCTTTTGGAGCCAACAGAACTATCAAATTTGTGATTTGAGCATCAGACTGCATCTTAGAAGGAATGAATTTCCTATTTGGGCTATCTTACCCAACATAAGCGAAATTTCTTAAAGAATTATATTGTGCCAATAACTTAACGAGATGACTTACAAATCCCTTTAAATAGAGTTTCACTTTTTAAGCTAATCAATACTTAATCTTGTTACGTTTGACAATAATTATATCGAGTTATTTTACTAATCTCGAGTGTGCATAAAGTCATATGTCCAATAACCTCTTGCAACTATTTCTATCATGATTCCATGATTTAGAATCTCAATTAATCTAAATATAAATCATAGCGATTAATTGTTTATGCATATACTAGCATGCCTTCTAGATGAAACTGTCAATTTGTGTAAGTGAAAAATATGGAAGCTAATACTTTATGTAAAATTTTGCCATAAATCTTATTATTTTATGTGGTGAAATAATAACCTAGTAGTGAATAACCTCATTTGGCACAACGACATTGGAAATTTCGTCTTTTCTCGTGATGACATTCGCCACACTCGATGTTCTATTGGTAGCGGCAACTCCGACAACCTCAGGCACTCTCATATATCTGGCAATGCCCGTTCCTTGATTGGTTGAAGTGGTTCTCATGGTCATTCCACCTCGTTGCTTTGGAGCCATCGTCCGCAAGTGTTTTTGAGAGATAGGAAAGGCAAAATAAATTCGAGATGGGAGAACATAAGAGAATATGGTTTAGTTGTAGACCGAGACAAGGGGATTGAGCTAACTCTCTCCTTCACAGCCTCTCGGGGTAGCTCCTCTCTCTCTCTTGCTCTCTCTCTCGAGCTTCTTCTCATAGTCTCTTGGAGGGGTATCCTTCTACCTCCCTCTCTATACATCTCTCTTGCAGCCTCTTGAGGTCTCCTTCTCCTTTCTCTAACTTCTCCCCATGCCTCTTATTTATAGTGAATTAGAGAAGAAGTGTTATGGCTAAGAAGAAGAGCTCTTTGTGGAGGGGGATCTTGGCAAAATCAGCGATCTGAAATTGTTATAAGAGATGTACTCAACACTTATTTATGGGAAGGAGAATCCTCATTAGAATATAAGGTTACCTTAGGATAAGGTCTACCTTGGATATGGAAGCTATGAGTTACACGATGATGTGATTGTCATTGTATCATTTGATATATGTTTGAAAGGATTGTTTGTGTTTGCTAAAATCTAGATCTCTAATTGAAAATATTAAAAAACAAAATAAAAGGAAGGATCACGCTAGGCTATCTCCAAGCTTGCTAGGAGACCCTACTCCAAGGGGATCATGGTTATCACTTCAAGAGGCTTAGATTGGCTCCGTAGTAGTAGCAAAAGGTCTATTTGTAGGGATAGTCTCGGGCGATAGGAAATGTGGGTGCTAGGGGGGCTTTGGCTGTAAATCCTACATTGTTCCTAGAATTTAACAAGCCCCTTCGTGACCTAGGATGGGAACTTGGAACCCTAAATACTAGTTACAAGGGTGGAATCACCAAGCTTGTTCTCAATCCCATCTTTAGTAACAAGTGGCACACTACCAATATGAGTAATTTTGTGTAAAGTATCATCACCAATGGCAAGATATTCATCATTCTGCATTTGCTCCTTGCTATCAAACCACTCAGCATGATGAGTCATGTGGTTTGTAGCTCTTGAATCCAAAAACCAATCATTCTCACGAAGAGGGTGAGTCATGCTCCCGAGCACATGCTCCATAGCAAATAGGTGACCTCTAGGTGATCCACCTCTAGGTCCATTACCTGTACTACCATAAGCGCCTGCATAGTGGCCATATTGGGCCCTTCCACGACCCCTAGACATGGCATTTTGTTTCTGATAACAATCCCTCTCAAAGTGACCAAACTGCCCACAATAATGACAAGTGCCATCTCTTTGTGAAGAAGGACTAGACCATCCTCTACCTCTAGGGAAAGATCTCCCCCTGCCTCTATGCATGAAGTCACCACGACCAAAGTTACCTCTTCCACAAGCAAAACCATAATTACTACGACCAAGTGAAGAGCCTCTAGCTCTAGATGAGTTGCCACGACCTCTCTGGTGATAGAAAACATTGTCTCCACCTGCATTTTTGCCACTACTAGATGCATTTAATCCCAACTTGATTTCTTCTGTAAGTAGCAATCTAATAAGCTCCTCAAAGTTAGGCATAGAGCCTCTTCTAACTGAAATAGAGGTATCCAAAGATTTGAAAGCTGGTCCAAGTCCATTTAGTGTCACTGACACTAAATCATCATCATCAATAGGTGCATTAATGGATGCAAGGTCTTTTGCAATTTGTTTGATTTCTGCCACATAGTCACTGATATTGCGATTGCCTCTCCATGCACCATGTAATCTCTGCTTGAGTTGTATCTTACGAGCCTCTGTACATGTTCCATACATTTTTTCTATGATTTCCCATGCCTCCTTACAAGTACTTGCCTTTTTGATATGAGGAATCAATGTTTTTAAAATACATATGGAGATCCAATGCAAAACCTTCATGTTCTTCCCTGTTCAATCCTTGTACGCTTTCTTTTGCTCTTCAGTTGGATGTTCAGGAACTTCTAGACATTCATCATCACCTGTTATGAGGTCCCATAGACCTCTGCCCATCAAAAAAATCTCCATCCTATAAGACCAAACACTATAGTTGTCTTTGGTCAATTTTTCTCCCACGATCTGAGTGATCTGTGCCATGTTAGACATTATGACTACTGCAAATTCAGAAGAAAATAACAATACAACCTGTCCAGAAATGGTATTCAGCAATATGCCCCAATGACTATAGTCCAAGAGACTAAATCCTGTGATGGAAGCGCGTCACACACTTCTCACACTTTTGCAAGCACAACACATGTAGTATACATGATCACAAATGTAGCACCTAGCACATTAGATGTTGTCCATTGTATTGAATTGTACCCCTGCAGTAACACTCAACTTAGAGCAACATGCTAGTAAAACCGAATTCCAAAGCAGCTGTTCCACTACATTCCACAGGAACTCCAGCTTCCAATCTTTCAATAATCTTTGATAAGGTTTCTAGGCTCGCTAAAGACATACTTTGGCAGGTCATATTTAGCACCTCTTTCATCATAACATGTTGACACATCCTTTGACGTGACAATGATGCCTGCACTGTCTACAATAGCCTGTGCAAGGCTCAATTCTGCTTCTATTGTAGCATGGAGAGCATCCCAAATTTCTTTCTTCCCTCCATAATGAGGAGCAGTGTCCCAGAACTCATCCCGCATTTGCATCAATTGTGCTCGAGTGATTGGCTCAGTATGCTTCCAGGGCTTTGGCTTTTTTTTAGCTTTTTCCCATGACCTTCAACAAGCTTCTTATCGGATGAGCTGACACATCCCATTGCTAGCGCGCAAGTCTGGTGGGAGCTCGCATGGTTGGTCCTTTCTCTGTCACATGCCAAGCTATGAAATGGTGAAGCGTATTCAGCAACAATTTAATCTCTCGCTCAACTTGTGGAAAATGCATGTTGTGTGTGCAAGAGTTTACTTCTTGCTCTCAATCTGCAGAAGCGTTTGAGAGGAAGGCAGATGAGAGACGGTTCCATTTGGTACGTGATTATCACATAGTAGAGTCACTGGAGCATCTACCTGTATGTCCAAATCAACCATAAGCTTGAGCATCCATGCAATCTCACATGCTGCCAATGCAACACCCCTGTACTCTGCCTCAATACTCGATAAAGCAACCGTAGGCTGCTTCTTGCTACTCCAGCTGATCATTCCACTTCCAAACCTGAAAGCATAGCCACTCGTAGATCTACGGTCATATGAGCATCCTGCCCAATATGCATCCGTATATCCAACCAGTTTTAAGGGCTTATCTCTCACATAGAACAACCCATAATCTACAGTGGACTTAACATATCTCATAATGCGTCTAACTGCATCCAAGTGCGGCTTTCTAGGCTTCTGTATAAATTGGCTTATGAGCCCTACATCATAGCTCAAGTCAAGCCTAGTGATGATCAAGTAAATTAGATTGCTAACCATCTGCCTGTACATAGTCACATCCTCAACTTTAGCCCCAGTGTTCATGTCTAGCTTTACATTCTGATCAAGAGGTGTATCCAATGGTTTGCATTCAGCCATGCCATACTTCTTTAGCATTTCCATGGCATAGTGCTTTTGTATCAACCTTAAACCATTTTCAGTTGTAACCATCTCAATGCCCAAGCAATACTTCAAGTCACCTAAGTCTTTCATGCCAAATTCAGTTTTCAGCATCTTCATTACATGTTGTATGCCCAAGTCATCATCATCAGTTATTATCAAATAGGATGTGATCAGCCCTTCCAACAATAAATCCCAAGCTTTGCAAGTAGTTACTGATCCTTGCATGCCAGGCTCTTGGAGCCTGCTTCAGTTCGTACAATGCTTTTTTCAGCCTGCATGCTGAAAATCAAGGTGTGCATACCCTTCCGGCTAATCCATATAGACATCCTCTGCCAAGTCACCATTGAGGAATGCATTCTTCACGTCCATCTGCTGCAATTTCCAGCTTCTAGTAGTAGCCAAGGCAATCACACTACATATGGTTGCCATCTTGTCAACAGGGTTGAATGTTTCCTCATAATCAAGTCCATAATGTTGGGCATACCCCTTAGCAACCAGCTTGTTTTGTACCTTTCCACATTGCCATCCAACTTGCATTTGATTTTGTAGACCCATTTGCAGCCAATGGTCTTTTTCCCTTCAGGCAGTGGCACAAGATTCCATGTTTTATTTTCAGCCAATGCATTCATTTCTTCATCTATAGCAACACTCCAGTTGTCATCTTTTATTGCTTCAATATATGTACCTAGTTCTTTGATCTCCATCACTTTTGTCATGTAAGCATAGTGCTTTGTAGAGTAGCCACTGTACATCAACCTGTCAATAGTATATCTGACCCTCTGCGAGCGTCTAGGCTATGGTGCACTACTCAATTCCCCTCTTTCATGAGACGGAATGTACATGTTCTGCTTAGTACTAGTGTGGGAGCTTTCGCTCAACCGCCAAGACCCACGGACCACTTATTGTTTCAAGTGTTCCAAGCAAGCTCTAATGGCTATCTCTCACCTAGCCGACGCGCCGTCAATCCTACGAGTGTAGTGAGCTTACCTTGATGCTTGATCGAGTACCCTCCTCTCTCTTGCACTTCGGTAGCTCCATGATTCTTAATGCTAGCTCAAGCATCCTCAAGCCTCCTCCATCTCCAAGCTCCATCCTCCATAGCCGCGCGCGCAAGAGAAGAGAAGAGAAGAGAAGAGAAGAAGAGAAGAGGAGATGGTGAAGAGCTTCACCCTCTTGATCCCTCACTCCCACACACTCTCACTCCCTCACACTCTCACACTCCCTCTCTCTCAAGAGCACACACAAGCAAGAAGGGGAGAAGAAGAGAGGAAGAAGAAGACTCTTTTTGCCACACACCAAAAGAATGATCTTCTCATTCACTTTTCAACTTTATATACAAAACCCTAAATCCCTTTTGGGCGGTCATCTCCTTTTTCCCTTTTTTACATGGCTGGCCGTAGCCTAGGCCCTTTTTCCCATTTCCCACCACTCTAATTTCATCCTATTTCCAACTAATGCGTACAATTTGCATAGGAGCGAGCTTGGCGCTCTTTTACAAGGATTCGGGAGCGCTTCCATATTTAATGGTGCGCCTTTTACTCTTTTGTTGCCTTGGGGCGACACCGAGACTTTCTGAGGGTCGTGCTCGAACATTTAAATTTTTCAGGGTCTGGTTACCGGTCAAGGCGCCTTTTTTTGCTTTTATCCTGTGCCTTTTTTGCTATTTCCTTTTTTCTGTTTTCCGCTCCTCTGTGTTGTAGGAAACATGGTAACATTACTCCCCTCCTAGCCAAGTGCCAGTCCCATGGCACTGCGATGGAAAGTAGTGGCTAGTTAGGTTTGCTGCTAGGCAGAACTGGTGGGTGGATGACACCGCTTCCAAGGTGGTTATGTGAATGAGAGTTGATGGAGTTTAGTAACGATGACCAGGAGAGATTCCGGCGTGCTTTAGGCTCCATGAAGATGCTCGGTATCTTTCATACAGTTGTGGCATCCGTTATGTAGCCGGTTGTCCCTTGAGCATCAGAAACGCTTGATGCAATAAGCAATCCCTTACGAGGATGGTATTGGAGGGATTTATTCTGGAGAAGCCCCCCCAAACTTTGTCTTGACAAAGATATGGTTTGTCTTCACATTGAAAATCTGTGTCTTTGATTTGAAGATCTTTGTCTTTGAGTTGAAGGTCTTCAGTACTGCGTTGAAGATCTTCAACTCTGCATTGAAATTCTTCAGGCTTGTGGAATCAATAAGCGATCCATAGATCTTGAGGCATTGGGCATGCATCTTTGGAAGATGAGGTTCCAAGATCTATGCCAATGGCAGATCTATCTTGACTTGGTTCAATCATGATAGCCATCAACAGGCAGATGGCTGGACACCGGCACATGGAAAAAGTTTTGGTCATTAAAGGATGCTGTGGGTGATCCTCTTCAGCGGAGTAGCCATTTCTTGAAACTCGAACATAACCTGCAAGAAAAGTTGTGCACTCCCTAAGGGGTGTGCCTGCCTCTCCGTGTAGTGCGTGGTGTCCGTGGTGGCAGTGGAACTGGGAGATGAGTCTTAACCTTGGGCAAGCCCTTGGTAATGTCCTACACTTGAGGACCCAGTTCGTGCATCGTTGGAGGTGCGGTGCAAGTCTTAGGGTGACAGGTCTGAAACTCCTGCCCTTGATGTGCCCTAAGTGCGAAGTGGGGAGGGGGATAGGGAAAGCCCTAGGTGCAATGACTGTGGTGCACTTTTTTTTTTTGGAAATGATAACCAGGCCTAATTGTCTTCATTGGAATGAGGAGGGAAAGGGGGTCAGATAGATTTGCTAAAAAACTAGCGACTTTGCATGTAATCTTTCAGATTCATGCGGACATGAAGAGAAGTGGTGGAGAGGAAAGGGTGATTGCACCTAGCGAATTGGCTATCATTCATATCTTCTAGGAGGGCTAGGCAAAAAGAGGGAAGGAGACTAGCCCTCATCATAAGACGAGCCATGGTGCAGTTGTCTATAGCATTAGGGTCAAAGAATAGGGGAGGTAGGCCGCGCTCTTGTGGAGTCGGGTCCTGCTTAAGGAGTAGCCTAAGTAACCTAAGATAATTACAGGTTGTTACAAAAGCGGGGTCAGGACATGAGGAGAAATCCGTAAGAAAGCGCGTCATAGACTCATCTAGGCGTTCGGCGGTAAAGAGAAGGGCATGGTCGAAGGATACTACAGTGGAGTTATAAATAATAGGGAAGTCGTACCACTCGTGGAGGGTGGCATCAAAATCCACCCCTACCCTTCGAGGGTATGCCATGTAGGTAGGGTTGTTCCGCTCGAATGGCAGGTGTTACAAAATGCCATCCAGGCGAGCATGCTGATGTCGCATACTCACCTCCTCCACAGGGGTTGGCTTTTGTAGCCATGTACCATGTGTGGGACTTCAAAAACTTTATTCTGCCAGTAGTCAGCTACTTCTTTGCCCCAAGAGGTCGGGGTCTTTTCTCGCTCTTCTATCCATCTTTGCCCCAATCGGCCACCGACCACGATTACCTCGTCCATCACCTTGAGCGGCAGGACCCTCCGCAGACTATTGGGTAGGAGGAAACTAAAGATGAATGGATCCTTTCCTTGTTCCTGTATCTCCCACAACACCAGTTCTGCATGGAATCCTGCGGGGAGATCATCAGGGCACGGTGGGAGAGGTGTGGACGGTAGCACGACTGGTTTGGCTCTCAGCTGTTTCCTAGCTTCCTCCACTAGCTTCCTGCGTCTTTCCCTAGAGGCAACTTTTCTTTCCGCAGATGGGTCCTCTTGTGGTGGCTCCTAAGACTGCGGCGAGGGGGGTTGTGGAACTACATCCTCCCTAAATTGATTCATGTCGATTTCCAATTCTGCTTCCTCCCCCTGCCATTCTCCCTGTGCTGCTTCCTCCTCGAATTCGAGGGCGTCAATTTCTTGGGGGGTTAGGCCGGCCAGCAATAGGTATTTTCATTACTCATCCAAGCTCAGCCTAACCTCCACAGGTAAGGGTGGCATCTGCAATCCAACATGTAAGGCTCTCTGTGCCATGCCGAGCTTTCTCTGTGTCACCTCCAATGACTCTCCTTGCGTTGCGTGGGTGGCGTCCAGGATGGTGTTGAGGAAGGCCTTCTGTTGAGTGCTAAAGGCCACTTGGACTGCTTCTGCCTTGCTCTCTGCGATGATTTTCTCATTCTCTGCTAGAGCAAGGCGCCACGCCAGTGTCTTCACCCTCTTTTCATTGTGTGCAACCCACTCCTCTGCTCTTTTGTTCATCACTTCCAAGCTCTCTCCTTGCTTTAGGGTTAGCATCATGAGTTTCTGCTCATAGTCTTCCAACTCCCTAACCAGCCTTTCTTACTCTTCTTTTCCAGAGGTTAGTTAATCTGTCAGGCGCTCGATCTCCTCTTGCTGCTCCTTTATGCCTTGTTTTCTCTCCTCATCCCTGGAATTCAGCTCAGCCACAAGCGATCAACCTGAGCAGATTTCGTAGCGAGCTCCTGATATTGTACTATCAGGAGCTTGTGCTCTCTTTGCATTTTCACTAGTTCTTGTGTCTCGTCTTCGAGCTGTTGTCTCCAGTGCTCCTCCCTCTCATCCTTAGCCTTCATTTCTTGTTTGAGATCTGCGATCTCCCTTTGCTGCATGGCTATCATTCTTGTTTTATCCAGCTGGAAGGTGGCCACTGATTCCTTCTCAGCTACCAACTAAAGCCACAGCTATCTTGCGTTCCTCCTTAGCTTTCTCCAATTGGGAGAGCAGCTCGGTGACGTATTCGTCGTAATTAGCCGATGGCGTCATCATTGTGTGGATGGGCGAGTTGAGGCTTCTACCTTCTGCCTTTTGGGCTCTTGTCTGGATTCCGCATCTGTACCTAGCCTCTTTTGTCCTGTGGCTGTGGTTTCTGTGCTCTGTCCCTGGCCCATCTCTTTGTTGATGAAGTACTGCATCCACGCCACAAAGTTTGACACGTCGGCACTAGTCGGGATGCTAGGGGTGATGGTGGTGGGTTCAGCGGAAGGCACCAGGAGGGTAGGAATTGGATGAATTGGGGCCTTGCCCTTGCCCTCAGGGACTAGAGGTGGCACAAACTCTGGCACCTGTGTGCTAGACCCTGGCCCCTCTTCTCTATGCGGGCTCAAGTTTCCCAGTTCATCTGTTTGGCTCTGTTGCTCGATGGACTGGTGTGTAGCTTCCGCAAGGTCCTCTTCCTCCTTCCTTCGCAACTCTTCCTCTTCCTCATCCGCCTTTCTCTTCCTTTCCTCCTCCGCTTTTCTCTGCTCTTCCTTCTTTTTCCATTTTTCTTCTTTTTTCTTCCTTTTCTTCTCTTCTGCTTCTTGTTTTGATGCCTTCTTTGCTTTCTGCAATTCTTCTTTTTCCTTCTCCTCCTCCTGTCTCTTCGTCCTCTCTCTCTCTCCTTGGCTTCTTTTAGGGACTCTTTCTTTGCCCTTTCCAAGTCTTCTCTCACCCTTTCTACCTTCGTTGTCCTTCTTATTTCTCTGCGTAGTCTTCTTCTTGGGTTTCCTGGTTGTCTTTTTGCTAGTCTATCCCTCCCCTTCTTCTATCTCAGTTCTATCGGTGGACCTATCCTTGTCCTGGTGAGGAGGCGACCTCTCCGGCATTTCTCCTTCTCCTTCTTTTGCCTCCTGTGCTTCCTTCACTGCCTCCTGGATGAGTGCAGTCAAGACACCTCCATACCCGATGAAGGAGGCTTTCTTTCTTTCCATAACTTTAGAAGCCGGAGATTCTTCTCCTACTGGTGCACTTCCCAGGGCCAATGCTTTGGGCGCTTGATCAATCGTTTTTTGCACGTACCCGTTCCAATCCACTTCGTCTAGGGTATGGGCTGCTACATTCTCCAGCACCGGTATGCTAATTTGATGCATTAATGAATTGTAATGCTGGCTGGAGAAAAACACATGTATCAGCTTGGCCTGCATCCTGGCTTCTGTGTCAGGGATGTCTTGGATGCTTATGCCATCATTTGTGAGCACCTCTTCCTTCTTCATTTTCAGCATGGCATAAACATCCCTTTTTTGTTTCCTCTCCATCTTTGGTACCAATCCCAAAGCCTTCTCCACCAAGGCTGGATCTAACCAGACCTGTACCTGCTTTGCACCTTCTCCTCTGCCCACTGTTACAATACCACATTCTTGGTCCAGGTTGTATGTTCTGAGGAACTCCACGCACTTTAGGTGGTCCGGCTCCTACGAGAACTTTTCAAGATACTTTGTGAGGTTGCATTGTTCAACCACCCTCATGGTTGCTTCCTCCTTGGCCACCACGACTTCTATGTTGTGGATGGTTCAGAATTTGAGCTGGCTGAAGGCGCGGTTCTGTAGATGGATGCAGTAGTGCTCCTTTCCTCATCTATGAATGGGAGTCGATGGGCGTGGTCTTGCTGCGACATTTTATACTCCTGCCATAAATCGTAGCTTTCATTAGTATTTTCCACATGTCAATTCACTAATTGTTGGAAAAGAAAAACTTTATGCTTTTTGAATGAATGCATTAGGAAGCCATGTAGATTTTCCTTTTTAGACTTGGACTTTTTGCCCTTTATTTCAAAGTTTTCCTGTCCATTTTCCTACCCCGTCCGTTTTTTTCATACTACCTATTTATGCTTTTCGCTAATTTTACTTTGATTTATCCCCTTTGATTCATTTCTCATCTGATTCATTCCATCTTACCCCCTCCCCATCCATCTTGAAAAGAATCCTTCCTAGGATTGAGGGTCAAAAGGTTAAGGGCTTTTGGCATGTTGGGATGGGAGTTACTTGTGAAGGAGCCAAGTATAGAAATTTGAATTGTATTCCAGTTGAGTTGCATGGTCCAAATCAAAGGGTCAAATTCCTACGTGCGTGATGTATGTGAGAACATCTGTGAGGAAGTCACCAGAGTCGACCCGACTCGCAATGTGAAGTTCCTCCTCTGTTAAGAGGCGGTCAAGGTAGGGATGCTCCTTGATGTGCTCTTCCATGGGTCGGCCCTGAAGAGTGGTTAACACTCTATATGAGGTGGGTGTGACGGAAGTGGGGTCATACTCTGCTATTTTAATGGCTCGGCATTGGTCATTATGCGACATCCTTCAACTGCCCATTGCAGCCTAAGAGCGTACCACTGCCTCAAGAAAGGTGATCCAGTGTCAACAAGGTGTGATAACTCCGTGATTTCTTGGTCAATGATAGCAGAAGTGGTTCGTGGATCATATGACGTGATAAGGCATTGTTTGATGGCTTGCTCCTTGGAGATCTCGCTGTGAATCAACTCAGCAGAAGCAGAGCGAGAAGCTTTTGCAAATGCGAACTCAAAGGTCTCCCAGGAGCAAGGCATATTGCGCACTTCCGTTGCAAAGGGTTCTTCTAATAGACCTAAGTCCAAGCGGTCGTAGCTGAGGGCTAGCAACATGAAGGTGGCATCGAGTCATTTAATGCATTCCACTACATCATCCGCAGTGTCCTCTGCAAGGTCAGCGGCTAGCGCTAGGAAGGATTTTCGTTCGTAGGAGGGCATAAGGCCGACAGGTGGTTGAGATTTGATAGAACAAGCACTTTTGACACAACGAAAATGGGCGGTTGGGAGTTTCCTTGAGCCTGTAGTTTGGCTATTTGGAATATGGGTGGATTAGGGTCTGTCACAACAGATGGACTGCTGCATTCAGGTTTGCTTTGGGGAGTCGGATTGACTAGGTCGGATGATGCCTCCTGTGACGGTGGCTGTTGCTTGGGCCGATAGGCCTATGAGACTTTTTTGGCCCGAAGCATAGATGAGTCGGATGGCTGGGGCTGTGGAGAGCACTGCGGCTTATGGTTTTGAGGTGTTAGGGGACGTGGGCTGATCAAGCTTGAGGGTGGCGTATGAATAGTGCATTTGGCCATGGGGGCCTTAGGGATCCATAGCCAGATATTTCCCTCGTAGTAGCCTTGCGCATGCAAGAGGGCTTTAGGGACCCATCTTTGCTTGATCACGTGGCGCTTCCTGTGATTGCGTCTTGGCCTCCTAGGTTTAGAGTTCTAGGTCTTATGAGAATAAGAACGTGGACTCCTAGGTGGTGGTTGCGGCTATTTAGGCACCCATTGAAGGTGAGGCTGTTGGGCCTTAGCTTTGGCTGCTGTGGGTTGTGATTTATGGAAGTCGGGGAGTGGCGGCCATGCACTACCCTCCTCCTTAGTCTTGCCTCCGGATGTTTCTACCGGTGGCTGTGCGGACGGTGATGGTGTCGCGCAGCTCTTGCTAAAAGATGTGACAATGCACACGTTGCCTATTGCTAGGTGGATGCGCAACGACTCATAATCAATATTGCAATGAGACTGCTTTTTGAAGGTTCACCCTAGCAGTGATTCCATGCCTGCATCTGTAGCACTTGGTAATATGTAAAAAATCATTGGAACATCGATAGAAATGACGACTTTGCACTTGCTGAGAAGTGCGTATGAGTGGGCCCCATATGGGTTTAATTTGGCAGTTGTGGGTTGAAGTAATGGTTTGCCGAGTTGGATCCAATGACTGTGGGTTAAGACATTGAAGTCTGCTCCCTCGTCGATCAAGGGGTTAAAAGCGCACATTTGCTTAGCAGTGACCGTGATACGGATGTAAGCGAGTTCTATGGCTTCCTCCTCCTCTTCGTTGATTTCAGTGATCGTAGCTACTCGTACTTTGACTAGAGGTTCTAACAATGGTGGCTCATGCCAAGGATGCGTGGGAGGGTAGTACTTCTTGCACGACTACCATTGAAGAAGCCTATTCCCTCACTGTCTAGTGTCTCAAGCTTGACATTGCCGGTTTGGTTGATTGCACGAACCTTGAAGGGTCCGAGACCTCTAAATTTCATTTTTTGCTTATGCCCTTTAACTACTCGCCTGCTTGACATGCTTGTCAAACCAACTCTTGCGTCGGGCTTTCTCACAGATAAGCATGTGGGTGGCTAGAAGACGAGTTTCTGATAGGCGTTCCAGCTCGACCAGGCGTTGCGTCCATGCCTCCTTCCCTTCCCATCGTTCTTGAAGTGCTATTCTCAGGCTAGGAACGAAGAATTCTAATAGTAGAATTGCCTCAGTTCCATAGGTCAGTCTGAAGGGGCTTTGGCCGATAGCTGTTTTATAAGCTGTGCGGTAGGCCCACAAGGCAGCCATCAGCTTGTTGTCCGAGTCGTTGCGTGAGGCTGAGACTACTTTAGTCAGGACTTTGATAAGAATCTTGTTAGTTAATTCTGCCTGGCCATTCACCTGAGGGTAGTATGGTGAGGATTTGCGATGGATAATGAGAAAGGTGGATAGGAGATGTGCTATCACTTCGTTGATGAAGTGTGTGCCCTGGTCGCTAACCAGTTCGATGGGGCAACTGAAGCGCGAGATCACTCACTCCCATAAAAACTTGGCAGTTGTCCTAGCGTCGTTTTTTCGTGTGGCTCTTGCCTCTACCCATTTCGTGAGGTAATTTGTGGCCACCACGATGTACTTGGCTTGTGAGTATTGCGCCGCAAGACTGATGGGTCCTATGAAGTCAATTCCCCATTTTTCGAAGGGTTGGCGAGCAATAATTGGGGTCAACTCCATTTGATCTTTACGATCTGGACTTTTGTCCGTTGGCACTCGTCACAATGCTTGACGAATTGCTTGGCATTGCGGAAAAGTGTGGGCCACCATAGTTGAGACTGCAGCACCTTCCGTGCTATTGTGTCTCCACTAAAGTGTCCTCCCGCAATGCCGCTGTGCGCCTCCGAGAGCACATTGTGCATCTCATGCTCACACACGCACCTACGCAGCAATCCGTCTTGCCCCAGCCTATAGAGTTGGCCTGCAATCAGCTGGTAGGACTGGATTTTCAGGATCAAGCACCCAAATCGGGCTTTTTCTATTGGTCGCTCAGGTAGTCCGTGCTCGAGCACTTGGACTATGTCGTCCACCCAGGTGTTAGATCAGCCTTAAATAAATCTCTCTCACTGGATAGGTGGAATAAGTGGGTGTCACAGGTAACTCGTCAACGATGCCTTGTCCAGCGGCTTCTCCTGTGGGTATACATGATATGTGATCATCCATGTAATGCTGTTTTCCCTTTCGTACCACCACGGAGAAATCAAACACTAGAAGCACGAGGAGCCATCGAGCTATGCGCCCTGTAGCACAAGGTTTGTTTACTAAATAGAGCAGGGCTTGATGGTCCACAAAAAAGATGAAGGGTGTGGCCAATAGATAATACCGAAATTTCTTCACAGTGAACACCATGGCTAATCCCTCTCTTTCTATTGTCGAGTAGTTCATCTCCGTCTTAGTGAGTTGTCTGCTATAGCAAAGCTCACTGGATAATCTAAGTTGTGCTCACCAGGTTGGCACAACACTGCCCCCACAGCAAACTTAGAAGCATCGATGTGCACGTGGAAGGTAATGGTCCAATCTGGGGCTCGTAGAATTGGTGCTGTTGTTAGATCCTTTTTCAATTCTTCGTATGCTCGTTGGCATGCCTCGGTCCACTTGAAGACAATCAGTAGCTTGTACAATGGTCTGGCAATCAGCGCATAGTTCAGTACAAACCGCCAATAGTATCCTGTATGGCCTAAGAAGCATTGAACTCCCTTGTAATTAATTAGGGGTGGAAGGTCAACAATAACCTTGACCTTTGAGAAGTCAGCGGCAATGCCGTTCTTCGACACCATGTGTCCTAAGATGCATCAGTGCTTTACCCAAAACTGACACTTCAAGGGGTTCAAGGAGAGGCGATATGAGCAACACCGTTCAAAGACTGCGCGGATTTTGTCTAAGTGTTTGATCCAGGTCGAATGGATACACAAGTCTTCGACAAAGACCTCTAACTCCTTGCGAATCATGTCCTTAAAGATAGTGCACATGAGACGTTGAAAAGTGGCGGGGGCATTGGTCAACCCGAAGGGCATGACTATGTATGCAAAGACGCCCCACTCAATGGCAAAGGCGGTCTTGTGCTGTCTACAGGATGCACTTGCACCTGGTTGTACCCTGAGAAGCCATCCAGAAAATTGTAGGCTTCCTTGCCTGCCACCCTCTCAAGCATGTGCTCAGTGTACATCAATGGATAGTTGTCTCTCTTCGTAGCAGCATTCACTTTCTTGTAATTGATGCACACTCGGATTTTTCCGTTCTTCTTTATCACAATGACTATGGGTGATACCCAGTCTGTGTGCTCAATTTCGTAAATGAATCGAGCTCTCATCAACTTGTCAATTTTCTCTTTGACAGCATGGGCGTGTTTTGGATTCATAGGGTACGGCTACTTGACTGACGTCGCGTCCAACGTCATGGGTATGTTGTGAGTCACAACACTCGGATCTACCCCTTGTAGCTCCTCTAAGGACCAGGCAAACACATCTACATACTCTTGCAAGAGAGTGACAAGACTCATTTCTTCTTCACTAGTCAAGTCATTGGCAATGAACACTGGTCAGGGTGTTTCCCCTTCTTAGGCTAGGTCTACCTCCTTGACCTTGGCTGGTCCTTCGATTGGTTCGCTCGTCTGCCCTTGACGTTTGGCACCTAATAGAACTACTACCCTATCCCCTTTTTTGAATTTCGTGAAGCATTTAGGGAGGTCCTGCAACTTCCACTATTCTTTTGATCGTGTATCCCTGGGTTGCTTTGCCTTTTCTTGCCTTAACCGTATGTGTCTCAGGTGGACGGGTAGGTCCCCCTTGGTGCGTCTGGTCATGGGCGGCCTAGGGATCTCTAGATCACTATACGAAGTAACTTCCAATTCAGAGTCAAACCCTCCATCTTCGCTAGAAGAGGTGGTCTCCCCTGGTGGCCGCAGTTCAGATGGTGATTCAGTCCTAAGTATTGACGTCATTCCTGGCTGGGCTAGGCCTGCTTGCTCAAGGTCTATGGCTCCTATGCATTCCAACCAAGCACGATCACATTCCATGCCCATGACTCCTCGCTCTACTCTAAGGGCCTGCCTTTTCTGCAGCTTGGCGTCTGCTCGTATCTGCTCAATTTCTCATCCTTCAGTGTCATATTCTATGGTATCTACTTCACCCTCGCTCTCATCACTGAAGGATTGGTAGTCTTTGTATTCGTCGCTGGAATCTTTGTCATCCGACTGCTCATTGTCTCCTAGGGCTTGGTATGCCTCATGTCGTTGGTCAGGAACTATGGCCCAGTTATACATGAGGTTTAAATCGTGCACCCTGGTCCATTGCCACTTGGAATCCTCTAAGAGATCTTGGAGTGGTTTGAAATTTGTAGCTGGGTTGCTAGCTAGCTAGTCTGTTAGGTATTCCAGTACCCTCTGGAGTTCCCTTTTATTGGATGGCACTTGGAAGGTGACAGGCTCAGGCTTTCCCTGGCAGCTCCCTACCATCATGCAGACTGGTGCAGAGAGTGCTTCGTTAGACTTGCCGATCATTTTGATGGCGTGCTCATATGCCTCATGATCTGAGAATGGCAGGTCGATTGTAGCAAGAACATGCATCCAATCCCACTCATCCTCTGGGCATGGGATATACTTGGTCAAGGGCCCATAAGACTTCTTGACTTGAGTGTTACCCTTGAGCATAGCAGAGATGGCGTCTAGGTCGACTGGTGAAGTCTTCCATGTGTCCATCTCTATCCTTACGGCCTCCATTCTATTGCCAAGGAAGATCAAGCCGTTACCCCAATCTTCGATGACTCTAGCGTTGCGCATCCAAGGTCGGCCTAATAGGATATTGTAGTCCACTCCCTTCATGACTATAAAGTCAACAAAGAATTGGACACCTGCGATCTTCACTGGCCAATTCTTCAGTACCTCGAATGGCTTCACTCTCATACCATTTGCTAACGTGATATTAAACCTAGCAATTTCGACAAACGAGTTTCCCCAAGTTTGGAGCATTGCGTGGCTAAGCACACTAACCCCAGCTCCCGTGTCTACGATTCCCTTTCTTGTTGTGTCACCTAGGGCTAGGACCGGTAAGACCACGTGCATCTCAGAGTCTTCCCAAAAGGCATTGATGTGCAAGGATTTAGGCACGGAGTGCAGCATCAAGCTCGGTAATTGCGTTTCTGCATCATGGTCTTGAGGGCCTGTGGTAACCTGCTCTTGTGACCCTTCGACCCACTACTTAAGGTCTTGCCATAGGGTAGGATGCTGCTTAAGTAGATCTCCCAGGCTAAGTGTTACAGGGGTGGTCACTAGCGTGGTCAGGAGATCATTAGATACGCGTCCTTTCCCTAACCTAGATTGTCTGGGCCAATGGCCGCGGCTGATCTGCGGCTTTGTCGCTTCGAGGCTTGGTCTTAGCAGCACTGCTTGTCGTGCAGTTTCTTCTGCCGACTTAGGTTGAGGCGGTGATATCGGCATGCTTACGCTAGAGAGATCGATGGGCTCAACGTCTCTAAAGTGCTCTTGAGCCTCCTTCACCCATTCCTTCACCTTTTCTATGGCCTCTAACTATCGCTTCGGATGTGGGTATTCCCCTACCTTAGCTCTTCCCTTTTCGGCCATCTTAGGGGCTAAAGTCTCTGCCTCTACATCTGAAACCTTCTTTCCCGCAGGCAGAGTCGTAGCACTCTCGGTTTTTAGTGCGACTTTAGCTTTCGATCTCTTCTTCTTTCGCCTGCGGTTTTTCTTCCCTATCAAGGTTGCATCAAGATTGCTAAGTCCTGGCAGAGAGATACCGGCCTGCTTCGTTTGGGCTCGGGTCATAACTCACAATGGGATAGGTGTGGCCTCCCCATCAAGATTTTCGATACCAAACAGCCCCAATGGGACAAATGGCACATTGGCTGAGCTAGAGGATGGCTTTCGCCTTGGGCAATCTACGAAAAGATGGGTGATCCCTCACTCTACACATCTTTGGTCAGCCTTGTCTCTGTTTTAGTGCTCTCTTTCAAGGCAGCGTGATGAGACATGGCCCGGGTGACCGCAAGTCCAACAGGTGACTAGTTCCTGCCTCTGCCCTCCTAGGCCTCTACCTCATCCTCGTCCTAACGCCATCACCGGCACGGGTCGATAATCCATGAGGACCGCATTGCCCTTGTCGTCGTGCGATACGTAAGGGTATATGTAGGTCTCTTCATCATTCGGCTCCTCCACGTAGTGGACTAGAGCGTCGCTCGGTGGGTGGGTCACGTAAGGACCAGGCGGTCTAGAAATGCCTGTAGGGTTTATGTCCATTCTAGGGGCGACTGGTTTCATATCGTTAGGCACGGGAAGAGCCAATGGGGCTCCCCTTCCGAAGAATGGGTATGGCCTGTTTGCTAGATAAGGTTGGCCGTAGGGTTGCGAGTATGGAAGTCTTCTTGGTAATCTACAATGCGCGACATCATGGCCGAACCTACTGCAGTTAGCGCAAGGTCTTGACCTAGGGTCTTGACACTTGGCCGGCAAGTGGTTTTCGCCACAGTACACGCATTGGACGTGTGGGCGCATTGGTCGTTTCAACATGTCTTGTAATTTGGTTAATTCCATCTTGACCTCAGCCATGCCTTGGTGTATCTCGGTGGCCTTCCCCTTATCTTGAAATGATGGGATTGACCGCTCACTAGAGGCTGACGTTCTCTCTGAGCTTTGCGAGTTGGTTTCTTCTAGATTTGAGCTCCTGGAGCTCCGCTCTTTCAGCTGGTCATCGACTCTCATGGCTTCCTCAAACACTCTAGCTACCATGTCCCGCTGCAAGCTTGAATTGCCTGCCAAAGCCTTATATAACTCCTCGTCTCGAATTCCCTGATGAATACAGTCGAAACTGCTCTGTCAGTCGGTCACTCGCCTAGAGGGATTCTCTTAAAGAGACTCCTCACTTGGGTCACGTAGTCGCGGATGTCCTCCTTCTCTTTTTGCTTGATGTTCATTAAGTGTAGTAGTAGGTTATTGGAGTATCCGGGCTCGAGGAATCTCTTGACGAAGAGATCCTTGAGGTCATTGAAGTTGGCTCACTCTGCAGCATCTAGGCTCGTATACCACGTCCTACCCTTGTCGCCAAGGCAAAGCCCGAATGCTTGTGAACGTTGAGTTTGATCGTTGAGGCCATTGGCTTCACAGACTTGCTCAAACTGCTCAACAAACCTGTGTGGGTCGTCATGCGGTTGGTACTTATCGAGTTGCTTGGCAACAATCGGTATTTTGGCCTGGCTTTTTGAGCCTTCATTTGCCCCTAATCCTGCGAGCAGCGACGTCGCTAGTGCGGTGGCATTCTGCTCTACTGCGGTGTTATCGAGCAGTCATTTCATGAGGAGCTTGCTCAACGTCAAGTCTCCCTCCAGTGCTCTCTCATGGTCCATTCGATTTCGGCCAGCCAAGTTCAGCACTCGCTGCACTCATGTAGCTCCATGCTTTGCCTTTGACTCCTAGCCTGCTGATCCCTATTGTACTCAGCTATTCCCTGCAATGCCTTGCGGGCTAGCCTTCTCTCCTCCTCTAGATCTGCAATGATTGCGTCTGCTGTCCTGCCGCGGTGCTCGTACCGGGAGTGCGCGTCGTAACTGCTCACTAGCTGCTGAATAGCATTTGGAAATACGTTCAAATTGAGCTTCTCATTAGACCGATTGTCTGAGCTCTCTTCCGTCATGGTCAAGTTCTCGCACTCCACTACGCTGTCGATCAGGTTGAATGGACTTGACAGATCCTCTTCGTTGGCGCTCCTTGCTTGGTCCTATTCTGCGCTTTGATGGTTTGTCTATATCTTGGGTCCTCTCCTATTGGTGGGTTCCTTGAGTGGTTTATCTGAGTAAGTTCCTTTGGTTATTGAATACAACCCTCAATTTATGGTCACTCAGTGCATGTGTCGCTTCTAATGCACTTGTGCCCAATTAGGCTTTCAGCTTTCTTAAGTGTACTTCAAGTGCGGAAATTCAATGTGAGTGCAGTAAGCAATTCCTCAGCGTCTTACACACTCTCGCTTGTTTCGGGCCTGATAGGCTTGTAGATCCATTTTCTGGCCGTTTTGTCAGGGTTTAGGGTTTCCTCGTATGTTGCCTTGTTCGTTTTCGGTCGATCAGGTTTTACGGCTCAGCGGCTCACGTCTAAGTCCTTGGGTCTCGCAACTGTCCACTTCTAGCCGTAAGCAGCTACGCACTACAATTTCTCTTATCACGTGTGCCAGAATCAAGTTCTGAGCGCCCGAAGGGTTTCGACAGTTTGCGATGCTGCGTATTTGTCGGGTCAGGTAAAATTTCTGAAAAATTTGACAAAAAGTTACACTCGGACCAATTGGTCCGAATTGCAGGGTCCGAGTAGGTCACTCGGACGGGCCGAGGCACAGGGTCAAGGGTCGAATTTTCGGGTTTGACTCGGACGATTTTGATTCGGACGGGCCGAATGGTGAATTCGGACAGGGTGATTCGGATGGGCCGAACGGCACTTGGGCCGAGGGCCGAATTTGGGATGTGGCCAAGGGCCGAATTCGAGACTCAGACGGGTCACTCGGACGGGCCAAGGCCAGATGTGCCACGTGGCAAAAAGCTTTGACTCGAATGGTCGAATGGGTTGACTCGGACAGTTGCCTCGGACTGGGGTCCGAGGGCAAACTAGGGCCGAGTGGGCGGAGTGGGCCGAGTGACAAGGGCCGAGGGCTGATTCTGGGACTCGGCCCAGGAAAGGCCACTCAGACGGGCCGAATGCGGCGTGCGTGACCCGTGCGAATGTGATTTCGGTCGATTCACCAAATGTAGGCTGGCGCCATGATCATGCACTTCTCGATCCTATCTAGGAAAGTAGAGGGAGAGATTCATATACTTGAACGGGCCGGTAAGTGCTCTCTCTCTCTCTCTCTGAAATGGCACAAATGAGCTCTCCCTTGGCCTCCTGGGTCTTATATGCCTTCCCAAATGTGGCATTGATGCCCCCAATCACTCACTTGCCGATCTTAGGCATCACTAGCGAGCATTTTATCCATTTTGCATGATTTTTGCCCTGTTTTGCCCTATTTTGAAACAGTAAACCCTACCCTTTTCCGGTTGGATTTCCTAACTCTAACCTACGCTAAATGTAACAAAGATCGAAGGCAAAAAACTGAAATAGATTCTCCATGCTTTCCAATCATCAAACAACCAAAATATCCCAAAATACTTACTTGTTTTGAAGATCAAAAACACCCAAACTTCCTACCTATCTCAAGCTCCGTTTCGGGGATGAATCCCCTACTTCGATGCTCGATATGAGGCGCGCAAGTGCTCAAGCTTGAATCCGTTGGTCTCGACAACGGAACCAAAATGTGGGAGCTTTCGCTCAACTACCAAGACCCACGGACCGCTTATTGTTTCAAGTGTTCAAAGGAGCTCTAATGGCTATCTCTCACCTAGTCGACGCGCCGTCGATCCTACGAGTGTAGTGAGCTTACCTTGATGCTTGATCGAGTACCCTCCTCTCTCTTGCACTCCGGTAGCTCCACGATTCTTGATGCTAGCTCAAGCATTCTCAAGCCTCCTCCATCTCCAAGCTCCATCCTCCATATCCGCGCACGCAAGAGAAGAGAGGAGAAGAGAAGAGAAGAGAAGAAGAGAAGAGGAGAGCTTCACCCTCTTGATCCCTCACTCCCACACACACTCACTCCCTCACACTCTCACACTCCCTCTCTCTCAAGAGCACACACAAGCAAGAAGGGGAGAAGAAGAGAGGAAGAAGAAGACTCTTTTTGCCACACCCCAAAAGAATGAGCTTCTCATTCACTTTTCAACTTTATATACAAAACCCTAAATCCCTTTTGGGCGGTCATCCCCTTTTTCCTTTTTTACATGGTCGGCCGTAGCCTAGGCCCTTTTTCCCATTTCCCACCGCTCTAATTTCATCATATTCCCAACTAATGCGTACAATTTGCATAGGAGCGAACCTAGCCCTCTTTTACAAGGATTCGGGAGTGCTTCCATATTTAATGGTTCTCCTTTTACTCTTTTGTTGCCTCAGGGCGACACTGAGACTTTTTGAGGGTCGTGCCCGAACATTTAAATTTTTCAGGGTCTGGTTATCGATCTGTCAAGATTGTGGGAGAGAAGGAAGGAGTCTCGCTTGAAGCTTTCTTGCTTGCACAATGGGGGAAGACACACAAGGGTGGAGGCTGAAAACAGTTTTCCTCTTCTTAGTTGTGTAAGCCAAAAGAACTCAAGTACAAAGAAATAGAAGAACCCTCTATATGGGTCTCAAACCAAACTCAACTAACTAAAGTGGCATACTAACTGAGCCACGAACTAGAGTAGACACGGATAGCTATCATGTAGCTATTATTCAGGGGCGGTGTACCAACCGCATCTGCAACTGACAAGTCGGTGACATAAATACACAACGGTCACCCTGGCATATCACGAGTGGAGCTCGATATCTCAACACTCCCCCTCGAGCTCAATCCCAATTCCTGCACACCAAGCAGGTCTCTGAACTTGCGCAGCTTCTCTGCGCCCAATGCCTTCGTGAATATGTCAGCTACCTGATCCTCTGTGCTGACATAAACTAGATCAATAAGACCTAGTAAAACCCTCTCTCGCACATAGTGATAATGCACCTCAATGTGCTTTGTTCTAGCATGATAGACTGGGTTATTTGCCAAGTGTATACTACTCATGTTGTCACAATAAATGACAACTGGCCCATCTGTAGACTGATGCATATCATAAAGTAGCTTATGCAACCAAGCTACCTCACATGCAGCCATTGCTGCACCCCTGTACTCAGCCTCTGTGCTCGACAAGGCAAATGTAGGCTGTTTCTTGCTGCTCCAAGTGACTGCAGCACTCCCAAAAGAGAACACATATCCACTGGTAGATCGTCTATCAGAAATACTACCAGCCCAATCAGCATCAGTGTATCCATGCAACTGTATCTGAACCCCAGTCTCATAAAATAGTCCATACTGCAATGTGGACTTCACATACCTGAGTATGCGTCTAGCCGCATCCAAATGTGGTTTCCTTGGAGCCTGCATAAACTGACTTACCAATCCAACAGCATAGCTCAAATCTGGCCTGGTAATAGTCATATAAATCAAACTTCCTACTATGCGTCTGTACATAGTAGGGTCTTCTAGAAACTCACCTGCATCTGTACTCAGCTTCACATTCTGCTCCAAAGGAACTGAAATAGGCTTACAGCCTGTCATCCCATATTTGGACAACATGTCCAATCCATACTGCCTCTGCAAGAGCTGTATCCCACTTGGTGATCTAATCACCTCAATGCCCAAGAAATAACGCAGCTCTCCCAAATCCTTCATCTCAAACTTCTGCTTCAATAGCATTTTCACATGAAGGATATCTTCATCACTGTCACCTGTCATAATCAAATCATCAACATAAATGACAAGTAGCATAATACCTTTCTCTGTTTTTCTCACATAAAGTGAGAAATCTGCCTTGGAAATTTGAAAGCCAATAGTGACAAGATACTGTCCTATCTTGTCAGACCATGCTCTAGGTGCTTGCTTCAAGCCATACAAGGCTTTCTTCAACCTGCAAACAAACTCAGGACGAACAGCATGCACATAACCTGGTGGCTGCTCCATATAGACCTCTTCTTGCAAATCACCATGCAAGAAGGCATTCTTTACATCCATCTGATGTAAAGACCATCCCTTTGATGCAGCCATAGCAATGACTGCTCTTACAGTTGCCATCCTTGCAACAGGACTGAATGTTTCTTCATAGTCAATGCCATATGTTTGTGCATACCCCTTGACCACTAATCTTGCCTTGTATCTGTTCACAGAACCATCTGCATTGTGCTTCACCTTATAAACCCACTTACAGCCAATTGCATTCTTACCTTTAGGCAAAGGTACCAATTCCCATGTAGCATTTGCTTCCAAGGCATCCATTTCTTCATCCATGGCTTTCTCCCATTTTTCTTTTCCCATGGCTTGCTCAAAAGAAGTGGGTTCTGGTTCCTGTATCACTTTGACCATATATGCATAGTGAATGGCTGTAAATCCATCATATTTCAGCCTATCCACAGGATACCTAGCTCTCGTAGACCTACGCAAAGTAGGTTCACTCCCAGGTGCTCTCAAAACATCCCTGGTCTTCCTTACTCCAGGTGTAACAATAGAAGGAATACCCAACTCATCATCAATGCTCTGTTCTGAGCCACTGGATTCACCATCCACATAAGAGTGACCTGCATTCACATCAAACATGGGCTGATCTACCTTCTCTTTTCCTTTTCGTGATACCTGCATACCACTATTTGCGCTGCCTTCAGAAGATTCTCCTGATCTCAATCTGCCTGTCCATGGCGAAGAATGTGAACCACTGCTAGAGGACGCTCCAGGTCCACTAATATTTTGTGACTGCTGCTGTGAATTTTGTGCAGCATTACCATTTTGTGCATCTACATCATCAATCACATTTACTGGTTTATACCAGCTACTCATCTCATCAAAAACAACATCTCTGCTCACTGTAAACTTACGAGTAGAAGGGTTATAGCATCTATACCCTTTTTGCTGCAGAGAATAACCAATAAAGATGCACTTCTCAGCTTTTGGATCCAACTTGGATCTCAGCTCATCTGGCACATGTACATAGGCAATGCAACCAAAAATTTTCAAATGAGAAATATCTGGTTTCCTACCAGTATACCTCTCCTCTGGAGTCATTCCATGTATTGCTGCAGTGGGAGTCCTGTTCATTATGTAGACTGTTGTAGCAACTGCTTCAGCCCAATAAAAATCTGGCAAGTCTTTTTCATTGAGCATGGCACGAGATACCTCTCCAATATGCCTGTTTTTCCTTTCTGCAATTCCATTTTGTTGTGGGGTATAACTGCATGAATATTGCTGCTTTATGCCATGCTCCTGCAAGAACTTTGCAAACTCATTTGAGAGGTACTCTCCCCCTCCATCTGACCTTAGGCATTTTATTTGCAGACCTGTTTCTTTTTCAGCCATAGCTTTAAGGGTTTTGAAATGCCCAAAAACTTCACTTTTCTTTTTCATAAAATACACCCAAACTTTTCTGCTATAGTCATCAATAAAAGTGACAAAATAATGACAGCCTCCAAGAGATGCAGCTTTAGTAGTCCACACATCAGAGTGGATTAATTCCAATGGCTTTTCACTCTCTTGAACATGTCTAGGAAATGGTTTCCTTGCCTGTTTTCCAAACTGACAGGCTTCACATACCTTATGCATTTCTGCAACCTTGAATTTCGGCAAACCTGCAACAATATTTTGGGCCTGCATTGATTTAAGTCGCTGTACATTAACATGACCAATGCGTTTATGCCAGATATCAATATCTGCAACTACACCGGTCCCATGTGCAAACATTGCTGCACTCAATTCAGACATGTCTGCATCCAATGTAAACATTCTGCCCTTCTTCTTTCCTTTTGCTATCAAGCGACCTTTATTTTTCATATCCTCAACAAAGCATCCATGAGGATTAAATCTGACCTGCAAGCCCTGTTCAACCATTTGACCAACAGAAACCAGATTCTTGGTGATATTCGGGACATGAAATACATCAGACAGGTATTTCTTTTTCCCATCCTGCATAGACAAGGGAATTTTTCCAATCTGCACAATAGGATGTGCAGTATCATCACCAGTCTCCACAAATCCTGGTTTTTCCATTTTCCTTGCATCCTCCATCCATTCTGCATGACCTGTCATGTGGTTTGATGCACCTGAGTCAACATACCATACATCATTGCTTTCTTCTGCACTTGTCACAGAATTGTTCATGTGCTGCACCATAAACAAGTGCTCATTTCTGTCATCACCCTGTCTACTAGAAGATGCATAATTCCCTTGTTGCAGTTTTCCATTCATGATGTCATTCTGCTTTTTATAGCAGTCTTTAGCCATATGACCCATTTTACCACAGTAGTAGCATTCAACATTACTGTTTGCATTTTGGCCTCTTTGCCATCCACCACGACCTCTTTGGCTCCCCCTGCCTCTAGAGTTACCACGTCCTCCTCCATAGGACTGGTTTTCTTGAGTCTGCTGCATATTCTGATTTCTGCCATGGCCTCCAAATCGGCCTCCTCTACCTCTGCCTCTACCTCTTCCAGCATTTGAGTAGAAGACAGCTTCTTTTGAAGTTCCTCCTGAAGAAGATGCACCACCATTTCTCTGTTCCTCAGAAATTAGAAGAGCAATCAACTCCTCAAAATCAGGAAATCTTTCACGAACTGAAATGGATGTCCGAAACTGTGCATAATCCTTTCCTAGACCATTCAAGGTCACAGAAACTAAATCATCATCTTCCACTGGCGACCCAATGGAAGCAAGTGCATCTGCAATCTTCTTCACCTTCATGTGGTAGTCATTGATGCTCATATTTTCTCTTTGCACATTGTGCAACTCTTGCTTGAGCTGCATTTTCCTGGCTTGCGTATTTGTGCTATACATCTTTGACAGAGTATCCCATGCCTCCTTTGGCGTACTTGCATCCTGAATATGCACAATCATAGAGTCTGAAATGCTGATAGACAGCCAGTACATAACTTTCCTGGCTCTCTCATGCCATGCTTTGAATGCCTGCATTTGTTGTTGATTGGGAACATTAGGAAGAACTGGTTCTTCTTCATTTCCTGCAACAAATTCCCAATATCCTTTTCCCATAAGGAAATTCGTCATTCTAAACTTCCATGCCTGGAAGTTGTTCTTGTCAAGCTTTTCAGTGACAATCTGTGAAAGAGAATCAGACGCCATTACAGAATACTGCAAGAAATTCTGTCACTGCAAAAAAACACAGCTTCACCCTCACAAGGGCAAATCTGCAAAACTGGCGAAAATGGTATTTGACCACACAGTCACTTCCTAGTGACGATTTTGCATAAACAAGAACCAAGGATGATTCTGAAACTTCCAATGTCTCTGCGCACAAGCATACGTTGCAATTTCTACAGTAACTTTTCACCGACCTGTAGAACAGTGGCTGCACAGCTTAAAACTGAGCCTTTTCCTGAGTGCGTGCAGAAAACTTCCGTCTGCGAAACAGGCCCCGAAATGGCCTCAAATCAAAAAAACAAGGTCGCCCAGGGCTAAAGCCCTTTCCCGCAGCATATACTGCCCTCTTGCTTCACCGCGAAGGGCGTCTCAACATGAGACAATGCACTCCTGCACTTTCCGACTGTGCTACCTGCAGAGATCTACTCCCAAAACAGAAAATGAAAGCAACACTGCTCCTCTTACCAGAACACCGCGAGCTTGGCTTGCTTTCTTGAGCTCCTTACCACAAACAAGGCTCTGATACCATGTCAAGATTGTGGGAGAGAAGGAAGGAGTCTCGCTTGAAGCTTTCTTGCTTGCACAATGGGGGAAGACACACAAGGGTGGAGGCTGAAAACAGTTTTCCTCTTCTTAGTTGTGTAAGCCAAAAGAACTCAAGTACAAAGAAATAGAAGAACCCTCTATATGGGTCTCAAACCAAACTCAACTAACTAAAGTGGCATACTAACTGAGCCACGAACTAGAGTAGACACGGATAGCTATCATGTAGCTATTATTCAGGGGCGGTGTACCAACCGCATCTGCAACTGACAAGTCGGTGACATAAATACACAACGGTCACCCTGGCGTATCACGAGTGGAGCTCGATATCTCAACAGGGTCAAGGCACCTTTTTTTGCTTTTATCCTGTGCCTTTTTTGCTATTTCCTTTTTTTCGTTTTCCGCTCCTCTGTGCTGTGGGAAACACGGTAACAAGTAGGCTTATACACAGTCGGAATACCAAGCTCACTGTCTATACTGTCAATTGAGTCATAGGCTGAAGTCATCTTGCCAGGTGTCATCACACCAGATATATCATCAATGACTTTTCCTTTTCCTTTGTTGTCCACTACATCTTATCTCCCCCTCACTGACATAGTGGTGTTAGTGGATGGTGAGCTAGAGCTCCACATTCTCCCTGTCCATGGAGATGCCGTCTGACCACTAGGACCTGTCATAGTAGTACTCTGCTGCAATTCAGCTGTAGATACATGAGTAGAAGGCGTAATCATAGTCTTCATGTCTTCAATGACTAATGGCATAGAAACATGAACTGTTTATAACCAGCCAACACAATATGACTGCACTAATTTCTAGCTTCAAACTTTTGCATTCAACTCCTTTCTTGATCCACAAGACATCTGCAAGCTATATGTCAAGTCATCCAGTACATAGTACTAACCAAAGTCATATAATATTCCAGGGCCATTAAGTGCTTGCTTCTCATAGATTCATGACTGTTTTCAACCTATCACAAGCTCTCAGATCAAAGTGCTTTTGTCACAAATTGCAGCTTCAATGCAGAGGAGCAAGTACATATGTCTTTCAAGTAAATTCCTATGCTTCAGTGATGGCCGAAGTACATGTCATATGACTTCAATGCATCAACCAAGGTTAAGTATATGCTGCCCTATCACTGTTAATAGCAGGTCTTCACTATTTTCAGATCTGTGTATCATTGTTATAGCTCACACATAAGCTCCCATTAGTGCATTTACCTCTTACAATCTTTGAGCACCTCCCCAAGGGCATTTAGAATGCAACCAATGTGTTGATTTATGAGCAAGGAAGCTAGGCACTCTAATGTACTCAATGAAGTCTTACAAGACTCCCCAACAAGCCATTGCCAGTATTTCATCCAATGAAGACCACTACCTTACAATGCATACCTTCATGAAACAATGGCAGCCTGCTTGACCTTTGACAAACCTGAGTCTTCAACTTCTTCAGATCTTCTTTAGTTCCTCTTGCTCCTGAGAGTCCACTAGACTAAGATCTGATACCATGTTACAAGTGAGAAAGACAGAGACAGAGAATTGGACCATTGTGAGGAGCCGTATGCTCACACACACTTTTTTTATTTCAATTACCCATATATATCAAATGATTACAACACACTAAGGTCTATAAGACCATTCACACCAAGTACTGAATAAGTCTAAAATCACTGACTTATTTAATGTCCCGCACTTGTTGATACAGCTTGACACAACTAAGACTCTGTCGGTGGTCACACACCATACGAACTTGAAGTCTCAACATACTTTACCAGGTATGTCGAATCCTCATTTGTTATTAACAATGAAATGCTTTGTGCATGGTCAAGAAAAGATTGATTTGCATGATGATGGAAGCATGCATGATTTTATTTCCGCAAAGTTGGTAAAAGAATTGAATTTACCTACTATTCCAACTCATTATCGTATAAAGGCTGCATTCTTAGGCACTAGATACAATGGTACACAAGAAGTGCATGATTTAGAGATTAAAATCAGTGATTATGTTAAGTGCATAAATTTCTTGGTTGTGCATTTGCAAGCTAGTGATATTATTTTAGGAATGACTTGGCGTCACAAATATAACCCTGACATAGACTATTCCACACATTCTATGAAAAATTCTTTTAATGGAAACCAAATCACATTACATGGATTGCACACCTTTGATCATTTTCCGCTGCTTAGTCACACACATGCTAAACGTGCATTGAGAAAATGTAGTAAATCATATTTAGTATGGGTGAATGAAATTGAAGCTAAGAAAAATAAGATGCATCCTAGGCATGCACAATTTCTTTTACAATTTAAAGATTGTTTTGCTGTTGATTTACCACCTGATTTACCACCTACACGTCCTGAAGACCATAAAATAGATTTAATCCCAGGTTCTCAACCACCATGTAAAGCACCTTATAGACACAATCAGATTGAACAAAAAGAAATCCAAACACAAGTTGAGGAACTGTTGAACCAAGGACTCATTAGGCCCAGTAGTTCTTCTTTTGGTGCACCTGTCCTATTAGTTAAGAATAAAAATAATACATATAGGATGTGCATTGACTGTCATGCCCTAAATAAAATTATTGTTAAGAATATATATCCGATCCCTAAGATAGACGACCTCATGGATAAACTACAAGGGGCCACTATTTTTAGCAAGATAGATCTCAAGTCTGGATATCATCAAGTACGTATGGATACACCTGACATTTTTAAGACTACATTTAGAACTCAGTTTGGTCATTATGAATTTCTTGTTATGCCTTTCGGTTTGACCAATACACCAGCTACATTCAGTCGTATGATGCATCATATATTTTTGAAGTATCAGAATTGTGTGATTGTTTTCTTTGATGATATTTTGGTTTTCAATAAGGATGAGAATGAGCATTGTGTACATCTATCTTTAGTTTTCAAATTGTTGAAAGAGAATCAATTGTATGTTAACCCTGATAAGAGTGAAATTTTCCAAACTCAGATTGAATACTTAGGTCACATTTTTTCTTTTGATAGTATTCACGTTGATCCTAAAAGATAGTGGCAATTTTGAATTGGCCAATCCCTAAAAATATGCTGAAGTTACGTTTTTTCTTAAGCCTTGCCAACTTTTATAGAAAATTTGTAAGAAATTTTTCATTGCTTACATTGCCTTTGACGAAATTGTTAAAGAAAAGTGTTGTGTATCGTTGGTTTGACAACTAGCAAAAGTCTTTTGATTTGTTGAAACATGCTTTAACACATGCACTTGTCTTGCAATTACCTGATTTTAGTCGACCATTCTTCCTAGTAGTCATCGAGTTGTCCTCATGTAAGATTCACATCCCATAGCCTATTCTAGTTGCAAACTTAAAACTTCTAAGTTGAAGTATTCCACCTATGATAAAGAATTGTTAGTTGTAGCTCAAGCCTTACGTCAATGGAAACACTATCTGATGGGATCCAAATTTTTTATTAAAACTGACCAGCAAAGTATCAAACATCTCCTTAGTCAACCACAAATTTCTGACTGCCATATTAAATGGGCTACTTTCATTCAAAGTTTTCATCCACTTATCCAATATCAACCAAGAAGAGAAAATGTTGTTACGAATGCATTGATTCCCTTATTCCTATGAAGGATACCTATGACAGTGACCCCAGTTTTCAAGCTGATTGGAACAAATTAGTTGCTAATAACTAGATTCCAATTGATTCTTTGTCTTACTTTGATGGATTTATGTTTTATGAGAAAAGATTGTGTGTCATTTTTCAATTTAGATCATTTGTGTTGCACGAAATTCATTGTCCTCCATATCAAGGTCATAGAGGTAGCATTGGTTGAAGATTTTTACTAACCACAAATGGAATCTAATGTTTCTAACTTTGTTTCTAAGTCTTTAATTTCCCAAAGAGTCAAGCAACACCATGGTAAGCAATATGGTTTGTTAATGCCTTTACCAATTCTTAACCGTCCATGTGAACATATTTCAATGGATTTTATAAGTGGTTTGCCTAATACACAAGCTAATCATGATATGATTTGGAATATAGTAGATCGATTTAGTAAACAATCATACTTTCTACCATGCAAGAAAACATTAACTGCATCCTCTCAAGCTGCACAATTGTTTTTAAAGACTGTTTTCATTAATCATGGTTTGCCAAAAGTTATTATTTTTTATCGTGATTCTAGATTTTGTAATAATTTTTGGACTACTTTGTTTGCTAATTTGGGTACTAAGATTGATTTCTCATCTGCATTCCATCCTGAAACAAATGGGCAAACAAAAGCTACTAATAGTACAATTCTAGATCTTTTGCGTGCATACACAATTTCAAAACCACAAACATGGGACACACATTTGCATCTACTTTAATTTTCATACAATAATACACCACACACAGCTACTCATAAAGCACCTTTTGAAATCATTTATGGACATAGATTGCCTACACGTGTCATATCATTGTCGAATAAAGTTAAAGCTGCTAATGATATTGCCAATACACATGCTACTATTTTTTCTCAAGTTAAAGATATGATTTTGAAAACCCAACAATCATACACTAAATAAGCTAATAAGAAAATACAAGCCATGAGTTTCAATGTTGGTGACTATATTTGGTTAGGCATTGAAAAGAGATGATTGAAAAGTGTTGAGAAACACCCTGTTGTTAAATTAGCACCTACATTTTATGGATCTTTCAAATTAATTTACAAGATAAATGACAATGCATTTAAATTAGTACCTACATTTTATGGACCTTTCAAATTAATTTACAAGATAAATGACAATGCATTTAAATTAGAACTACTCAAACATTGGAAGATCCATAATACTTTTCATATCAGTTTGTTACGACCTTTCAAAGGCCAATTACATGTTCACCTTGTCTATGAAAAGCCTCCTTTATTAGAAGAAGAAATTGAAATCCTTGAACTTGAAACTATTCTAGGCACTGACTTTATGACCACTAGAACTGGCTATAGATATTCTAGGTATTTGGTTAAGTTTAAAAATCATCCTGTTGAAGAGTCCCAATGGATGCACGCCCATGACCTAAGTGCTTACCCTTCATTGTTGGCTCCACATTGAGCTAATAGCAATTAAGAACAATTGCTATCCCACCTCGGGGGTATGATGCCAGGAGGGATATTTCACGGTGGATTTTATGACCACGGTGGATTTCATAAAACTATTTATTTGCCGGGGATTGTACACAAGGTGGATTCCTTGTGCGAGAAGCTGATGGGGATGACTATCCTTTTCGGGCAATAGACTAATTTAATGTGCACGTGGGTGATTCCATAGTGGGTGATTCCATAAAATACATATTAAATGAATGGACGTTTACGAGTTTAGAGTGCGCACTCGAATTAAATTAAGGTGAGGACAGAGTTCCAACATATTTCATTATTATGTAGATGAAGACTGCTATAGGTATTCACTTTTGTTGGGTTTTATTTAATTATTTTCAATTGCGAATGCTTCAGTTGATGTGTAGAGTAGGTGCCAGTGGCGTTGGGTAGCACCGGGTGATGGCGTGAATCCAAATGCCTAGAAGAATTACTATTTTTTATGGGTGCATGCCTTATCACTAAAGGCGTGGCACCACTTATTTATTAAAGTGCTTGACAAAACATTTATTATCTTGTATGCCTATAGGTGCTCGGTTAAATATTTCATTATTTGATATTTTTATTTGAATACAGCTCGACTTTTGGACTCCCAAACACCTTACTTTATATTTGGGCAAATGTAAATGCAAAAGCAAAAGCATGCTATTTGTAAAGTAGGGTATTTTTGAGCTTAAAGATAAATAAATCGATAAATGCGTGCCTTGTGAAGCTCTCATGTAAGGCATGGGGGAGATTGCATCCAATTTGTCTCTTTTGTCTCATGTCGAAAAATTTTGCTTTTGCCTTGTACTTGAAATTATGAAGGTTTGTAGAGTTCTTTGTTCTTGGGAACCTTCGGGCATTCACTATGCACGCGTCCGAACTGCGCACCAGTGATCCATTGCCACTTGATTCATAACCCATCGTTGACTCCCACAATAGCCCTTAGTTGATGTCATCAAATATCACAAAAGGCCCTCAAGAGCATAATTGAAAAATACATCTTCAATAGATATATAGTTTTTTAAGTAATCTACAAAATAGTTCCATTGATGGGAGGAATCAACTGATATCACTAGCTCAAATCTCTCAAGTATGTCAAGTGCAACAAGATGATACATATGCAAGATGGGATAGCAACTAGAGAATCCCACCATGTCTAACCAAATTTGGCCCCATTAATAAGGCCTTGTATTTATCCATACTTTTAGTAAAAGTTACACCTGAAATAAACACACGTTTTCATGATCATTTTATGGCAGGGGTCCTTGATGACAACCCCTATACTTGCACACTTGGTGGGCTCTCTAGAAGCTCCATCAAAATACAATGTGTGGACTAAAGCTTCATTGATGTACCATGCCATGGGATCAACCTATTTGTACTTATAATAATTGAAATCTAAAGTAGAAAGGGGATGTATGACATGCACAATACCTCCCTCCTCACTGAAGTCATTAGGGATGCTCAAAAGAACCCTACGATAATATACTTTAAGATCCCACGTGAAAGAACCTTCTAGCCACTTTATGACATGGTAACACATACTCCACCAAATTATTTTAACTTGCTGGTAATGTTGATTTTAAATATGGATGGTTAAGATATGAAAGTAAGTTTCCTATCTAATGACATTGGTACTCTCTACAAGTTTAAGCTAGATCATGAGTCACCTGCAAAGGCACCAAACTTCACATCAATCCTCTACACATAATAGGGCTTAAGCTTATTGAAAGTTACTTTTTTTAGACTCTAGCCCTTGCAAGTCTCCTAAAAGGGCTATAATGCAACCATTCTTTCCTATACATATGGATTTATAAGGATCCTCCCAGTAGGTTTCTAATTTTCATGAGACTCTAGTTTCCATCATACATCATAGTAGAGAACCAAGTGATATTTGATAAATTTATATTTCTTAGCTTATAGATGATGATATGATTTCACACATATTCATTGCCTCCTAATGTAATAAATCCTACAATCTAATCTCATCAAGATGTGCTAGGAAAGTTAGCCATTCTTGCAACCCTTCCTCTTTGCCTCAATAATGATTCAATGTGAGCCTTGCCATAAGCAAGTCAATCTCTAGGAAAGATGCACTCCTCCCTATATGCTAATTTGAATGGTGTGTGTCCAATCACTCATTTGAAAGTCATGTTATATGTCCAAACAACAATATAAAGCTTTTTATCCCAATCGCACTTGCCTTCTAATACAATCTTAGATAAAAGCACCATAAGGTATTTATTGGTGCTCTCTACCTGCCCATTCACTTGGGGGTATAAAAAGTGTCATCTTATTATGCTTAATCTTCAAAGCTTCAACCAATGTTTTGATGAACTTATTCAAGAAATATATCCCATGATTGGAAAAAAGCTCTTTGGATGGACCACAATGGCATACAATCAGCTCAAGCATGAAACTTGCCATCTCCTTGGCATTATCCTTCATCTAGCACTAGTTTATGACCGCTATGTCTATTGCCATAATAGTATATTACTTTTATATCAGGATGCACCTACCCAATGAGATCAATGCCCACTTTTCAAAGGGCAACGTTGCTAGAATGTGCTGGGGTAAAAGGCCCTTGGGCCTGCCCGTGTACAGTGACCGCCCATATTCCTTATTCATATATATATATATATATGAAAGTGCAATAAGGCTGTCATAACATTATTGACAGCACCTACATTGTGTGTGCTCTTCTCTCCCACGTCTCCTACATCCCTTTCAACTGGTATTAGAGCGGGTTTTTTTTGCAAGCATTTTCTGGCCTCTTCTCGGCATTGACACGAGGTATGGGAGTTCTTCTCTCACTCAGCTTTCAGCTCAAAGGTTCACAGCAGGGTTTGAGCTTGTGGCAGCCATTGGAGAGCTTGGTTGCTTACCTAGCTTGATCTGGAGCCTTCTTTGGCTTCTTGGCAACACCCCTCGACCTTGGCAAACACCTATAGTAGCCCCAAGACAAGGATCTACATTAGGCCTCATCAAGTGATGGCCTGCAGGTCTATTTTAGCTTGATCTCAGACTCCATTAGCAGCTCCTCCCCTCTTATCTCACTTGCTGCCTACCGTGGCTTGGTTGAGGCTTGTGTAGGCCATCTTTGGCCCCTATTGGTGCCCTCTTGGGCTCCTTGATGATCAGCCATGTGCTGAATACCCCCATGCAGGTCTGCGCTGAATCTGCTCCTATTTTTACAACAATAGTCACACGAGTTTTTCTAGCCCCCCCTTTACTCCTTGGGTAGCCCTCTTATTCCATGAGAAATGGAATTCAATGTCTCTATTGTGTCCTAAGCATTGGCTCTTGGACTTACCACCAATATAAGAACTCCCCACTTCAAATTATTGACAGTACCTACATCACACATGCTGTCATACAGGGCAGCCCCCTACTCCTCTTGTTTGGAATCAGTAGAGGTGGTCAAATTGATGCTCATTTGTGCTTAGTCACTGCCTATACATATGGGGATATATGCTTCTTGGTTAGACATCAATTTGAACTTGTATTGAGGACCATTTTGCTCAATTTAATAGGTTTTTTACATGACACAATTCTTGAGTGTGTAATGCTTATGACTAATGGCTATCTGATGCCTATTGGGTGCCTATTGATGCTATATGACTTGGGAATGTATGTCTTTTATTTGGACATGAAGTTGAGCTTGAATTGGGCACTGATTTGCTCAGATTGAACAGTCTTTTACATGCTAGAAATCATAGGGGCTAAAGGTATTTAATGCTTTGCCCGGCTATGACTATGGTCTATGGGGTGCTCTTGACTATTCGGGATGATATGGGTTTATGTTTGGTGGATGCTTCTACATGTATGAGCAGTGATTGATCTACTCTTTAGCAATTGGTTGATTGAGATTTGATTGCTCAGTGATTCTTGGATTTGTTGTAGGATACCTGGTTGATCAGTGGACTTTATAGTGCTTGGGATTGGCAAACAGTTATATACTTTCTTGCTCCTCTGTTGTCTAGCTTCTATGCTAGTTGGGCTACTGTTGCCCGTCCATGTCAGAGAGCAGATGCTATCTATGCTTACCTATCTATGCACATGGTCTACTATTGTATACCTTACAGAGCCACTTATTTGGATGTTGTTGTATAGATGTTTGGGCTTCACTTGGAGCTTGACTCTTGCAGGATGCTTTGCCACTTGTCGGTCTTTACTTGACTTGGATGTTCCTTGGTGGCATGATGTACTATAGAGCTATGCATATGCATATGGTTATGGGCTGATTTCATGGCTGAATATCATATACTCTTATGACAGATGTCTTATGCTTTACTATATTGTGGTTGGTTATGTCATGCAGTGGCTACGACTCTTCTTCATGTGGGAGCTTTTGCATCCTTGATTGATGCCTTTATGTCTTCCCATCCATTAAGGTTTCATGAGCATTTGCAGCATGTTTCTACCACTGATGTACTAGTAGATGATTGTTTGTATGAGCAGGTTCCCTATGTTGGGACAGCCCTCGATTGCTTGAGCTCCGTGGATGCTATGGATAGCCCTATTCATGATGACTTGGATTCCTTGTCATCTTCTACAAGTTCTTCTACTTCAGATGTTGTTTGCTTCCATTGTGAGAAGCTTGGGCATGTTCAAAGAAAATGATTTAGATGGATTAGAGAGCAGTAGAGATAGAGACGGACTCAACATGATCAGAGAGTCAGAGATACAATAGATGTAGCAGGTGTTACCACTCTTACTAGTGGTGAGGTACATGTTGTTACCCATGAGGATGTAGTTGAGCATGTACTCATGTCATCTAGTTTCCCTACAACTTTCTTGCTCAATGATACGGCCTATGCCTCCTATTGGCTATTGGATTCTATGGCATCTTGTCATGTTACTCCACATAGAGCATGGTTCTCTACTTACAAGGAGTTTGATGGATGCATTTCTTTGGGCCTTGAGCATCCTTATGCTATTCTTCATACACGGGACATGCACCTAGCTTTTCCTAATGGGACTTCTCTTATGCTTAGGGATGTTTTATATGTTTCCATGCTCAGTAAGAGCTTGATTTCTGTTAGTCAATTGCGTAATGCGGGATATACTATTTCTCTTCAGGATAGGTCATGGAAGATCTATCGTGGTTGCTTGGTTTTGGCCAGAGGTTCTAGAGTTGGTTCTCATTACCCAGTGCATGTCTCTCATGTGGGAGATTCTATGGTTGCAGTTATCCGAATACCACATACATTGTTATGGCATTATCGCCTAGGCCATATGCACCACAAAGAGATTGAGATTTTGTCTCATTCAGACTCATTGCTGCCTTCTATGTCACTTACAGATCTTGATGCTTGCCCTGATTGTACTCTTGGTCTTTGCAAAGCCCCATTGGCTTATGGCGATCGTACGAGGCATGCTCCTCTAGATCTTGTTCGTTGTGCAATATATGGACCTATGCCTTCCCAGTCACTTCCTGGAGCATCGTACTTTGTGACCTTTGTTGATCATGCTACCCACCGTGTTTGGGCTTTTCCCTTGGTGCAGATTGAGGATGCTGCAGTTACGCTTGACAGGTTTTTGAATTGTGCTAGTAGCAGGCCTAGGTGCTTGTAGATGAATTATGAGATTCATGCTCTCTCTCCCAGCCTTTAGACCTCTTGTCAGCAGTATGGCATTGCTTTCTTGTGCCCACGGTATTATGGGATTGCTCATGGCATGTGCCAAACCTTCCAAGCAAAGGTTGCTTCTATGCTTACCATAGCTGGGTTATCTTATGGCTTTTGGGATGAGGCCCTTATGACGACAGTCTATTTGGTTAACAGGATGTCGTGCTTGACCTTGGATTGTATTATACCCCATGAGGCATGGAGTGGCGTGTAGCCCTCCTATGATTACTTGAGGATGTTTGGCTGCTAGGCATCTGTACGTATGCCACATGAGCCTATGTCACGTAGATGTATCCTCCTTGGTTATGGAGATGGTGGCTTTAAGGTCTATAGATTATGGGATTTGGATGCCTAGCAAGACATACGTAGCCGTCATGATGTCTTCTATGAGACGCAAACACCTCTCAAACCTCTTGATGAGCGTTCAATACGCTTTATGGCTGATTTTACAGCAGCTACAGTGCCATTAGAGCAAGCTGTTTATGCTAAAAATGAGGCACTTATTGGCCCAGATGACATAGCTATGCATAGCAGTCAGCGTCAGGATGTTGGTGGTCAGTTGCTAGACCCCTTGCAGGCTCATAAGAGCCTTTTTCTTGTAGTTTTGCAGGCTGGATAGCCAGCCATATGTCAATCTTCCGCTTCGTTGAGGCCACATGTAGTCTTGAGACCCCGTTGTTGGACGAGTGTTTGGGTTGTTGGCTCTCTTTCAATTATTGACTCTAGAGAGTTTGACTGCTCTCTGCTGTCTTGTATGCACCACGCTGATGCTATGCACGACTCTGATGCTTTACAGCCGTGCATTAATGAGTTGTGCTTGCTTCATGAGAAGCATTCTTGGATTGCTCCATTGTATGGAGTTGTGGGATCGCTTATCTCCTGGATGTCATGGACTCGAGGATGCTTGACTCTTCTTCTGCAGAGGTTCCCAACACTTTTTGCACAGCTCGCTTTCCGATTCGGCATTGGGTGAGATGTCATGATTCCTCACCTTGTCTTTACTTTTCTTTTCTTTGTTTTCACTCCCCAACCACATTGGCCTTTTAATGGAAGGTTGTTGGGGTAAAAGGCCCTTGGGCCTGCCCATGTATAGTGACCACCCATATTCTTTATTCATATATATATATATGAAAGTGCAATAAGGCTCTCATAACATTTTGACAGCACCTACATTGTGTGTGCTCTTCTCTCACGCATCTCCTGCATCCATTTTAGAATGGGGTTAAGCAAGTGCTTACAATGTTCCCTAATGTCTTGTCTTTGGCAAATATCCCAGTACTTTACATCCTCAAATGTGTCTTGGAAAACTATCAGCCACCAATATCCAATACATGTAAAGCCTTTTGGGTGGTAAGTTGCCTTGCAAAATTACCTCCATGTGTTGAATTGTGGTATCCTTCTGAAATTAATGGCATGTCCTCAAGTACCATGCATGGACAATAAACTTCATCCACATCTATTCTATACAGGACACTTACTATTAAGGAAAAACAAAGTGCCTATTGCTTGATCTTCCTCTTTTCTGATTTAGAAATATTCTCCATGGGGTTGCCCATAGATAAATAATGTATAATGGAAGCATACCACAACAAGATTGAGGGTGCATTAATCTTGCATAGATCCTCACAATTGCTAAAATCTAGCCACTCTTCATTAGGCTCAGTGAAATATACTAAGCATTCAACAAACCCTTGCAACTTTAGTGGCTTACTCTAAATATGATAATCAAACTCTTACAAAGATATTAACCACTTGTCTACATGATCAGGGGTTTAAATCTGTTTCAACTATATGTGTAATCCCTCAACATCAATGAAAAAAACTAGCTTTTTGTAAAGGATATAATACATGAATTGCTTAGTTGAAAAAACCATGGTCAAATAGACATTTTCTAGATAACTATAATGACGCCCTGAAATGCCTTAGTTTTGGCTTGAAAAAGTAATTGGATGATGTAGATGTACTCCCCACATTTGGGATAAGCACTAACTAATGTAATGCATCACTATAGTCATAAAAACATAGAAGATTTCAACTCTTTTTGAAGCCTTGAACACTCGTGTCTTCGATAATTCTAACTTGCCATCCTCAAATGCACTTTGCATGGTTTAATCCACTCAAAAACATGGTTGCGCAACAAGAGACTTGTCAAAGGTAGTGAACACTTAACAATGCATTGACAAACCTACTATAATCATTAACAAATGAAACAAAGTTGTGAACCTCCCTAGGGTTGGTGGGTGGACTCATTGCTATAATAATAGCTACATTTTCTAGGTCAATAGCAATTTGAAATGCACTCACAACATGCCCAGCAATTGAAGGGGAGCTACGGAGCTCTACCCCGAGACCTATGGACCACTTATTGATCAAGCGTTTCAAGCCGAGCGGCCATGGCTACCTCTCACATAGCCGACGCGCAATGCCTACCTTACGGGTGTAGTGAGCTTACCTTGATGCTCGATCGAGTTCCCTCCTCTCTCTTGCACTCTAGTAGCTCCAGGATCCTTGTGGCAAGCTCAAGCAACCTCAAGCCCTCTCCGTCAAGCTCCATCCTCCATAGCTGCGCGAGAAAAGAGAGGAGAAGAGAAGAAGAGAAGATGAAGTGAGAAGATGAAGAGAGAATATGGGGAGCTTCTTCTCTACGATCCCTCACTCTCACACACTCACTCCCTCACACTCCCTCAATCCCTCACTCAAGCACAAGCAAGAAGGCAAGAAACAAGAGAAGAAGAAGAAGAAGTTTTGGCCACACACAAGAATGATCTTCTCATTCACTTTTGAACTTTATATACATGCCCTACTTTTTGGGTGGTCATCCCCACTTTTTACATGACCGGCCATTAGCCTAGGCCCTCTTTTCCTATTTCACACAGTTCTAACTTATCCCATTCCCAACTAGTGCATACAATTTGCACAGGAGTGAGCATGGCACTCTTTTACAAGGATTCGGGAGCGCTTTCACAATTAATGGTGCGCTTTTACTCTTTTCTTTTCTCGAGGCGACATTGAGGCCTTCTGGAGAGGTCGTCATTCAAAATTTTCAGGGTCTGACTTCCATCCGGGGCGCCTTTTCCTTCCTTTGTCCTGTGCCCTTTCGGTCATCTCCTCTGCTCCATTTTCCCGCTCCTCTATGCTGCGGTAAATAGCAATAATACATAAGATACCCCAAATACACACTTTCGAGGATCTAGCACTATGCAGTACTCATGGCAACACTCAAAGCACTTGCATAAGACAATAAGCTATCTATCATGGGTCATGCCAACCCCCAAATCATCTATAAAGACCTTAAAATCCTTAGGGGAGATATTAGCAAATGTCTTATTAGCCATTCTCTATCATGATCCACAAGTGTTACATAGGCCGGAATTGATTGTAGCATGCCTAATTGCACATAAAACATTCACTAAGTCAAACTCATTGGAGTTTGCTACATGATTTATTTCCTTTCCAAACCATTCTCTCCCTCAATTTCCTAGTGGCTATAGTAGCCTCCTTTGCTCTTGTTTTATGCTTGCTCTTAACCATAGGCTCCTCAAAATCTCCATGAGGTTTAAGAGGACTCGCCTGGGTATTAGCGTCCATAACCTACTTGTTGATATTTCTAGTTTCAAGATTAACTTTCCTCGTGCTAGGGTCAACTTTTTGATCTTCTTTCATGTTTTGACCCCTAATAATCGCTCTCATATAGTTAGAAGTAGTATTCTCGCTTATTGGAAGTATCTCTACCAAACTAATCTCACTGGATGGCATCTCCTTGATAGTGGCATTACCCCATTGCAAAATTTTCTTAGAACCATTCCTTCAAGTGTTTCCATCATTTAGACAATGATTCACTGGTCTAGAATTTTGACTACTTTGTTAGAGTGAACTTATTCTACTCCAACATGTGCTGGCTATATACCTTGATTTTCTACATGTATCACACTTTACATGTGAACAATCCCAGGGAATGTACTGATCATCACACCACTTATAACGAAATCTTGATGGGCTTGCATCATAAGGCTTTTTGGTATCTAAGAGAATTAACATTTACTACAATCCAATAGTATTTTTCTATGATCATTTCAACATAATACCTCATCATATCTTTTACTTCATTCATGACATAGATGCAAGAATCACAACTAGTAGTCTCATTCACCACTACCACCACCTTAGGTTTAACTATTTGAAGAGGGGTTTTCAACTATATGGTTCCTTGGTTCACAGTAGGACTCTATCAATTTCTCATAAAAATCATATGCATTGACTAAAAAACATTTGGCATCCCTAGAGTCGGTAATTATGAAAACCCTTGGTTGGGCCCCTAACTTGGGCTCATAGATGTTAACGGTATTTTGAGAAGGCTGCAGAAAGCGCAAGTGCTGGATACTATTTTTTGGTGGATTACTATTTTGTGGAGCTTCATTGTATTACTTTGGGCACTTGTGTATTACTTTTTACTCATGGACATCATCAAACTATCATGGTTGTATTATTTTGTGAGAGCCGGGCTCACTCTCGTACACATTGTATTTATCACCCGTAGTTGTATTTGTCGCACCTGCATGTGTTGCGTGGGTTGCGCACATGTAGTTGTGATTAGAATAGTGTAGCCTTGGTCTATTTAGGCTAAGGTTCAAGCATGTTTCAAGGATTGACCGGCCTAAAGCCCACTATGTGGGTAGGATGCCCAAAGAGGGTGCAAACCCTAATTCACAGTTGTGGAAACCCTAAACGCAAAAGGGGCGCAAACCCTAACCCTAACCCTAAATGCAAAAGGGGCACAAACCCTAACCCTAACCCTAATTCTATGTCTATATAAGGGTGGGAGGTCTCAGTTATATTGACCCCCTTTGGCACATTCATGCTGCGGAAGCTCTGTTAGTGCAACCATTCAATCTTTCTATTCTATCATCTTGCTTCCATTGTGTTGAGAGTGACTGAGAGGGAGAGAGTGAGAGGTGTGTTGAGCGAGGGACTGAGGGAAGGTGAAGCTCTTCGTCGTCTTCTTGCTTTTCTCGTCGTCTCTACTAGCTCTTCGACTCGTTGGTGTGCTTGGTGGTGGATGCGAAGGAGCGACGGCATCGGATCGTGTTGATCGTGGTCATGGAACTATCTTCGAGCCTTTGAAAGGTAAGTTAGGTGAGTTCACTACTACTCGAGCTAGTCTTGTATTCTTGCTTCCTTGGGTTGGAGAGGAGAATGCTTGGTTAGTTAGAGCGGAGCATGAGAGCCAAGGTGAGAGATTGTCGCCAACGTGAGTTGCAACTTCTGAAAGAATAGAAGTCCGTCCAAAGTCCCGACTGTTGGTCCGTTTGCCTCAACTTTTTGGTTCCGTTGCTGGGACCTAGGATGGTGCAACCGCCGAGGTTCTCACACTCCCACCGTGTGACGGAATAGGAGGCTTATGCATGGGCGTGGATAGGATCGATGTGATTCCGATCGTGCGCGTTTGTGGCTAGCTTCCGAAACCCATGCGGCTAGGTTAGGAAGGGCCAAATCGGAAGGAACGGTTTGCTGGATTGAGATTGGAATAGGGTAGAATAGAAGAAAACACAAACCATAAACTCAAAAACACAAAAACACAAGAAAACACAAAACTCAAAACTCAAAACTCAAAACTCAAAGCGCTCTTCTTGTTGTTGGACATCTTGTGTGGGAACCTTGGGAGATGAGGGTTCATCGTTCTTGCTTTTGTCATTGGTTACATACATGTTTATGGTTGAGATCTAACCAAATATACTGCTTGCCTTTGTACTCGTCTTCTAAAGTTCTTGGCTTGTGAGGTAGAGGAAGGAGAAAGCAAAGAAGGCCAAGAAGAAGTAGATAGAAGATGGTTGGGAAGAAGAAGAGATAGATGAAAAAAAGGGTGAAATAGAGAAAAAGGAAGGGCAAGAGGTAGTGAGGAAGAGAGCTAGAAGAAGAAGAGTAAGAAGAAGAGAAGAAGAATACAAGTAGAAGAAGAAGAAGAAGAAGAAGAAGATGCAAGGATTGAGATAGAAGAACGATAGAAGAAGAAGAAGAAGAGGAGGATAGAAAAACAAGAGAAGAAGAAAGTAAGAAGGAGTGAGGAAGAAGAATAAGAGAAGTGGAAGAAAGAGGGGAAGAAGGTGAATAAGAAGAATAAGAAGAAGGGGATAGAAGAAGATAAGAGTACGTTTTCTCTTTTTTTTTTCCTTTTTTTTTCTCACCCTTGCTCTAACACATCGACTCGCACCACCTCACTTACTCGCACCACCATCCTTGAACCGCCTAGGGTTTGCACAATCTTACAACTCGCACCACCTCATTTGCACTAGGTCATACTCATTCGCACCACCTAGGTCATACTCATTCGCACCACCTCATTCGCACCACCTAGGTCATACTCATTCGTACCACCTCATTCACACCACCTAGGTCATCCTCATTCGCACCACCTCATTCGCACCACCTAGGTCACACTCATTCGCACCACCTAGGTCATTCACATTCGCACCACCTCATTCGCACCACCTAGGTCACACTCATTCGCACCACCTCATTCGCACCACCTAGGTCATTCGCATTCGCACCACCTAGGTCATACTCATTCGCACCACCTCATTCGCACCACCTAGGTCACACTCATTCGAACCACCTCGTTCGCATTCACACCACCTCATTCGCACCACCTAGGTCATACTCATTCGCACCACCTAGGTCATACTCATTCGCACCACCTCATTCGCACCACCTAGCTCACACTCATTCGCACCACCTCATTCGCACCACCTAGGTCATACTCATTCGCACCACCTAGGTCATTCGCATTTGCACCACCTAGGTCATACTCATTCGCACCACCTCATTCGCACCACCTAGGTCACACTCATTCGCACCACCTAGGTCATTCGCATTCGCACCACCTAGGTCATATTCATTCGCACCCACCTAGCACCTTATTCACTCGCACCACCTCTTATCACTCACTAGTACCATCCCAACCCGAATCCCTCACAAACCCTAATTATCACTTGCACCAATCACCCCTCACTCATACTCCTCTCTCACTAATCCCCCACTTACTTCTCCACACTCATCTCTCACTCATCCCTACTCACTCATCCTCTCTTAACTCTCACTGACATTCCCACCCATAGTCTCTTAACCTATGCCTTAAGCTTCACTCCTACTTGTTTTACTCACATTCTAAATTTGAACCTCTTGCTTTAAGTATTGGTATCAAGTGCCGTCCTTACTTGCCATATTGTCATCGTGACCTGGTTGTGATACTTGGCGGAATTGCTTGTCCCCATGTACATTGTATTTGAAAGGAAGAAAGCTTGATTTCATACTTTGTGTGTTTTTCTTTAAAAATGGAAACGATGAAGAGAATGTGTGTATTTGACCAATATTGAGAGAACCCTTCAGGTACTTTTCACTCCCACTCAACAACTCAACAAAACAACCAATTTGGACGTTCTGAAACATTTGAACCATCATTCACTGAGGACCATTGCTAAGACCTAGGTTAACCTCTCATTGATTTAGTTGTATACGCTTGCGAAACCGCAAGGTGATCCTCTCTCCTCCTAGGGAGCGGAGCCCTAGCCCTGAGACTCTTACTGTCCCAACAACCTTCACAATGGATGAAGCAACATTTTTAGACTCTCTTCCACAAGATGTCCAAGAGTCCTTGGATAGCTACCAAATAGCTGCACGCTTTGATTGTGCTCGACTCTCCCCAGCAGACCTTGAGGAAAAACTCATGATCCTCAAAGACCAAGGAACTAGTACTTTTAGCAAGATCCTCGAACACACCATGGACACAAAGCAAGAACTTTTGAACATGAAAACCAAACTGGATGGGATCAAGAAAATGTTGCTGAATGCTGGAACATCAGGATCATCCACTAATACTTTAACGGACCTCGTCCAACGCAGGCTCTTTGATCATACCGACTTGCTCACTGTGGGAGCTCACATGGCTCAAACACTGCTTACTGGGATGGGTAATACACCTGCCCAACGAGACCAAGCCAAAGTTCCCCTAGTGGCCAAGCAAATTGATAAGTATCGTGCTGGTGATGACCCATACAGCTTCATAGAGAAATTTGAGCAAGTTTGCGAGGCCAATAACCTTATAGGCGATGCCAAGCAGGCTCAAGCCTTTGGGCTTTGCATGGGCGAGAAGGGTTGTACTTGGTTTATTGGCCTCGATCCAGCTGAGAAGGCTTCCTTCGCAGCTCTTAAGACTCTCTTCATAAAGCGATTTGCCGAGGCAGGCTACGGGGACAATTTAATTGTCCGACTCATGAATATTGAACAACACGACGAAGAGAGCATGAGAGACTATGTGTCTCGATTAAAAGGCCTCTACAAGAGAATCCCACTAGTTGAAAAAACCAGCTGCTAAAGCAGTCACGAAGGCTTTCATCAAGGGTATCCGTGATGAAAAGATCTATGAGGCACTGGCTAGCAATTCCGTGCTAGATCGAGCAAATCTCAATGGAGTCTTAGATGAAGCAATCCACATAGAAGACCTAGACAAGGAGAGAACTCGCGACAAGAAAGGAAAAAGCCTAGAATCTGAATCCCAATCTAGTAGAGGCAAACTTGAGATAGGAAACACCCAGACTCAGCATCTCATGGCTGATGTGATGAAACAACAGCAAGAGCTCTTAAAAATGATCGACTCATTCAGGCAGCCTCGACCGTACCGACAAAACGTGCAGTGCATACATTGCAGCGGTGATCACTTGCCATCCGAATGCTCTCGACAGAGTAGGACCTGCACAAATTGTGGGCGGTTTGGTCACGAAGCTTCTACTTGTAGAGCACCTAGTCGGCTTCCCTATGCTGCACCCTACGCAAATCGTGGGTTTCCATACCCCAGACCTCAGCAGATGGCTCTTCCTGCTCCTCCTGACCATAGAACTGTAGCTCCTCGAGCTGACATTAACCCATTCGGCATCCCATGGCCTCCGGGCCCTATCATAACTCACCCACCTAGTGATCCCCCTGTCCACTATGTTGAAGAGCCCGTTGAGGACGATGATTATACCAACCCATTTGTCTCTTACGACGAAGAAGGAAATGTGGTGCTCATGGACTATAGACCAATCTCGATCATGATGTTGGGACGGGTTCGAGGGCGCGGCTTGATACAACCCCACGAGACTCTTGCCTGCTAGACTTGTGGCCAACCTGGTCACATCTCCACACGTTGCCCGCAAAAACAAGAACAATCAAAGGAGAACGAATCTGATCAAAGGTGTCCTGAGTGTGGAATCATTCACATGTATTCCGATTGCCCGAAGCAGAAAGATAGCTCTAGCAAAGCTATTGTTCCCACTGTTCCCTTGACTCTCTTTGTAGTAGAAATGCTGAAAGATGAGGATGTGATTCCCATTCCGATTAATGCCATTACCCGAGCACAAGCTAAGCAGGGTGGCGTCAGTATCCCTGGCCCATCTCTAGCTACTGGCTCTATCATTGGAAAGAAGAATGCAAAGAAGAAAACTAAGCGTGATGCTCTCAAACTCAAGAGTGACGGGGTGACTTCAATTCCCGCAGTTGCCTCGAGTGCTGAGCAAGCCACGTCTGCTCCACACACAGAAATGGTTGCGTCAGCCAAAGTAGGTACATACTCCGATCTTGAGCATCAACTTAAGTTGATTAGCAAAGTAAATAATTGGGTGGAAGAGGCTCAAGCTGAGATTAGGGCTGAAGAAGCCAAGGATAATTTGCAACCACATGGCATCAATAGCATACTTCCCTTGGCCTCAACAATTGGCCCTAACACCTTTGGACGACCCGCTACCGACCTTGGTGCACAACCACTTGCCCAAGGTCAGCCAAGGAAGTTACAGTATCAGGAAGTAGGCCCTGGGTTGCTAGCTGCCTTAGCCTCTACCAGTGTTTCCATCCCATTGGGCATGCTGTTCAAGAACAATCCTACCATTTGGACAACATTCAAGACTTGGATTGATGGAAGCACTGAGACCCAGCCTATTGAGGACGACCCCCAACATCCATTGCCTCGCTTCCCTCCTACCCTCGTCCTCGGAGCTCTTGGAGTTGCTACGTTCTGGGAGGGTGCTGAACAACATGCAGTACTCCCTGTGGAAGCACTTGGTGATTCCACGAGAAGAGGCATTATCGATACTGGAGCTGGTGTCAGCATCGTGAATCAAGCAGTACTTAAGACGTGGGGCAACCCTCCAATTGAGCCTGTCCACTTTAATCTCACCCTCGCCGATGGTTCTAAGGTCTCACCCTTGGGCGTGTTGAAGGACTTGCCGGTGAAGATCGTTGGTGTTAAGTTCTGTGTCACATTTGTAGTCATGAAAGGCGTTGACTATGACCTATTGCTTGGCTGACCCTGGATGCATAATGCACGACTCATTGAAGATTGGGGCAATGGTCTAGTCTTTTTAGGAAATCGTACTGAGGCTGTACGCATTGAAATGGATAGCTGGAAGATTACCTCAGTCGACCTAGATGCTATCTCCAACGTGTTGCGTGGTGACACCATCTGTCCCCCAACCTAGAAGCCCTTAAACAAATATATTCCATGTCCGGAAGATGAGCAGGACTGGCTTCATATTCTTGCTACCTTGGAGTTTCCCTTCAAGGAAGAAGGAGAGTACAAAGAAGCTAACGAATGTTTGAGTCGACATAGACTTAAGGAAGCCCCTATAAACAAGCTCGATATTCCTGATGAACTTCCTTCTATGCCGTTTTTGATGATGCATGCTGGACCATCATGCACATCTAAGCCAAAAGGTTTCCGTGTACCTACTGATCGCCTTGAGCTCTGTAAACTCCTCTTCTCATGGAGACCAGCCTTCAAGAATGTGGCTGAGGCTAACCTACTGATCTTTGAAGAGCTTTTAACGTGTCCCGTATGGCATTGGACTGAACTTCATCAAGTTTTGTTCGATTATCATAATAACCTTTTTGTCTCCATGATGCCTCCGGATGACTCGGACACAGAAGAGGATGGTGACTGTGAAGATGACCCGACTCCACCTTGACACCCACTCACACTAAGCTTAACCCCTATGGTGGCCAACCTTACTCGCTCTTGGGTAAATGTAAGCTTTTGCTTACTATTGCAACTGAGAGCATCCCTCTTCTTTTTTATGTTCTTCCGAACCGCGAAGATGTGGGCAAGGAACTTCTCTTGGGCCGACCTTTCAAGTATCAGGTTCCATGCACTATCAACTATGTTAATCAGCGCATTACATTGCAATTTCCAGGTGCCCATGTAGTTTCTGCTTTTAGTAAAGGGGATCTTTCTGCGGGGCCAATGCCAATTCCTCTTCCCACCCCTTCTCCGTTCGGTAGTTCCTTATTTCATCAGTTGCTGCAAGCCCAACATCACCATGCTACTCCTGTTAGTCGCGCCTCAAAACCCACGCCTATGAAGTTTCCTCACTTCCAGTGGCGACCTCGCCTCCCCTCACCACCTCCATTTCCACCTTCACCACCCTCAAAGCCGTTGCATCGGCAACCGAGTCGACGTCGTCAAACTCCTCCAAAGCCCACAATTTCCTTGTGTTGGGTGGCACGTGCTCTCTTGGAGGCTTAGGGCTATTACTAGGGTAACACCTACATTTGGATTCCCAAACGATCTAACTTCTCATCTATCCCTTTTTCTTGGGCTTCGTCCACTGTTTCTCCAGGCTGCTCAAAGCGTCGAATGTCTTATCCGCGGGTTTCTCATTCCTTCCTACCTCCAGTCACCGTCTCATGACGAGTCAGAGTCTACGCCCCATTCCGCTTCCCTTAACCAACCACCTCCTAATAAGAAGTCATTTCCACTACCTTCCTCTGTCTCCTCATCTCCATCTTTCGCTCCGGAACCCCCTCCTGACCCTCTTCTCACATCTTCCCTTGGGCCCTCAGCTTCCTCTGAGGCATCCTCCTCTTCCAATCTCTCTCGGCCAGTCCACCAGTTGGATCAGGCAGCCCAAGCTAAACTCCAACATGAACGTGGGGACCCGGTTCCACCTCATCTTCAGATTAGTTCCACCGCCCCTGATCCCCCTTCTAGTCTAAAACCTCTGCTCATTTTCCGCTCTCTTAATGGCATGGCTGCGGACTTGGCCACGAAGGACAACTCCTCTGACGCTAGTTGGTTACTCCAATTCGATTCTATGTTTACCACCTTTGCGAAATTTTTTGCTATGATTGACCTCGGCCTTGCCGACAATGAGGCACTTGAACTTGCTACTCGATGGAATCCCACGTGGGAGGAGCATGAACATCTCTTCCGCAAAAGTCTCTTGGTGCAGGCTGAGTACGTCAAGACTCTTCCTCAGAAGCGTCTCCAGTCCTCCCGATTAATCTCTTCTTATGCTCTAGTGACCAAATGTGTTGATTCCGTCGAGCTTGCAGCTCTTACCACCAAACAAACCACTTCTAGTCTTTTCTTACGCCTCTGGTATAACCATCAGCTTGAGATTGCTTAGGCTGGCAGTCGTCTGATCCTACATATCATTCTCCTGTTTCACTCCATGCCATCATTTTGGCTCGTGACCTAGAAGTGCCTTCCAATTTGCAACACCATCCCCTGTTTAATAAAATTCTAACGGCGGAAGAACTACATGTGGCTAGTTGCTTTGCTGGTCCATGTCTCCTCACAGATATTACCACTTATTTGTGTGGTTTGGCTATGCGCCCATTTGACCTTGATACATTTGCGGAATTGGAGTATAACCCCAACTTTTACGCTTGGTGGATGTCCATCCTTCCTTCATTTTCCCCGTCCACCTAGTTGTCTTTCCATTTTCTTTGTCCATACTTCATCTTCTTTTTCTTTTTCCTTTTTGTGTTGCCCTGTCATCTTTTCCAACCTTTGTCACTTACCCCTGCAAGCTAGGAAGCTTGCTAGGTCTTTTTATTGCAGGAGGGCAATTGGCAATCCATTTTGGCATTATTTTTATAAAAAGGCAAAGGCAATCCATTTTGGCATTATTTTTATAAAAAAGCAAAGGTATAGTTTGACTTTTATATTTTGTGTGATGGTTAGCTAGAAATTTCTCAAGATGTGGTCTTATCTTTTGATTAAGCAGATGACAGGTTCACAGTTTGAAATGTCTACAATGTCGACATTGGTGGCTGTCAAGGATCATCATTATGAGGACAGGGGAGTATTCACTATGGAGCAATGCAAGGAGTTTGGTCTAGAGACCAGCATATGGAGTTTTGGGGCCTTGAAGTTTCATCAACTTACCAACTTGGAGAATATTGTCAACAGGTATCCTAAAATTGGGGAGTTGGTGGCTAAATGTGGGCTAACCGACTATATTAGAGCAACCAATGGGCCTATTCACTTTGCCAATTGCTACAACTTTGTTCAAAACTACGATCCTAAGACTAAAACAAGTAGGATGAGCTACTGGGATGAAAAAGAGCAAAAAGTTGGGGAGGTAGCACTTACTTCTAAGCTGATAGAACAAGCCTTAGGTCTTTGTCAAGGGTCAAGAGGGCATGGTAAAGCTAGTAAAACTCATCTAGTGGATCAAAGGTGGGAGGGTAAGCCTAATGTTACTACTGGTGGTCTATTGTTCTCTGCCATTGAGGAGTTGGATATTAGAGCCATTGCACAAGTGTTTCACCATTTGTTTACCTACAACAAAACCAGCACTCGTGCAGGGAGAATACCCAAGGGCTTCATGGAAGATATCTTATCAGACAGGATACTTGATGAGGATTTAAATAAGTTTTGGATGGATCAAATTTGTGAATCCCTTGCCAAGGCACATGAGACTCTTCCTAAAACTCCTGAAGGGAGACTCACCACTACTAAGGCCAAGATATGCATGATAAATTACGGTGGTGCACTCAGTAAGGTCATCACCACAGCCTTGGGACTCTCTGAGCCCTTTTAGGTGACACCCGCAGTTGCTGAGATGGGTCAACTGAAGGACAAACGACCAAGGGAGGAACAAGAGCCAAGTGTTGAGAGTTCACTAAAGAAGATGGGTCAAAAAAAGAGTAAGAAAGGAAAATTTAAGACAGAGCACCATGTAGCGATCGAGGAGTCGCTAGAGAATGCAGAACACTTGGGGGAAGCTCTCCACAAGGAAAAGGAGAATCAAGCCACAACCATATAGGAATCATCCATTAAGGACATGAGAGGGAAGGAAGCCTCCACTCCATAGGAAGTTGAAGAAGATGTTGCTAGGAAACCTGGAGATTCTGACAAAGGAAAGGGAAAGACTCAAGGAAAACAATTGGTGATTGGTCCAGGAGATTTTCAGATGCTCATGACCACTTTACAAACCATGCAAGCCCAGATAAACATGTTGGAACATGGTAGACAGAATGAAGAAATTACAGTCACTTCTAGTGTAGAGAAGCTGCGATCGGATGAGACTACCACTAGTTCAAAAGTTTGCACAAGAAGGACATCAGCGAATTTGGATGGTCTTACCACATTAGAGCTCTTATGTGAAGAGTTGAAACAGGACAAGATCAAGCAATTCTGGAAAAATTGGAATTACAAAAGAAGTATGAGGCAGAGAGATCATCTCATCAAGAATTTTTGAAACACTCAGCCCAGCAGTTACATGACTTATAGACTCAGATTGTGGAGAACAATAAGGAGATGGAGGGGCTAAGGGAACAGTTGCAAGAAGTTGAGGTCCTGAGGAAAAGGGAAGAAATTCTCTGTGCTCAGGTTGCAAATCTTGTGGTTCAATTAAAGGAGGAACAGGCAAGGGCATCAACTCTCACCAGAGAGTTGTCAGAAGCACATCGGACTCAGACGTAGATGAAGATAGCCTTTACAGGGTTGCAAGATACAATTGCAATGAGTCTGACTACTGCTGTCAATCAAGTTGAGGAAAAAGCTAACGGAGCTTACGAGGAGATGTTACAACAGCTACTCACAGACTTGGCTCATTCCCTTCACAAGGAATGCCAGTTTAAGCTTCATGCAACTGCCTATCAACATGCACTATCATTACAGCAAGGGCTTTATCATCAGGCCATTTGCACTTTATCATCCAAAAGCACCGATGATGTGGAGGAACTCAAAGCTTAGTTGGGAATTGCTACCGGTGCCTTAGCCGCTTTTGACTAGGGTAAGGGGCTCATGTTGTTGACCTCAGACCCAACTAGCAGCCAAATGATTGATCATTTACATGACATGGGCTATAATGATCAAGAATTGAGGGATGTAGGAATGATGCAGCCAACATCTACCGAGCCATGTGACTTACAATATGAGACACTTGTTGAAGACCCTATTGCAGTAGAGCCTTTTGAAGATATGGTTCCTTCTGAGGATTATATGGATCCTCAAGATTTTGCTGAGCAGGAAGATGGAGCTACTGAGGAAAAACAGGTACCCCCAACAGTGTCGGACAAGGAACTTGAGGTCCAAGAGCGCTTTAATAGGATGGTTCAAGTTCTTAGGGCTACCCCTCAGGATGTGCCAGAGTATTCCATTGACATGCAAGGCATCAAGGCACAGAGAGAGGATCTAGATGAGCCCATTAAGACCTATCATGAGAAGCAGGCGAGGGAGCAGACCATCATTTTTTATTTCAAAGTCTATGGAGATGCCAAATTCAGAACACCCTTACCAGTCAATACAGTGCAAAAGCTTATTAAAGTGGGAGAGAAGATTGCTAAGAAGTGGTTGAAGGAACAGGATAGGTCGGCTTTGAAAGGAGCTTGTAAGATTCCCAAGGAGAAGAACAAGAGGGAGTATCTCACCGAGAAGCCACGAGAGGTGTGGAAGCTTCAACCAGAATGGCGATATCCTATCCTTGAAGCGGATGAAATGGCCCATTCCGCATTTTGCTACTCAAATCGGAAGACAGATGTACTCCATTGCCCCTATCCGAGAAGGTATGGCAGAAACTATGATGTTGCGAAGCATGGCAGGCATAACTTTCCCAAAATTCCCAATATCAATGCTTCGCATGGGAGTGATATCTATCACTTCTAGTTGCGTGATCTGCTACCCTCTTTTGACAGTTTCCTTAAACTCTACTCAAATTGCCCTGATCTTGCCTTCATAGTCACTTGCAATTATCTCCGCCTCATAGTCAAGCTCTTACAGCAGCCACCGACTCCCTATGAGGATGGCCTGCCACCCTTATTCTTCGACATCAACACAGGGATTGACCGCATTGCCATGGCAAGACTTCTTCTTCGAGCTATATTATTCCCCTCTTACTGCGTAGCCTTGCTTGAGGATATGGTGGATAGCAGATTTGCTCGGTGTACCCATCCTTTTTATCCAGAATCACCCATTTATCTCCGAACCTTTCTTAAGCCATATCTTTTGAGCAAAGGGTGTCTTTCACTTACATTGCAGCCACTTCCTGAGGAGTGACTCCCTTGTGCATCACATGAAGGGAAAAAAAAAAAGAGAAAGCAAAAAAGAAAAAATAAATAAATAAATTATATATATATATATATATATATATATATATATATATATATATATATATATATATATATATATATATTCACTCACATGCACTGCACTGCACCTAGGGGTCCTCAAGTTGGATGCGTCCAGTGGCTTTGGTCGGCTGGCTCCGTCTCTAAACCCCTAGCCCTTTTTCCATTTCCCCACACATTTGCTTAGGGCACATCAAGGTCAGGACATACCTAGGGAGTCTCGGCTCGCCTAGGTTAGACCTGTCTCCCTGAGTCACGTGCACTTTTCATTTCTACTTCATTTAACTCAGTAACACCACATCACCTCAGGTCACCTACCACATGTGGTTGATCCAGTGGAGAACCATGCACTTCAAGAATTCCTTTATCTATCCCACTTAGGTGTCTCCCTTGCATCTTCAGCAACAACCTTTTTTTTTCTCAGTACCTACCATTCTTTCCATCTTCATCAGATCAAGCTCCCTTGCTTCCTCATCATCGAGCATCATCATCAACAGAAGCACCCATGGAGAAGTCTTCTACCTATGTATGCACGTGCACACACTATAGTATTTGCACCATAACCTATTCACGGTTTTGGGTCCTCAAGTGTGGGACAACACTTCAGGCTTGCCTGGAGTTTGACCCATCTCCCAAACCAACATCATCATATGTCCTGTGCATGATCAGAAGACTAGCACTTTTCCCCTAGGGAGTGACTGCACGTGAGGTTTTACTTTGCAGGTATTCGAGTTGTGGAGAATCATGCGCATCACTTCTACATCAACATTGCATCTCCCATCTTCTACGACCTCTATTCCATTTTCCAATGACCATTCAAGTTCTATTCATCAGAAGGATCAAAAGTCAAGTGTATCTTCAGCATAGCCAACTTTTACAGGATTTGTCACCAGCAACACCATCAGTCTCACCATCTACCACAATTTGAGCAACATCATTTGTACCACCCGCTGCAGGCAACATCCTCATCTTCAACAACCACCGTTCTTCATCAGCCACATCCATTTCTTCTCCATCAGGACTACTACTTGATCAGGACTGTTCCCAGCATTCCGCGTCTTCGGTGCAAGCTACAACATGCTACCTATGACGTGAGTGCCATGGGACTGGCACTCGTCTAGGGGGGAAATAATGTTAACGGTATTTTGAGAAGGCTGCAGAAAGCGCAAGTGCTGGATACTATTTTTTGGTGGATTACTATTTTGTGGAGCTTCATTGTATTACTTTGGGCACTTGTGTATTACTTTTTACTCATGAACATCATCAGACTATCATGGTTGTATTATTTTGTGAGAGCCGGGCTCACTCCCGTGCACATTGTATTTATCACCCGTAGTTGTATTTATCGCACCCGCATGTGTTGCGTGGGTTGCGCACATGTAATTGTGATTAGAATAGTGTAGCCTTGGTCTATTTAGGCTAAGGTTCAAGCATGTTTCAAGGATTGACCGTGGCCTAAAGCCCACTATGTGGGTAGGATGCCCAAAGAGGGTGCAAACCCTAATTCACAGTTGTGGAAACCCTAAACGCAAAAGGGGCGCAAACCCTAACCCTAACCCTAAACGCAAAAGAGGCGCAAACCCTAACCCTAACCCTAATTCTATGTCTATATAAGGGTGGGAGGTCTCAGTTGTATTGACTCCCTTTGGCACATTCATGCTGCGGAAGCTCTATTAGTGCAACCATTTAATCTTTCTATTCTATCATCTTGCTTCCATTGTGTTGAGAGTGACTGAGAGGGAGAGAGTGAGAGGTGTGTTGAGCGAGGGACTGAGGGAAGGTGAAGCTCTTCGTCGTCTTCTTGATTTTCTTGTCGTCTCTACTAGCTCTTCGACTCGTTGGTGTGCTTGGTGGTGGATGCGAAGGAGCGACGGCATCGGATCGTGTTGATCGTGGTCGTGGAACTATCTTCGAGCCTTTGAAAGGTAAGTTAGGTGAGTTCACTACTACTCGAGCTAGTCTTGTGTTCTTGCTTCCTTGGGTTGGAGAGGAGAATGCTTGGTTAGTCAGAGCAGAGCGTGAGAGACAAGGTGAGAGATTGTCGCCAATGTGAGTTGCAGCTTCTGAAAGAATAGAAGTCTGTCCAAAGTCCCGAATGTTGGTGCGTTTGCCTCAACAATAGAACTACTAGGTAATACACGTAATGAATTATGACTAGTTAGTACTGCATTTGGTACCATTCTAGGAACTAAGAAGTATTTTCATCTTGCTACATAAGCAACTTGGATTCTAGACTCTACCCCCTCTACTACAATTATAGCAGCATCAAGATCATTGAGCATGGTATTACTCAAGTGGAGTTGGATGTGAAGTCCGACCCTCTCAGGAAAACTATAATGTGGTAGCAAAAGGAAATGGAATAGTTGCATCCAAGTGCCAAAAGGCCTCACGTAGATTTTGATCATATGTTTTTACACTCTCATTAAACTCTTAATTAGTCTCATATTAAGGGCATGTAGCCAGTATTGCCCACCCTTTTCAAGGGGCAATTCACTATGAAAGAGGTGTAAAGCCCTTTCATATTGGTAATCAAATAAGTGCACTCACATTAGATTGTCCACTATATCCCTTGGGTTCTTGACCTTGCTTAGAGGGACTTGTGCAAGGAGTACATTATGACAACTGGAATATTGCACTGAGAAAGCTAAGTGTCTGCGAAATTGTACATTCAAGTTTTCACTAAATCAAGACTCCTTGCTATAGAAAAGTGTTGCATTTAGGGTGCTTGAATGTAATAAAAGCATTGGTTGAGAAAAGCACACATTTGTTTGTGTACACTCTCATTGTCACAAAACTCTAGAAAAGAATTAATAATATTATGTATATTGTCTGAGACACCTTTGTAAGGAGAACATGGAAAAACAAACTATGACTACATTAAAGGATATAAACAAAGAAAAGTAGGAACCATGCTTGTGGAACAATTTGAGAGAGAGAGAGAGAGAGAGAGAGAGAGAGAGAGAGAGAGAGAGAGAGAGAGAGAGAGACCATGCTGAAACAACCATAGACAAGAGGGATTAATAAATCACCTAAACTACTTAAAGAAATGTGATCCGAGTAAGAGAAGTCTTACAAAAGCAAACTAGAAAGTAATGAACCTAGCAACACGTCTTATAGCTTAAACAAAAACATAGAGCAAAACCTTGGAATGTAAAAGAAAAAGAGAGACCATAGGACTCTAATGGGCCATGCTAGCCATCGAAGGCTAATGGGCCATGCAAAAACACTAGTATGTTGTGTGTAGACTACACTCAATCTTAATGAAATACATTAGAAGACAAATACAAGGGTATCTAAATGTAATAACCTTGACCTTGAACGGCTATGAGTAGCATTGCATGAATGAACCATGATTCCAATGTGCAAACTGTATTTGGTGGTGCACCTAGAAGTTTAAATGTTTACATTCAAAAGGTTGGGTTTGTGGACTAGACCCAAAATACAATGAACTAACACCTCCTATCTATTTGAGGGTCAAACTTATTGCAAAAAAAAGCATGTTTTTTATACTCTTAACAACAAAGGAGTAGACTTCAATATTCTGACCTACGAAGCATGGACTAAGTAGGCCAACCGGAGCTTGCCGACACTAACCTCAATCCCTATGGGAAAATTTGTGTTCTCTCTTAAGAAAATATAGAATCCTCACAATTATCTCGAGACTAAAAGCCACCCATCTTATTCCATATCCTCCCAAACCATGAGGACATGAAAAACAAAGTACCTCTTGGTAGGCCGAACTACCACTCCTAAGATGTGATGATAAGCATGCTGCAACATGAGCATATGCTATCTTCTTTTATTGCTTTCACTTGTCAAGGTTTTTCTTTATCTCATCCCTAATCTTCCATTTCTAGCCATCCAAGCCACTCTAATCTTCTTCCATTTCCTCTTTATCAAGGAACCCAAGCCACTCTAACCCATCGTGTGATAAGCATCATATGCCTTTGAGCAAAGTTGGGCTAGGTGCCTACAAATGCATGTACGTATGTAAGCACTAGAAAACCAATCAATGATGATGACATATGGCTATGGGAGATCAATATGTAGTCTATGTATGATATAATCTTTGTGGGTGGGGCGTCTCCAGTTCTTGACAATGCTATGATGGTATACAACAACTGTATGCAACCTTGTAATGAGCTGGCCAATGGACTTCTTTGTTCAGTGATCATGTACAACATGCCAAGAGGGTTCTCAGGGATGTTGAGCTTGTGAGAACAACTATGAGAAGCTAAGGAGTGGTGATGATGACTGTGTTGACTAAACATGATGCTACATGCCAATTGGTTTGACTCTGCATATGAAGTAGATTGCGACAATAACTCACGCATCATTGCAAGCAATCACTATGTAGAGTTGGGGTCCATACTAGCCATGAAGCGCTCTATCTCATCATTTTTGTAGTGTCACACTATGTCGATAAGTGTAGTAACTAACTATGACAAACTTTCAAGTCACTTTATAATATTATTCCTCACTTCCTTTCCCTTTTCATCTCTCCCTCTCTCCTTCTCTCTTTCTCAGAGTCACAAGCAACCCTCTCATCTCATCTAACTAGTGATTAAGGCATATCATTACAATGATTTGAGGTTTGTTGAATTGGCTCAAATAATTTACCTCATTATATTCAATTATGTAGATTGCATTGTACATAGCTTGCTTGAAATCCAATGTGCAATGGTTAAGGGCTCTAAAGTTTACACTTTACTTCATCTTGGCATAAATCATTACAAATATCCAGACCTATATGTAGCTCTTCTCCTACTACAATCTCCAATTCCTCCTCATTGAGATGCTCATCATTGTCCATCTAAGCAAGATTTTCTTGCTCGCCTCATCTTGGTGAACCCAAATATCATGACTTATCATCTGACTCATCCAGTGGATCGGTATAAAAAATATCATGCATGCAAAACGTTTCATATGATAAAGTTGTGTATAGTCAATTTAGCGCAAAAAAGTAGATGGCAATGAGATCTACAAACTTGCTTGCAATGCTTAGGAATCACAAAGGTGCACTTAGGTCCATCCAAAATTTCATGGAGTCCGGTTCTGCAACTCTAGAAGGTTCTCTTTAATGCTTGGACTTGGGCCCTCCATCACCACTTTGCACCACGAGTCTCTCTCCGCTAGTACGTGACCTATGAGCAAGTAGACCCTCCACTTTGCACCACAAGTCTCTCTCCACTAGTACGTGACCTATGAGCAAGTAGACCCTCCATCACCAATTTACTCCAAGTCTCTCTCCACTAGTATGTGACCTATGAGAAAATTTATACTTTAGCCTGAATTCCACACACCTCTCTCTTGATATCTCATCCCTCCCCATCTCTTACTCAAGTTCACTCTATCTCACTCTCATTCACTTATTCTATTATACACTCAATTTTCCTCTCTCTCTCTCTCTCTCTCTCTCTCTCTCTCTCTCTCTCTCTCTCTCTCTCTCTCTCTCTCTCTCTCTCTCTCTCTCTCTCTCTCTCTCTCTCTCTCTCTGTGTGTCTCTGTGTGTCTCTCTCTCTCTCCAGTTCTTGCATACATTCTACACTAAAATACAACTAGAAATGGTAAAGCAAGCAAACATTAAAAGAAACATAGTAAGCATTAAATTTCTTGTCTTCTTCGTATCTTCCCTCTCCTCTTCTTTCTCTCTTGCATACAATCTACATCAACATTGAAAAATGGTATAAAATAGCTTGCATTGTCATTTTTCCTCCTCCTCTCAAGCTCATATATAACACACACTTTCTCACTCAAACTATAGCTCTCATGAGCATGGAAGCTAGTATGTAAAGCAAAGAAATCCCACCTAGAAGGCATGCCCTCTTTGCAAGAGAGTTTGGAAGAAAGAGAATGTGTGGGGGACAAGCAACCAACCAAAGCAAGAAGCAATGCAAAATGGATAGAGGCAAGGTCCTCTTACCTTGATGCTTTTGTCGCATACACGTTCATCCTCCCTCTCACTACACTTTCATTTGTAGAGTGTGTAGAGAAAATAATAGTTTTGGTTGAAGTATTTTTACTAGGTCAGTATATGCGTTGGAAAATGTGTTGCTACTAATGCCAATATAAGCACCAATATATATCTCTTTATGAACATTAGTATTTGTCACTATATCTATCACAATGTATAGACATATCTTGATGGTTGTATGGACGATTACATCGACAATGGCATTTTTCGCAAATGGTGTTAGAACTTAACATCAAGATACTCCTCATCCATTTTAGAGTGTGAGGTATTTTTAAAAATTGAACAGGTCATCTGAACCATCAACATTGACTAGACATCCACTAGTGTGGAGCATCTCAACCATCGAACTAACATTTGCTTAAAATTTCTAAGGTTAGCCACATCAATAAATTGAAAAGTCATTTACTCTAAACACTATAATGGTTGTGTCATGGTGGACGGTAAATGTTAAGTTGGTGTGCACCATGTAGTGTAGCTACAACCCCCTAAATTTGTCAATAAGTCAAATTTTAAGCTTTTGCGTTATATAGTTTAGAAGGGTTTGCACCACATATATAATGCTTAGGGATTATGGGAAAGATATGGTCAACTAGATGTTACAAGGAAAACTCCAAGCTTTTGCTTCATGTGCTTTAGAAGGGCCTAATGCTCCATGTTTATAATATCGAGTGAATTGGCATGAAGACATACTTAGTCATATAGTAATAAATAGGCCTAAAATAATACCAAGGTAATTGGAATAAACCGATTCTCTCGTATCATCTACAATCAATCGATTCATAGAGCACATACATATATTTTCGAGGAAAATCACTTTAAGGGAGTATTCGTTGGCCTTTTGGTAGCTAAGTTGTTCAACAGTGTTGATTGAACCTGCATAACCATACAATGAGAAAAATGTAGGAAAGCACATTATTTGTGTCCAACGCTTCTCTTCGTAGGAAATATAGCTTTGTTATGGGGAGTACAAACAATGTTCATTTTCCAAGCGATGGTGTTTGTTAGAGTGGCTATTTAGGGCATATGATTATATGATGGTAAAAAGTTTTGAAATAATTTTCCCATCGATAATGTTAGTTAAGTGGTCGCTTAGCCTTGAAATACACGGATATCTTGCTTTTCGAAAAAGAAGACTTTATTTTAAGAAAATTCTCTCTCTCTGCTTTTCTCTCTATCTCGTGTAGAAAAAGAGCGCACTCTCTGTTGGGGGTTGCATGGAAAATGCGAGTGACGGTGGGGTTAAAAGCTGAGGGGGTCCTGGAGGAGCTCTTTGGAGCCCGCGACGACCAGGTCCAGGGTGTCGTGAACGTCGGCGAGCGAGAGCGGCTGCCGGCGGCTGAGGGCCCACGTTTGCGCCAGGGCCACGATGTTGCGGATCTCCCGGCCGTTGAGGGGGTGGCCGTGGGCCACCAGGCTGGCCGGGGCGGCCTGGTCGGGCAGGCCGGCGCGGGCCAGGAGGGATCGCCAGATGAGGAGGCGCTCCGCGTCGTCGAGGTCCGGGTAGCGGATGCACAGCGAGATGCGCGACAGGAAGGCGCCGTCGAAGGCGCGCACGCGGTTGGTGGTGAGGAAGAGCACCCCCCCAAAGTACTCCAGCAGGCGCAGGAACACGCCCGTCATCAGGTTGCGCCGCACGTCCACCCCGTCGCTGCGCCGCTCCAGATAGCCGTCCGCCTCGTCTAGCAACACCACAGCGCGCCACCTCAGCGCCGTGTTCAGCACGTGCCGCAGGCTCGTCTCCAGCTGCCCCGCCTCGCCTCCCAGCTCGAAGGCCGAGATGGCCCACAGCGGCCGGTGCAGGCTCTCCGCCAGCGTCTCCGCTGTCAGCGTCTTCCCCGTCCCCGGCGGCCCGTAGCACAGCACGATGCATCCCTCCCCCTTCTTCGCTATCACGTCCACTGTCTTGTGCTCATCCTCCGCCGTCGACAGATACGTCGACACCAGCCCCCTCAGCATCTCCTTCTGCTTCCCGTTCCGCATCACCAGCTGATCGTACGCCCTGTCGTTGAAGGCTATCTCCTTCAGCCCCTCCACCTCGAAGCACCCCCATTGCTTCAGGCTCAGCGAGAACCCATACACGATCCCCGGCCCCCTCTTCAGCTCCTCCGCGCTCGGCCTCTCCTTCCTCCTCTCCTCGTGCGCCGACACCCCCCGCAGGAGCTCCGGCGGCGGCTTCGCGTTCTCCAACGGACAGTCGGGATTGATCTTGGCGAAGCTCAGCAGATCTACCACCGCCCTGCCGTCGGCGTACCTCCTCCTCAGCTGCCAGCATCCGTTGGGCGCCCTCTCGTAGTAGTTCAGTGACCCCTCATAGTGCATGAATCGGAACGGCTGCTCCATGGCGATGCTGTAGAACAGCTCTCCCGTGCGCAGCCACCGCGCCTCCATGGCATCCTTCTCCTCGGCAGAGAAGAAGGACAAGGGGCAGACATCCAGGTAGCGGAAAGGCACCTCGCCGTCGAATTCCGGGATCTTGTACTCCAGGGTGCAGGTGCGGTAGCTCTGGACATTGTAGTCCATGACCTCGACCTTGACTTTGAAGAAGTTGCCCTCATCGTAGGTGTCGTGGTACTTTGACTTGAGGACGACGCCATGGAAGGGCTGGCCGGAGAGCTTGCAGGCGCGGCGGACGTGCTGGCCCGGGACGAGGAAGGTCCAGAGCATGGGGTAGGAGACGAGGCCAGACTGCTGCATCCAGGAGAACTTGGCGAGGGTGTCCTTGAACTCGCGGCGCAGGAAGCGGAGCAGGTGGCGCGCGTGGAGCCGCTCCTCGGCAGCTGAGGCCGACGTGGCGGCGGCGGCCAACTCATCCCGGACCGCGAACAGGTCCCTGGCCTCGATGGAGGGCTCTTCGCACAGGGCCTCCACCTTGCGCGGCAGGCAGCGGCGCACCAGCGCTATGAGCGGTGGCGACTTGATCTTCACCGACACCTCCGGGTCGTCCTCCTCGTCGTTGATCAGCGACAGCACCTCGAAGGGGCACCGCAGCCCATCCACGGCGGACGCCTTGCCACGTGGGCCCCCCGGCACATCCGCCTCTCTCGTCAGCCACTTGCCCTCGGCGGCGCTGAACCACTTCTCGAAGCATGGCCACTGCCACTCGGGCTCATTCACGTCACCCGGCGGCGTCGAATATCCAGGCAGCAGCTCTGCATCAGCAACGTCTGTGTCGCCGGGGCGCCTGAATCGGACGACAAAGAAACAAGAGAATTAAGCTTTCTACGTATTCTTGTATTGGGCAATGCATGTATTAGTTAACTTTACCTCTCGATCTTCTGGTCGCCGTTAGCATGGCACGGCTCGGCGTCGGCGTGGGCGTCGACTCCGGGGCTTGTGCTGTGAGGAGGAGCCATCGTCGGAATAATCGGCTTGGGATGAATAATTATGCAGGCTGGATGAAGCGAACGAAGAAGAGCCAAAGCCTGCAGATCGCGCGCTGTGCTGCAGTGCAGTGCACGACGTTCCGCGTCTCACACACCCATACTTTATTTATCGAGGACTGCCGGCGTGCTGGTCACGTTAACGTGTCTCCTTGAGCTTCAAGTCCTGGACTGCTTGACCCGTCAGGTATGTCCTTTGACCCTCAAGGTCTAGACACTTTGGCATCGTGACTACTGATACGTATAAGCTCATACATTACATGCTATATGCATGCGTGCACTGTCCCGCTACCAACTTGTTTCCTATCTTACCTGGTAGGCGCGAGATAGGTGGTAGGCGCAGAGGGCATTCCAAAACTTGGGCAGCTTGAATAGAGAAATATAATATATAATATGGAACATATATCCTTCCGTCTATAATTCAAAGCTTTGCCTTCGGATCCAGACCTTACTAGATGGTCTTCTAGCGTATTGGCGCAAGGAGAGATTTAGTATTTAGGAAAGAAAGAAGCGTTTTTAAACAGGGTGATATGTTATTAAAAAGAAAAGAGGCGAATCTTTGAAATGTTGCGCATAGCACGTGCGTCGCGCGCTCTCTCTCTCTCTCTATTCCTTTTTTCTATAGAAACAGAAGTTTGGTATACAAGAAATAAAGAGGGGTTTCTTGTGAAAGGTAATATGATGATGAAAAGGGGAAACATGAGCCTGAGAAAGAGAAGAAAGATAAAATGATAAGAGAGAGAGAGAGAGAGAGAGAGAGAGAGAGAGAGGACATCCTTGGAGGGGCTTCCCACAACAAGTTTCATCACTAAAAAACTTAAATTTTATACCTTCTCATGTAGCATATTTGAAAATTTCCAAAACCCATACATTTCAAGAAACTTTTGCTGAGACACAACAGTTATAAAACTTTTTGGGTTGTTCCATGTCGATGACTTCTTGTACTTAGTGCATTAGCTTTTTTTAGAGGTGGCTTAGTCTATTTTAGAGTGTAGTTTTTCCTTACTACTTCCAAACATTGATTTGACCTTACTATATAGATAATGAACAGTGTGGGAAAGAACTAGAAAAAGTGTGTCATCCCCAAACAATTCTACGTACGTTTCACAATGCTCCATGGAAAGGCATTCTTATGAGACCACAAGAATGAAAACACACAAATTAGTGTGTGTATGTGGGCACACACACACACGCGCACGCAAGGAGGTAACTGGCATGCAATGCCAAAAGACATGTCTCTCTGTTTCCTCTACTCTTCCACTTAGTGGGGACAATGGAGAGATGGGCATCCTCTTGGTTAGATGAGACCTCAAGGGGAGTTTCATCACTATTAGCCTCCATCTGAAAAAGTTCAGGCGGTAAGATGGAGTAGCTTTCCATATACACTCCAGCCTTCTTTTCCATGTTGTGGATTGTGCCCTAAGAGATTTTCTCTTCCACTTGACTACCATTGGCATTGCCATAGCTAGGTTAGGACCTTTGAGGTCTTTCATGTTATGATAGTTAGCCAATGCCTTTCCCTTAGGACTTTTGAGGTTCTTGACAACTAGGCTCAAATTGCTAACTAGGGACGTGGGCCACTCCCCTTTGACATTGAGCATTACTTATTCTAAGTACATGAATTCCCTGTCACCAAGTTCATATCGATTGTGAACATGCTATAGTGGCATGAGTTGAAGCGTTTCCTGACACCACATGTCCTCCCAGCATCTAAGATCACATATCCTTACATGCTTGGCTATCTTCTCCTACAAGTTCAACTGCAACACCTCCTTCAAACATCCATCAAGTAGTTCTTTCTTTTATGTTTTCTAGTCTTGAAGAATGTTCTACTTTTCTACCCAAAAGCAACAAGAAGTCAGCATTAGAAAATGTAAAAATATTATGCATATTAAAATTAAAAGAAAAATATTTTAGTGTGAAATAATATATTTCTATGTCTTTCTATATTACAGAATGTCTTTATATATTAGTTTACATGTATTTATATTGATTTACAATTGCAATTGGAATTCTATCTATCTATCTATATATTTGGTTAAGTTTTTTCTTAATTAAAATAAACATAAAAATATATATCTATTAAGTGACAAGTGATATGTATGCACTCTCTATTCTAGGATTTTAGCATTAGGGCATACGCACCTCTCTCTCTCTCTCTCTCTCTCTCTCTCTCTCTCTCTCTCTCTCTCTCTCTCTCTCTCTCTCTCTCTCTCTCTCTCTCTCTCTCTCTCTCTCTCTCTCTCTCTCTCTCTCTCTGTGGAGCGGCGATTAGCAGTAGGGAAAGCAAGTATTATCACTTTGAAAACGACTACAGCTGTACAGATACTAAATGCTGAAAAATACGATGTATGATTTTTGATGCATATGTTCTACAGACGGTATTATATGGAGTGGAAGTGTGGGGGGGAGCATCTCCTCATCTGCATGGACGGCATCTTAAAATAAAGAAAAGTGGAGAGAAACAATAGAATAACCCTCTTCTCTCTCCACTTTTGGAGCATTATGTTGTCTTTTTATAATCCACAAAGGATTTGCAGAAAGCTTTTATTCGTAGGCATTTGGGTATCAAAAGCACCACACCATATGTACTTATGCTTTTGGAAACTAGCCGTCGACCAATTGAGGTACATGCTATGATCTGAGTACTGAGATATGCCACTCGAGTATGTCAAATGGATGACAGTAGGCTCCCCAAACGGGCATGGGATGCTAGCACACGCCTACAGAAAACATGGAAAAGTAAAGTGCTTTCAACAGGATGGGTGATGGATATGTGAAAATGGTTTAAAGGGTGGGGAGTGGATAGATATCTAGATATGGCATGCGAGCAAATGGCAAACTTGCTTATTACAATATGCATATCTACCCTTCATGTTGGGAATCCTACATGCAGGCAGAGGCACACACGCAACCATACATAGCCAACCCGCTCTCAGTGGTATTTAGATGGAGTATTGCACGACTTCGAACTCAATCACACACTTTATTGATCGAGACATATGTATGGAGTGGACAAGCAAGAGAGATGAGGTTATGCAAGTTGTGTAGACTACAGAGTGTAGAATTAGAGGAATACATGCTTATGACATGCCCAGCATATGCACACATACGGGCTGACTTTGATATCCCTTTAAAGGGTGGCGCCACTTCACCAATTTCTAACCACTACTCCTATATCAAAGTTAGGGGCTCTCATCACCCGCATGTTAACGCTTTCAAGAGAGCCACGCTGCATAGATCATTCTTTCACCGTAGCTACCCTTTTCTACCATGGGGGAGGAGAATCATTGTATATCTAGAAAGGTCCCATGGGTCATAATTTGGCCTTCCGTGGATGACAATAAACTACTCTACTCTACTCTCTCTTTGCTTGCCCAACTTGCAACTTAGGTAGGAAGGAATATTGAAGAGGGAAGCACTAGGTGTGCATACTAGATTAGGCCTAGTAGTTTTTACTAATGCCTCACTTTGGCCTACTACTAATGTTGTGGACAATGGAGGTAGTAGCCCCACTTGTGACTCAACCTTGCCTCACAATGGTGTGAGAATTGCATTGGAAGGGCAATAGGCATGCCTAGACAATGGAGGTAGTAGCCTCACCTATGGCTTAGTCTCATACATTTTGTGTGTGTGTGTGTGTGTGTGTGTGTGTGTGTGTGTGTGAAATAGAACAAGATCAAGAAAATCTCGCGCTATTGGACCAAAGAAGAGAACATACGTGCTATTATACTAAAGAAGAGAACAAGTACAAAGGTGAAGGGGGAGTGCCTAGTGTAGGCAAAGAAAGACAAACAAGAGGCAAAGCTTGAACAATAGTATAGAGGAACATGCATTAGCCCCCCATGTGTGCAACCCTAGTCCTAAACAAAAAGAGAGAGAAGTAAGAGCTACCCTAACCTTGGCCCACTCATGTGCAAGACAACCATGGGGAGAGAGAGAGAGAGAGAGAGAGAGAGAGAGAGAGAGAGAGGGGGGGGGGGAGGGGGAGAAAACCATTTGACTCATTTCAATTTTCCTGAAAATATATTACCTTGAAATAAAAATTCATGTGTTTATGAGCTCCATAATTTAGATCATATTTGACATTTAAGTGATTTATACATATATATGGATAACTCAATCTATGTATAACTTTTTCAAGCAATTCAATTTGATATTCTTTAACTTGCATCTACATGGAAAGTGCAAGATTGACATATTGATTCTCTAGCAAGCAACTAAACAATTTTGTGCAGTTCATTAGATGGTTTTGCATTTTACAAAACATGCGATCCTAATAGAATTCATACTTATGGTTTCATTCAAACGAGGGCAATAATATTAATTTCAATAATAATCTTCATAATGTAGAAGTTTCAAACCATACTTTATTAGCATATATATGTACCTCCGTAGATTAATTACTTGAATTTGGTTTCAAATTGCATTATCTTTTGCAATCTCCAATGAACATTACTTCTACAATCCTCCATGACATGATTAGCGTACTCAAAAGTGTAAACAATACTTGGTAGCTTGATGAGTAATATACCACCTTAATTACATGTGCACCTCGACTTCAATGGTTGTATTCATAAATTTAATTGTGCTTAGAAATGTGAATCCTTCTAAAGGTTTGTGTAATGATACTAGACTTATATGTGGGGCAGTTAACAAGTAGAGCATTGAGATAGACATCCTTCCTCTATGAAACTATGCAATTTCCTATTTGATTGATATTTGCAATGACAATCAACAAACTACAAGTATATTATCATCCTTGGGGTTGTATCAGAAGGCTCCAAATGTTACAAAAAACTCTATGTTACATTCTTCGAAGTAAAGTCACCATTAGTAATGAAAGGTTTGCTTGATGAGAATCAAAACATAGGAACCACCACCATCAATGTTGCATTTAGGGAAATGCTATAAAAAGTCATTTAACCTCCTTTTCTTTTATATTTGTTATTCGATATCTATACTTAGTTCACCATTCTTGAGAGAGAGAGAGAGAGAGAGAGAGAGAGAGAGAGAGAGAGAGAGAGAGAGAGAGAGAGAGAGAGAGAGAGAGAGAGAGAGAGAGAGAGAGAGAGAGAGAGAGAGAGAGAATGGGAAAGAGGGGGTTTCAAACCATTGATATGGCACACACCCTTAAGGCTTGCACTTGCATGGGTCTTAGGTACGGGATGCCTAGTAAATTAATAACACATAATAAAAAACCACTCTTTTTGGTTTGGGATCATTTACTGAATGCCATGTAGGATAGGTGGTAGCCCTAGCTTAGCTTCGGTAGATCATACAATAAGAGGTAGTACACACACGCACATATCTTACTTCCTTCCCTTTTTCTATAAAAAGAGAGGTTTGGTATTAAGAAAATAAAGAGGGGTTTCTTACAAAGAGTAATATGATGATGAAAAGGGAAAACATGTCTTTGAAAGTTTTTTAGAGAGATAAATACATTTTCTAATTGAACATATGAGATAAGATGGGATGATATATTTTAATGGTTGAATTGTTAGATATGGTCAATGCCCCACCCTCCTAAGGTGCCACCAATGATCCATTGTGCTCTAAGTTATAAGGCCCCCATTATGAGGAGAAGCCATGTGTGAGCACGGTGGATCTTGACTTGTATGTCAGATGAGGTCTATGTGATCGGAAGGAAAAAAGGTGACCTTTGTGGATCTAGCAATTGGGTTGGATAGAATATTTATGCTAGTAGCAAAACGAGGCATAATGCATCGAGTTACGGGGTGTGGGAGTTATCATGCCCTTATTTTAGGGTCTAGGGGTCACGAAAGTGGCCCTTGGCTAGGGGGTTTAAGGATTATTGGCTCCCTTGGCCACACAGTAAGGGGAATATTCCATGGCTGACTAGGGAAGGTTTTGGTGCACAGATCAGATGCTGTATGCGTGCATAGTGAGCGCCGAAAGGTCCCCAAGAACAAAAGAACTCTACTTTTGCACAAAAAACAAGAGAGAAGACTTACACGACATGAAACAAAAGACTAATTGGGTACAATCTCTCCCCATGCCTTGTGTGTGCGCTCCACAAAGCATGTATTTGATATATTATTCATCTCCAAGCTCAAAAAATAACCCAATTTACAATTAGCACGCTTTAGCTTTTGTGTTTGCTTTTGTCCCACTAAAGAATTAAAGCTATTGGGCGCCCAAAGAGTCGGGCGGTGCCCAAATACAATATCCAATAACAAATATTTAAATCGTGCGCCCATGCACATACAAAATAATAAATAAATGTCAAGCACTTCAATAAATAAGCGCGTCAAAATAAATATTGGCACCATGCCTAAGATGCGCGCCCATCAAAAATTATAATAACTTGAATGCACGCTATCGCCTAGTGCTTCCCAATATGCCACCGCTGCCTGCTCTACACATCAACTGAAGCATTCACAATTGTTAGAAAATAATAAAATTAAACCGACAAAAGTGAATACCTAGCAATCTTCAGCTACAAAATAAATAAATTGGTTAGAACTCAATCCTAACCTTAATTTATTACGAGTACGCACTCTAAACTCATAGACGTCTATTAATTTAAATATGTATTTTGCGGAATCACCCGCTATGGAATCACCCACTTGCATATTAAATTAACAAGACGCCCGAAAAGGATAGGCATCCCCATCGACTTTTCGCACAAGGAATCCACCTTGTGTATGAGCCCCGGCAATAAATAAATTTTACGGAATCCACTGCAAAACCTCACGGAATCCACCGTGGAATATGCCTCCTGGCATCATACCCCCGGGGTGGGATAGAAATTGTCCTCAATTGCTATTAGCTCAATGTGGAGGCAGCAGTGAGGGGTAAGCACTTAGGTCTCGAGCATGCATCCATTGGGCCTCTTCAACAATATGATTTTTAAACTTAACCAGATATCTATAATATCTATGGCCAGTTCTAGTGGTCATAAAGTCAGTATCTAGAATAGTTTCAGGCTCAAGGATTTCAATTTCTTCTTCTAGCAAAGGAGGATTTTCATAAACAGGGTGTATAGGTAATTGGCCTCTAAATGGTCATAATAAACTGATATGAAAAGTATTGTGGATTTTCCAGTGTTGTGGTAATTCTAGTTTTTGTGAACGATCTTGAAAGGTCCATAAAATCTAGGGGCTAACTTTACAATAGGATGTTTGTTAAACTTTGTAATCTTCGCTTTTCAATTCGTAACCAAACATAATCATCAACTTTGAAACTCATAGCTTTTCTTTTCTTGTTGGCTTGTTTTGTGTATGATTGCTGGGCTTTGGCAATCATATCTTTAACTTCATAAAAAATAGTAGCATGCATGTTAGCAATATCATTAGCAGCTTGAACTTTGTTTGACAATGATGTAACAGGTATAGGTAATCTATATCCATAAATAATTTCAAATGGTGCTTTCTGTATAGTTGTATGTGGTGTGTTATTGTATGCAAACTGAAGTAAATGTAAATGTGTATCCCATGTTTGTGGTTTTGAAATTGTGTATGTACGCAAAAGATCTAAAATAGTAATGTTAGTAGCTTCTGTTTGCCCATTTGTTTCAGGATGAAATACAGATGAAAAATAAATATTTGTTCCTAAATTAGCAAACAAAGTAATCTAAAAATTATTGCAGAATCTAGAATCATGGTCAGAAATAATAACTTTTGACAAACAATGATTAGTGAAAACAGTTTTCAAGAACAATTGAGCAGCTTGAGATGCAGTTAATGTTTTCTTTCATGGAATGAAATATGCTTGTTGTGAGAACTTTCACTCAACCGCCAAGACCCACGGACCGCTTATTGTTTCAAGTGTTCCAAGAAGCTCTAATGGCTACCTCTCACATAGCTGACGCACCCTCGATCCTAAGAGTATAGTGAGCTTACCTTGATGCCGATATGAGTTACCTCCTCTCTTCCACACTCCGGTAGCTCCACGATCCTAGATGCTAGCTCAAGCATGCTCAAGCCTTCTCCTTCTCCAAGCTCCAACCGCCATAGGCGTGCGCGCAAAAGAAGGAAAGAGAAGAGAAGACGATGAAGAGCTTCACCCCCTTGATCCCTCACTTCCACTCACTCCCTCCCTCACTCTCACAATCACTCCCTCTCTCAATTTCACACACAAGCAAGGAGAGAAGAAGAAGAGGAGAAGAGAAGAGCTCTTGTTGGGCACACACCAAAGAATGACCTTCCATTCACTTTTTGAACTTTATATATACAAACCCTAAAACCCCATGGGCACCCATCCTTTTTTACATGACTGGCCATTGTGGCAAGGTCTATTTTTCTAATTCCCTCTTTTTGCTTCGTGCCCTAGGCCTATATTCGACTAGTCTTTTACAGGTAGCACAGGAGGGAGCCTAGCGCTCTTTTACAAGAGTTTTTGGAGTTTTTGAGGTGCCTTTTATTTAAAACTACGCTTTTGGCTCCGGCTTAGCTTTGGATCCCGCTTGCGTGTCCTTGCTCCTTTTCCATCTTCTTTCTGCTTTTTCATTCGTCTTTTCGCCTTCTCAGCTTGGGGTTAACATTACCCCCTCCAAGACGAGCGCCAGTCCCATGGCACTCTTGTCGACTGTTGGTGGTTGAAGAGGCAGTAGGTGGAGCAGTGATGTGAGGGCAGGGCAGCATGTAGACTCAGGTGCTCGTGGAAGTGTGGGAGTAAGGTTGGCTGGAGAAGTAATGGATGTTGACGGGGGCCTCCGATGTCGGTGGGTGGGTGCGGTGGTGGTGCTTGGAAGGACAGGGGGTGGTGGTCCACCTAAGGAGGGGGATGTCCATCTTAGTGTGCAGTGCGAGTGGCTCAGGGTGACAAGTCTAACCATAGGTGAGTGGTGGCAGTTGTAGCCCTGTACAGTGTATGGTACCTCGAACACTTTGTCTTGCCAAAACTCTGCTTCCTCCATGCCCCACAGAGTGGGGGTCTTCGCTCTGTCTTCCAGCCATTTTTGGCCCAGCTGGCCGCCAATCGCGATCACCTCCTCCATTACCTTAATTGGTAGGACCCTTCTCAGGCTGTTAGGCATGAGGAAATTGAAAGTGAAAGGGTCCTTTTTGTTTTCTTTCTGTTTCCAAATCACCAGCTCCACGTGGAATTGCGTCGGGAGGTCATCGGGGCATGGTGGGAGGGGTGCGGATGACCGCACGACTGGTTTGGCTCTCAACTGCCTCTTGGTTTCTTCAACTAGTTTCCTCCGTCGTTCCATGAGCGCAGTTTGTCTATCCGAGGGCGGGTCGATTTGTTGTTGTTCCTGATCATGCGGCGAGGGGGGTTGTGGGATTATTTCTTCGCTGGTTCTCCTTATGACAAATTCAATGTCAGCTTCCTCCCCCTGTCGGTCGTCTAGTTGCGCTCCTTTCTCAAAGCCGAGTGCGTCCAACTCCTGGGGGGTTAGACCGGCCAATAGTAGGTACTTTCATTGTTCTTCTAAGCCCAGCCTAACCTCCACAGGTTGGGGTGGCATCTGTAGCCCCGCATACATGGCCCTGCATGCGATGCTCAGCTTCTTCTGCACCACCTCCAACGACTTCTTTTCCTCTAGCCGGGTCGTGTCCAGTAATGTGTTGAGGAAGGCCTGTCTCGTTGGGCAGTGAAGGCTGTCTGGGCGGCGTCCGCTTTGCTTTCTGTCAAGATTTTTTCTTTTTCCACCAAAGCGAGGCGCCACGCCAGTGCCTTCACCCGTTTCTCATTCTGCACGGCCCATTCCTCGGTCCTTTTGTTCATTCCTTCCATGCTCTCCCCCTGCTTTCGTGCTAGGGTTACGAGCTTCTACTCCTGGGCTCTGAGTTCTTTGCTCATATTCTCATGCTCTTTCCTTCCGAGGTGTAGTTGATCAGTCATGGACTCGATCTCTTTTCGTTGTTGCTCCCTCTCTTGTCTTATCTCCTCTTCTTTGGCGTTTAGTTCCTCTATCATTTGCTCAATGTTGATGGTTTTTGCCTCTAGTTCCCCATGTTGCATCAGGAGGAGCTTGTATTCCCACTGCATCTACAAAAGTTCTTGATTTTTGTCCTCAAGCTGCTGTTTGTAGCTTTCTTCCATGTCTTCTTTTGCTTTTAATTCTTTCTTGAGGTCGAATATTTGTCGTTGTTGCATGGCTATGATGCAGGTTTTCTCCAGTTGGATGGCGGCTACTGACTCTTTCTCTGCCACCAACTCAACTACTGCCATTCTCTTTTCCTCCTTCGCCCTCTCCAATTGGGAGAGTAGCTCGGCGATGTATTCATCGTAACTGGCTGGTGGCGTCATTGTTGCATGGGTGGGGGTGGTCGAGGCCTCCACACGCAAACGCTTCTGGTCCTGCCTCGATTCTGCATCCGCAGCTGGCCTTTTTTGCCCCGTGGCCGTGGTTTCTATGCTCTTCCCTTGGGCCATTTCTTTACCGATGAAGTATTGCATCCAGGCCACAAAGTTGGAAACTTCCATGCTGGTGGGGATGCTAGGGGTGAGCATAGTGGGTTCAGTGGAGGGTGCCATGAGGCTGGGGATAGGATGGAGGGGTGCTTTGTCTTTGCCTTCCAGGACTGCGGGCGGCGCAACTTCTGGTGCCTGTGCACTAGAGCTAGGCCCTTCCTCCCTTAGCTGGCTCCAGGCTCCTGGATCATCTGCCCTGCATTGTTGCTCAATGGACCGGCATGTGGCCTCGGCCAAGTCCTCCTCTTCCGTTCTTCTTAATTCCTCTTTTTCCTCCGCAGCTCTTCTTTGCCTTTCTTTTTCAGCCTTTCTGTATTCTTCCTCCAGTTTCTCCTTTTATTCCAACTCCTCTCTTTTTCTCTTTTCAACCTCCTACTTCGACGCCTTTTTAGCCCGCTTGACTTGCTCTGTTGTTTCTTCTTCTTTCTGCTTCCTCTTCTTCTCCCTCTGCTCGGCCTCCCTGAGGGATTGTCTTTTTGCTTTCTTCCAATCTTCCTTCTCCTTCCTACGGCCTTCATCTGGTTTCTTTTTCCTCTACGCTGTCTTCTTCTTGGTTTCCTTGACCTACTTTTTGCTTGATTGCTCTTCTTGCCCCTGTCCTTCCTTATCGATCTCAGTCCTGTCGTTGCACCTCTCTTGGTACTGATGAGGGGGTGACTTTCGGGCATTTCCCCTCTTCTGCATCCTGCATCTCTTTCACGGCCTCCTGGATGAGCGCTGTTAAGATGCTTCCATAGGCAATGAACGAGGCCTTGGACGAGGCCTTCTTTCTTTTTGCGGCCTTAGACACTGGAGACTCTCCTCTTGCGGGCATGCTTTCTAAAGCCAGTGCTTTAGCTGCTTGGTCGATAGTTTTACGCACATAGTTGTTCCAATCGACTTCATGCAGGGTATGACCCGCCACGTTCTCCAGCACCGACACACTGATTTGGTGCATCAATGCATTGTAGCGCTGGCTGGAGAAGAGCACGTGTACCAATTTTTCCTACAATCTAGTTTCTACATCAGGGATATCTTGAATGTTGATGCCATCGTTTGTCAGCACATCCTTCTTTCTCATCCCCAGCATGGCGTACACATCTCTCTTCTGTTTCTTTTCTATTTTCGATTCTAGTCCCAGCGCCTTTTCCACCAAGGCGGGGGTCAATCAAACTGGCACCTCCTTGGCATTTTGTCCCCTTCCTATTGTGACGGTGCCGCACTTGTTGTCGGGGTCGTAAGACCTGAGAAATTCCACACACTTTGTGTGGTCAGATTCTTGGGCAAATCTTTCCAGGTACCTGGTGAAGTTGCGTTTTTCAATGACTCTCCTGGCCGCCTCTTCCTTGGCCACCAACCCTTCTATGTTGTGAATGGTTCGGAATTTTAGTTGGTTGTAGGCGCGGCTCTCCAGGGTGATGCTATACTGCGCTCTCTCCTCTTCCGTGAATGGAAGCCGGTGGGCACGGTTTTGTTATGACATTTTTCGTTCTTGTCATGAACCCCAACTTCCATTAGTTCTTCCAAATTGACAATACAAAAATATCATAGACCGAAAAGGAAAGACTTTACGTGTTTATTGAATGGAAGCCTCAAAATCCTATCCAATGTGGAGCCGCTCTTTTCAACTTAACTTTTTGCCTTTTATTTTAAAGTTCTCTTGACATTTTTCTACCTCGCTTGTTGCCTACGCGCTTATGCGTTTTGCTTGACCCCTGCTAATTTTAATTGATCTCTTGATTCTATTTTTAATTGATCTCTTGATTCACCTTATCTCTTGATTCACCTTACTCCCCTTCCCCTCCCAGCTTGAGAAGAATCCTTACTAGGATTGAAGGTGTGGGGGGTTGAGGACCTTGGAATGTGAAATAAGTGGGATCTAGAGCATGGCAGATGCAAAAGCTATGGAGGTTGAAAGAGGAAAAAGAAACTCATGAAGACATTGACCCTGACTAGGACAAATTGTTACACAAGTGAACTAGGTTCCAAGATTGAGACTTGGACTCATAAACACAATCTTGTGTATTGACAGTGACATGACACATTACTAGAAAGAAAAGAGTACTATCATTGCCTTAGAAAAAGAGTGCAAGCACAATGCTTTATAGGAATTGAGTGGTGGTACTTTCTCCTACTGTGCATATGGGATTCTAGTCCTGAGCCCTCACTGCTTCTCACAAAGGGACTAAAGTAGGTGTGATTGCAAATATCTCAGAACCCCTCCTCAATCACAACCAAAAATACAAAGTGTGTAGAGGCTTTAGTGAAAGCAACACCTGCAAAGTGTGGACACACCATAAACATGGCAAAAACACCAGAGGAGGCTGTCTCGCAAAAAAGGCTAAGTGTGGGTACCACAAACATGATGGACATCCAGAGGCTATAGCAGGGACCTCACAAAGTGTACAGAGGCTATAGTACAAGGATAACTGAGGAGTTTACAAGTTTATGTTTGAGGCATTAGGGCTAGGAAATACAAAACTAAAAAATTCTATCTGAATAGAAGGACTAATGAGGTTTGTCTTTCTCCTGGTGGTCTTCTTCTTCTTCCTTTGCTCCATTTTCTTCTTCTTCTTTGACTGCAACTAGATAGGCCTTTTGGGACCTCTTTCTGGCATGGCAGAACTTCTCGGTGTGTCCGGTCCTTTTGCAGAAGTCACAGAAGAGCTGATCCTTCTTGCCTTTGTACCTGTTGCCAACATATAATGCATGATCATCTCTAGGGGTACTTGGTTCTTCCTTATTTTTTAGCTTATTTTCCTCCTCTAACAGTGATGCCTGGATACCAACAAGTTCAGGATTTGGCATGTTGATTAAAGTTGTTGATACATTATTATATTCAGGAGGCAAACTCTTAAGTAGAACACCGATGCAAACATCTTCGTCCATTTTAATGTTGATTCCTGCAAGTTGGGTTAGAAGTCCTTCCATGTAATTTAGATGTGTGGCCAGTGATGTGCTGGACTTCATTTCAAGCCTGAAAAAATCAATTAGGAGACCATACTTTGATAATTTAGACTGTGCACCGAACAAGGTGTCAAGTCTCTTCCATGTATCCTATGAGGTCTCACAGTTATCCACATGGTGGATATAACTGTCGTCTAGCTCCAGTTTGATAATGGCTTGAGCCTTATCATCGTTCTTTTGCCAAGTGATAGCAAGATCCGCATCAGGAGGCTTCTTTTCTTTTCCATTGGTAATGGCCCAGAGGCCCTTCTTCATCAGGATCAATTTGATGTGGGTCTGCCAAGTATGAAACCCGACTCCTTTGAAACCGACAGTTGGAGAATCTTTGTCCATGTTCAACTTGAGAGACCAGTAGCAAATTAGCTTCAAATGACTGAGAATAACCAGGAATGAGTTGATCTTTGTATGTGTCAAAAGACACAAGCAATGGCAGTGAAGTATCAAAAGATACTAGTTTGAAATTTGATGTTTGTTGCTTGAGTTTGACTTGATGATCTTCAAAAACTCTTCATAGATTTTCCTCCTTGCTGATTTGATGGTTGAATACTTGCTGAAAACTTCATATTACAGTGGCCTTGGCTTGGTTTAAGTGGCAGGAGAGAGAAAATGAAGGAAAAATGAGCTTAAAGGTAAGTGGCTATGGTTGTCCTGTCAAAACAGAGACCAGCAACTGGTAAATGAGCTCCCACGCGCTCCACAGGTTGAATCTGCTCAAACCCTTTGATATGGAAGACTGTCACTAATGGGTCTAACTCCCCCTAAGAGGGTTTATACTCATTATGCTCGAGTTGAGAGTTCTAATCCTTCAAAGTGGTCATTGTCAAAACTGCGCCCAGATTTGGGAAAATGCAAATGCTGGGCATGGTGTGCATCAATCTCCTTGATTTTTGTGCCAAGAAGTTGTGCCTTGACCTAAAGAACAATCTCGAGAAGAAAGCTCGAAGAGATATGGCATGGCTGATGAGATATGGCTGCTCCAACAGAGGTAGGTAGGTGCTGTCCACAGACACAATTATGGCAGCAACTCTGAAAAGAGGCAATGCTGAAGCTATAGTTGCCCAATCACAATGATTGAGGTGCCAAGAAGGAGCTTTGAAAGTAGAGAAACAATTCTCCAGAAGGAAGTTTAGAGAGATTTGGCCTATGGAGAGAGATATTAAAGCTTCAAACTGACAGGGTGCTACTGTCTATGGATGCCATGGAAGCTTCATTGAAGGTAGGAATGCAAATGAAGTTGGAGATAGGGTCCAGTACTCAAACTGAGCTGAGAAGAGATGGAAAGGAGCTGAGAGGAGTGAAAGGAGAGTTGGGCCATGCTCAACTGAGCTCTGATACCATGTGAAATATGCAGGATCTAGAGCATGGCAAATGCGAAAGCTATGGAGGTTGAAAGAGAAAAAAGAAACTCATGAAGACATTGACCCTGACTAGGACAAATTGTTACACAAGTGAATTAGGTTCTAATATTGAGACTTGGATTCATAAACACAATCTTGTGTATTGACAGTGACATGACCCTTTACTGGAAAGAAAAGAGTACTATCATTGCCTTAGAAAAAGAGTGCAAGTACAATGCTTTATAGGAATTGAGTGGTGGTACTTTCTCCTACTGTGCATATGGGATTCTGGTCTTGAGCCCTCACTGCTTCTCACAAAGGGACTAAAGTAGGTGTGATTGCAAATACATCAAGATGGAATGGGTCTTAGGAGTCATCGGTGCAGGAACCGTGTAAAAATCAGGGCTGTACTCTAACTGAGCTGTGCGACCAAGATCAAAAGGGTGAGTGCCAACGTGCATTATGTAAGTGAGAACATCTGTTAGGAAGTCACCGGAGGCACCGTGGCTAGCAATGTGTAGCTCCTCCTCAGTCAGTAGGCGATCGAGGTAAGGATGTCCCTTGATGTGCTCCTCCAAGGGGCGGTTGCAAAGAGTGGTCAACACTCTGTATGAGGTTGGCGCGACATAAGTGGGGTCATACTCCGCTATTTTGATTGCGTGGCGCTGCTCCACATTGGTCATGACTTGGCAGCCCTCTACTTCCCATTGCAACCTAAGAGTGTACCAGTGCCGCAAAAATGGGGATTCAGTCCCAACAAGGTGGGATAATTCTGTGATTTCTTGGTCAATGATGAAAGAAGTGGTTCGCTGATCGTATGACGTTATGAGGCGCTGTTTGAGTGCTTGCTCTTTAGAGACCTCGCTCTCGAGCAATACAGTAGCGGAGTTTGCTGCCTTTGCAAAGGCAAGTTCAAATGTCTCCCAAGAACAAGGCATCGTGCAAATTTCGGTTGCAAAAGGCTCGGGCAACAAGTCTAAGTCCAAGCGGTCATAGCTCAAAGCCAGCTCTCTGAAGGTGACATCGAGCCATCTAATGCAATCAACCACGTCATCCCCTGTATCTGCGGCTAGATCTGAGGCCAGTGTCAAAAATGACTTCCGCTCATAGGAGGGCTTAAGACCTGCCGGGGGTGGTTGGGGTTTGATGGCCCTAGAGCCTTTGACATCGGTTAGTTGTGGTTGCGGGTGTGCCTTAGGTTGCGGTTGGGCATCCTAGCTTAGGGCTGATGGATCAGCAGCTACTTCTAATGGACTGCTGCCTTCAGCGTGGATCATTGTAGTCGGATGGACTCTAGTGGGTGATGGGTCATGCGATGGTGTCTGTCGTTTGGGCCGGTAGGCTTGTTCGAGTCTTTCGGGCATATGTGTAGATGGGCTTGATGGATGTGGTCCTGGGGAGCACTACGGCTCATTGTTTTGAGGTTTGATGGGGCTGGGGGTGATCAAGCTCAGGAGTAGCATACGAGTGGCGGTCTTGGCCAGGTGGATTTTAGGGATATAAAACCATGTGTTTCCCTCATAGTAGCCTTGCATGAGCAAGAGAGCTTTGGAAACCCACCTGCGCCCTGTAGGATGTTTCTTGCTGCTCCAAGTGACTGCAGCACTTCCAAAAGAGAACACATATCTACTGGTAGATCGTCTATCAGAAAATACTACCAGCCCAATCAGCATCAGTGTATCCATGCAACTGTATCTGAACCCCAGTCTCATAAAGTAGTCCATACTGCAATGTGGACTTCACATACCTGAGTATACGTCTAGCCGCATCCAAATGCGGTTTCCTTGGAGCCTGCATAAACTGACTTACCAATCCAACAGCATAGCTCAAATCTGGCCTGGTAATAGTCATATAAATCAAACTTCCTACTATGCGTCTGTACATAGTAGGGTCTTCCAAAAGCTCACCTACATCTGCGCTCAGCTTCACATTCTGCTCCAAAGGAACTGAAATAGGCTTACAGCCTGTCATCCCATATTTGGACAGCATGTCCAATCCATACTGCCTCTGCAAGAGCCGTATCCCACTTGGTGATCTAATCACCTCAATGCCCAAGAAATAACGCAACTCTCCCAAATCCTTCATCTCAAACTTCTGCTTCAATAGCATTTTCACATGAAGGATATCTTCATCACTGTCACCTGTCATAATCAAATCATCAACATAAATGACAAGTAGCATAAAATACCTTTCTCTGTTTTTCTCACATAAAGTGAAAAATCTACCTTGGAAATCTGAAAGCCAATAGTGACAAGATACTGTCATATCTTGTGAGACCATGCTCTAGGTGCTTGCTTCAAGCCATACAAGGCTTTCTTCAACCTGCAAACAAACTCAGGATGAACAGTATGCACATAACCTGGTGGCTGCTCCATATAGACCTCTTCTTGCAAATCACCGTGCAAGAAGGCATTCTTTACATCCATCTGATGTAAAGACCATCCCTTTGATTCTCTTACGGTTGCCATCCTTGCAACCAGACTGAATGCTTCTTCATAATCAATGCCATATGTTTGTGCATACCCCTTGACTACTAATCTTGCCTTGTATCTATTCACAGAACCATCGGCATTGTGTTTCACCTTATAAACCCACTTACAACCAATTGCATTCTTATCTTTAGGCAAAGGTACCAATTCCCATGTAGCATTTACTTCCAAGGCATCCATTTCTTCATCCATGGCTTTCTCCGATTTTTCTTTTTCCATGGCTTGCTCAAAAGAAGTGGGTTCTGGTTCATGTATCACTTTGACCATATATGCATAGTGAATGGTTGTAAATCCATCATATTTCAACCTATCCACAGGATACCTAGCTCTGGTAGACCTGCGCAAAGTAGGTTCACTCCCAGGTGCTCTCAAAACATCCCTGGTCTTCCTTACTCCAGGTGTAACAATAGAAGGAATACCCAACTCATCATCAATGCTCTGTTCTGAGCCACTGGATTCACCATCCACATAAGAGTGACCTGCATTCACATCAAACATGGGCTGATCTACCTTCTCTTTTCCTTTTCGTGATACTTGCATACCACTATCTGCATTGCTTTGAGAAGATTCTCCTGATCTCAATCTGCTTGTCCATGGCGAAGAATGTGAACCACTGCTAGAGGACGCTCCAGGTCCACTAATATCTTGTGACTGCTGCTGTGAATTCTGTGCAGCATTACCATTTTGTGCATCTACATTATCAATCACATTTACTGGCTTATACCAGCTACTCATCTCATCAAAAACAACATCTCTGCTCACCGTAAACTTACGATAGAAGGGTTATAGCATCTGTACCCTTTTTGCTGCAGAGAGTAACCAATAAAGATGCACTTCTCAGCTTTTGGATCCAATTTGGATCTCAACTCATCTGGCACATGAACATAGGCAATGCAACCAAAAATTATCAAATGAGAAATATCTGATTTCCTACCAGTATACCTCTCTTCTAGAGTCATTCCATGTATTGCTACAGTGGGAGTCATGTTCATTATGTAGACTGCTGTAGCAACTGCTTCAGCCCAGTAAAAATCTGGCAAGTCTTTTTCGTTGAGCATGGCACGAGATACCTCTCCAATATGCCTATTTTTTCTTTCTGCAATTCCATTTTGTTGTGGGGTATGACTGCATGAATATTGCTGCTTTATGCCATGCTCCTGCAGGAACCTTGCAAACTCATTTGAGAGGTACTCTCCCCCTCCATCTGACCTTAGGCATTTTATTTGCAGGCCTGTTTCTTTTTCAACCATAGATTTAAGAGTTTTGAAATGCCCAAAAACTTCACTTTTCTTTTTCATAAAATATACCCAAACTTTTCTGCTATAGTCATCAATAAAAGTGACAAAATAATGACAGCCTCCAAGAGATGCAGCTTTAGTAGTCCACACATCAGAGTGGATTAATTCCAATGGCTTCTTACTCTCTTGAACATGTCTAGGAAATGGTTTCCTTGCATGTTTTCCAAACTGACAGGCTTCACATACCTTATGCATTTCTGCAACCTTGAATTTAGGCAATCCTGCAACAATATTTTGGGATTGCATTTATTTAAGTCGCTATACATTAACATGACCAATGCGTTTATGCCAGATATCAATATCTGCAACTACGCCGGTCCCATGTGCAAACATTGCCGCACTCAATTCAGGCATGTCTACATCCAACATAAACATTCTGCCCTTCTTCTTTCCTTTTGCTATCAAGTGACCTTTATTTTTCATATCCTCAAAAAAGCATCCATGAGGATTAAATCTGACTTGCAAGCCCTGCTCAACCATTTGACCAACAGAAACCAGATTCTTGGTGATATTCGGGACATGAAATACATCCGACAGGTATTTCTTTTTCCCATCCTGCATAGACAAATAAATTTTTCCAATCTGCATAATAGGATGTGCAGTATCATCATCAGTCTCCACAAATCCTGGTTTTTCTATTTTCCTTGCATCCTGCATCCATTCTGCATGACCTATCATGTGGTTTGATGCACCTGAGTCAACATACCACACATCATTGTTTTCTTCTGTACTTGTCACATAATTGGTCATGTGCTGCACCATAAACAAATGCTCATTTCTGCCATTACCCTGTCTACTAGAAGATGCATAATTCCCTTGTTGCAATTTTCCATTCATGATGTCATTATGCTTTTTATAGCAGTCTTTAGCTATATGACCCATTTTACCACAATAGTAGCATTCAACATTGCTGTTTGCATTTTGGCCTCTTTGCCATCCACCATGACCTCTTTGGCTCCCCCTGCCTCTAGAGTTACCACATCCTCCTCCAAAGGACTAGTTTTCTTGAGTTTGCTACATATTCTGATTTCTACCACGGCCTCTAGATCAACCTCCTCTACTGCCTCTACCTCTTCTAGCATTTGAGTAGAAGACAGCTTCTTTTGAAGTTCCTCCTGAAGAAGATGCACCACCATTTCTTTACGAAGACAACAACAATCACAGGTGGTTGTGGACCCCAAGAACAATGAGACGGAGCGCCGGAGAGCCGATAAATAACGCATCGAGTCCATCCACCAATGAACCCATTAATGCCTCTCCTAATAGCGGTGAAACCTCAGACACATCCGCGTGTTCTGAAAAATCAAAGCAGCTGTTACCATCAATAGTTGCTTGCAGCACTCTATCCACCGACAATAGAACTCGCATTGACCAATCAAGGGTGGATACAACGTCATCACAATAGGGTGACAAATCTATATCAGTCACATCCGAGAAGAACCATGATAAAATAGCAGTAAAACCTCAAGAGAAACATGAGAACCCCAAGAGCATAAGAAATCCTAGCGTTGACCAATCTTGCTCATCTAGGCCTGAGCCCCCAGCCATGCTAAAGCCTAAGGAAACTCTTAGAACTTTGCATGAGATAGCAACCTAGCAAGCCCTTGTTGAACATAGAAGTGTCGCAGAATGCTTAACTGAGTTGGAGGCTAAGCTCAAAGTGGTCGTGCGTATCTATGTCCTTGCGGACATGGGCACAATCCCCAAGGAGCAGCTTGGAGATTACTTGACCTTTCCTCTATCATGGGAAGAACAAGAACATCTTAACGGGCACTACGACAGGCTCCTACATGAACACATGCGACTCATCCCTGACGAGGAGACCGACGAACTGCGCTTAACCGTCACGTTCAATGAAGTGCTCTGCCGCCCGAATCTCGTAGACATAGAGCTACTAAAGCGACTGTTAGCAGGCCAGAGTCAATTTGAGTAGCGTTGGTGTGAAAGCCGCATTGTAATGGCCGAAATAGGGGCTCAGATCATGATGGCGGTCTCAAAAGAGCGATTGGCCAAATGGTGTTCTCAAAGAGACCCAACCTATGTGGCACCGACTTCCCTTCGAGTGCTGACTGACATTTGGGGTACGGACTTAGTTGGAACTAAGCTACAGGGACCTTTAATTGATAAGGTTCTCACTGAGGAGGAGTTACATATTGCCAATAGACTCGGTCAAGGTTCCATGCTACTCGACGTGGCAAAATATCTATCAGTATTAAGTAAGCTACCACGAATACTAGATGCGTGTGCCACACTCCGGTACAACCCCAAGTTCTACACTTGGTTCTTATCCTCGTGAAGTGACATGGATTCATAAATATGTATATAAATAAACACCGATTCTTGTGTCACCTTGTATAAACAATATCAACACACACAAGCAATGATAGTCAAGCGCAGGCAGAAGAGTTGGGTCTGACAGACTAAGCTCCTCAAGTCCTCTTCTCATCACACATTTAAAAGCCGTGTGACCATTCCCACCTCCAAGTGAAGGGCATGCAACCCACATTACCGCCATAGGAGGCCTTGACCAACAACATTGATGTTGTAGACAGGGTGCAGTCCCTTTCTATACACCTTCTTCCCGTTTTGGTCTACTCTTCTGAGGATGTGCCCTATCCCACTCCATGACAACCAGTCCACACAACTTAGCATAAGCCAATATCGGCTAATGGCTGGAGGCAAACCGAACATCATCATGGGGGCCATCCCTTTACGACGAAACACTGCATGCCTCACCCCTCCCCTTCTTGTCACAGGCGCTTGATAAACCGCACTAAAATCCCTTCCATGCGAATAGTTGTGTCCTGTATCAAGGTCTAACCCTTGGTTTGCATCTTGCAGGCTTCCAGACGGAACACATGGAGAACCATGGACATCTGGCATGCAAAGACGCTCTTCACAGACGACGGGAGTACGTGCCACGTGCCCCTCCAGCAGAGCGCTATGTGCCCACCCTCAAGAGGTATGCCAAGAAGCCAGGCCCTAAGCGCCACTGTCCAGGGCGAAGGCCGAAGAATCCTCGAGTCAAGAAAGCCAAGACTCAAAACGCGCAACAGGTGGCAGCACTAGTGGCACGAACCCCCAACTCACGCCCGGGCCCCAGATGCTCAAGGGCAAAAAGGGCAGCTCGGGAAAGGGAAGAATTCAATGAATTGTTTAAAGACATTCTGGAAACGGTAGCGGCCCGGGACTACACCATTCATATCCCGGCCGACATGTTCCCTGCCCAGCCTCATGGGAGCCCCACACTAGCACCGCCCCAGTCGCCTAGCCAACCGGACTCACCTTGCCTCATACCTATAGACTAAATCCCTATGATGTACAAGTATCTCGACAAGTCAGCAGGCCAGAACATTTTGTTTTTTGATGAGTAAAGGGGCAAGATCCCCACTTGTACACATTCCCGTACCTCTCGTTAATGTATGTGACCTTAACATGCAATGAAATAGGCATCCCAATAGACACCATAGCATTCTGAAAAATTATGTCTTAACATGATTGCATTGGTCCGATGTACTTAACGCAAGCGAGCATGTACTCTCACGAAGTGACAAGTTGATGCAGAATGACACAGGTCAATGTCTAGAAGCGTTTAACATCCAAGTCACCACAAGACCATCAACCCCACAAAGAATCATTATGGAAGAAGTGACAAGAATACCAAGAAACAAAAGCCATGACAGAAACGCCACTAGATGAGAACCCAAGGACACCTCTGCAGAAAAAGCACATATTGCGCGACTGAGCATGGCCAAAGCATAATCATCGATTACCTCCTCCTTCTTGGCCAAACTCTATGTTCGGGCAAGAGCCACGCTCTCAATAAGGCGAACGTCTCTTCATCATCCAGGATTCAATTCGCAAGGTGCTCTACCCTTGTTCATGCACAACTCACTCCAAGTGCTACCTCAATTGTTCGATAGCTCACATGTTACAAAGAGGTTTGCAAAATCTCAAGTGTTTCTCTTCACCTCAACAATAGTTCCTCTAGCATCAAGGCTGGTGACACAATCATCTCTGTAATATCAATTCTTCATAGCCTTTGAATCCCAACATTTCTCAATCCAAATGAAAGGCTAACAGCCTCAATGAATGGCATTGATTGTATTCACTTTTCCCACAACAAAAAAAAAAAAGAAAAGAAAAACGAAAATAAAATAAAATAAAATAAAAAAGAAAGAAAGAAAAAAGAAAAAGAAAATAAAAGAAAAGAAAAGAAAATAAGAAGAAGAAGCAGAAGAAAAAAAAAAGCACACACGATCACAGCATCGCACCTAGGGGTCCTCAAATTAGGTACGTCTAGTGACCTTGGTCGGCTGGCTCCGTCCCTAATCCCCTAGCCTTTTGTACATCCCCCACAATTGTTCAGGGCACATTAAGGGCAGGACATACCTAGGGAGCTCGCCTCGCCTATGGTTAGACCTGTCACCCTGAACCACTTGCACAATTCTTTTGCACTCATCTCAATGCCATTACAATCCACATTGGTAAGCAAGGCATGAAAGACAATGGGAAAGTACACCATACCTTTCAAGCACTATAGGTAGTCAATAGCTACCAAGAGCTAGACATCAAGGATCTCAATTATGCTACATGGCCTTGACGAGACCATAATGATGTCTCAAGCAATCTTCAAGTGTACTTTTCCCATCTTCATCAACAAATTTTTCCATCAACTTAGCCCCTTGCTACACTAACCCGTTGCTATACAAGGAACCAAGTCGACAGTCTTGTAACTACGTAATATCTAAGTATGCACGACCACTCACATAATATCTACACCGAAGTATATACACAGTTTGGGTCCTCAAGTGCAAGACAATACTCTCAGCTTGCTTAGAGTTCAACCTGTCTCCCAAACTAATTGCACTCTATCTTGTGCACAATAGAGAAGACTAACACTACCCTTAGGAAGAGACCACAGGAGAGGTTTTCAATTGCAGGTGTTGAAGACTCCAACGAAAGTGTCGTTCGCTCTTCATCAACACCCAACTCTGAATGCTTATCCCTTACCATCTGACAAGCCCGCAAAGGATCATCGTGTGCAGAATCCCCAACAAACCAACACTTGTGCTGGCCATCAATGCAATCCCCAACACAAAATAGCCCTACCGCCAACTCCAACAACCTTCCACCAGCCACCTTGGCCACCAACAGGCCCCCAGGACCTTCTACCACACCACCACCAACACTCCTCCACGGAAACCACAGGTGTCCTTGTCACCCACGTCTTCGGTGCATGCTACAGCCTGCTATCTACGACGGTGAGTGCCATGGGACTGGCACTCATCTAGGAGGGGGGTAATGTTAACCCTCAAACGAATGAAGGTGGAAAATCCGGAAAATATAAATAAGAAGACAAAGACAAAGGCCAAGGCAAAGAGAAATGGAAGACAAAGATGCACAAGGAGAAGAGTCCTAAATAAGGGAGAAAGGCGCACAAGGAAAAGCGCAAGTCAAAACTTTTGTAAAAGAGCGCAAGCGCATCATGGCTTAATTCAAGGAGCGCCGGGCTCTCACCCGTGCAATTTGTAAATGTAGACGGGCGGTGGAAATGAAGATAGAAGGACAATGGGAAAAAGGGCCTAGGCTACGGCCGGTCATGTAAAAAGGGGAAAAGGGGATGACCGCCCAAAAAGGGATTTAGGGTATTGTATATAAAGTTGAAAAGTGAATGAGAAGCTCATTCTTGTGTGTGGCAAAAAGTAGCTCTCCTCTTCTTCTTCTTCTTCTTGTTCTTGCTTGCTTGAGCTTGTGCTTGAGAGAGGGAGTGTGAGAGTGTGAGGGAGTGAGTGTGTGAGGGTGAGGGACCGAGGAGGAGAAGCTCTCCATCTTCTCCTCTCTTCTTCTCTTCTCTTCTCTTCTCTTCTCTTGCTTGCGGAAATGGAGCTTGGAGCGTGGAGCTTGGGGATGGAGCTTGCTTGAAGCTTGCACTTGGATCGTGGAGCTACCGGAGTGCGCGGGAGAGGAGGTAACTCGAACGGCATGGAGGTAAGCTCATTACACCCATAGATATGGATGGCGCGTCGGTTATGTGAGAGGTAGCCATGAGTGCTCGGCTTGGAACGCTTGAAACAATAAGCGGTCCGTGGGTCTTGGCGGTTGAGTGAAAGCTCCCACAAGAAGGAAGGAGTCTCACTTGTAGCTTTCTTGCTTGCACAATGGGGGAATACACACAAAGATGGAGGCTGAAAACAGTTTTTCTCTTCTTAGTTGCGTAAGCCAAAAGAAGTCTAGTACAAAGAAATAGAAGAACCCTATATATGGGTCTCAAACCAAACTCAACTAACTAAGGTGGCCTACTACCTGAGCCACGAACTAGAGTAGATAACGATAGCTGTCATCTAGCTATTATTTATGGGCGGTGTACCAACCACATCTGTAGCTAACAAGTCGATGACATAAATGCACAACGGTCACCCTGGCATATTATGAGTGGAGCTCGATATCTCAACAATGAGTCACCACACTCGGATCTACCCCTTTAATCTCTTCCAAGGACCATGCGAACACATCCACATACTCTCGCAAGAGGGCGACCAGACTCGCCTCCTCGTCCTCAACCAAGTTATCAGCAACGAAGACTAGTCAGGGTGTCTCCTCTTCCCAGGCTAAGTTCACCCCTTTGACCCTGGCTGGTCCCTCGATTGGTTTGCTCGTTTGCCCTTGCCATTTGGCACCCATCAAGATCATACCCTATCGCCTTTCTTGAATTTCATAAATCGTTTCAAAAGGTCCCATGGTTTTCATTGCTCATCTATTCGAGTGTCCCTGGGTTGGTTCACCCTTTCTTGCTTCAATCGTTTGCGCCTCAGATGGACAGGTAAGTCCCCACCTATGCGTCGGGTCTTGGGCAGCCTAGGTATTTCTGGGTCACTATCCAAGCTCACTTCTGACTCGGAGTCAAACTCGCTGTCTTCGCTACAAGAGGGGGTCTCCCCTGGTGGTCGCAGTTCAGTTGGTGATTCTGCTCTAAGCACTTGTGTTATCCCTGGTTGAGCTAGGCCTGCTTGCTAAAGTTCTATGGCTGCTATGTGTTCTAACCAGGCACGGTCACAATTCATGTGCATGAGTCCTCGCTCTGTCTTGTAGGCACTTCTTTTTTGCGGCTTGGAATTCGCCCATATTTGTTCTATTTCATGTCCCTCCGTGTCGTACTCTATCGAATCCACTTCCCCCTCACTTTCATCCTCAAAGGGTTGGCAGTCTTTGTACTCGTCGTCAGAGTCCTCCGCACTAGCCGGTTCGTCATCCGGTAGGGCTTGGTACTTCTCTTGTTGCTGATCCGGGACTAAGGCCCAGTTGTACATAAGGTTCAAGTCATGCACTCTGGTCCATTGCCACTCGGATTCGCCTAAGAGGTCCTAGAGAGGTATGAGTTTTGTTGCTGAGTTGCCAGCCAGCTTGTCTGTTAAGTATTCCAGGGCCTCCTGGAGTTCTTTCTTATTGCCTGGCACTTGGAAGGTGACGGGCTTAGGTCTCCCAAGATGGGTTCCTTCCATCATGCACACTGGTATAGTGGGCATGCCGTCGGTCGCGCCCATGATTTTGATGGCTTGCTCATGCGCTTCTTGGTCTGAGAATGGCATGTCGATTGTAGCAAGGACATGCATCCAATCCCGCTCATCTTCTGGACATGGGATATACTTGGTCAAGGGCCCATAAGACTTCTTGATCTGACTGTCGCCCTTGAGCATCGAGGAGATGGCATCCAAGTTGACTAGTGAGGTTTTCCAAGTATCCATCTCCACCCTCACAGCTTCCGTCCTGTTGCCTAAGAATATCAAGCCGTTACCCCAATCTTCAATAACTCTAGCATTGCACATCCAGGGCCGGCCTAACAGGATATCGTAGTCTATCCCCTTCATGACTATAAAGTCGACCGAGAACTGGACACCTGCGATTTTTACTGGCCAGTTTTTAAGTACCCCAAATGGCCTCACCCTCATGCCGTTTGCTAGCGTGATGTTAAACCGAGTGGTCTCAACAGGTGGTTTCCCCTGGTTTGCAGTACCACATGGCTTAGCACACTAACCCCAGCTCCCGTGTCTATGATCCCCTTTCTTATTGTGTCTCTTAAGCCTAGGATTGGTAACACTGCATGCATCTCGGTGCCTTCCCAGAAAGTGTTAATGTGCAAGGATTTTGGCACCAGTGTAGTGTTAGACTCAGTATTTGTGTTTCTGCGTCCTAATCCTGTAGATTTGACGCATGTTCTCATGACTCCTCGACCCATGCTTGAGGTTTCGCCATAGGGTGGGGTGCTGCTTAAGCAGGTCTCCTAGGCTTAACGTCACTGGGGTGGTCACTAGCGTGGTGAGGAGGCTGTCGGTTGCTCATCCCTCTCCTATGCCGAATTGTCCTGGCCAATGGCCATGACTAATTTGTGGGCCTTCAGCATCAAGGCTTGCCCTAAGGGGTGCTATCTGGGTTGCAGTTGCCCTTCCTGGCTTTGGTTGAGGGGGTGAGTCTGCCGTGGTCATGCTGATGAGATCCTCCCTCCCATCCTCTAGGATGGGCTCAGCGTCTCTTAAGTGCGCTTGTGCCTCTTTTACCCAGTCCCTCACCTTCTCTATGGCCTCGAGTTGGCTCTTCGGACACGGGTACTCCCCTACCTTGGCACTCCCCTTTTCGGCCATCCTGGGGGCTAAAGTTTTCATCTCTGCGTCCTCGAACTTCTTTCCAACAGGTAGAGTTGTAGCACTATCAGCTTTCAATGCAATCTTAGCCTCCGACCTCTTCTTCCTTCGCCTGCGTCTCTTTTTTCTCGTCGAGGCTGCATCGAGGTTGCTAGGCCCCGGTAGAGATATGCCGGCCTACTTTTTCTGAGCATAGGCCATGACCTGCAACGGGATGGACGTGGCCTCCCCATCAAGGTTCTTGACGTCGAATAGCCCCAATGGAACTGATGGTACTTTGGTTGAATTTGTAGAAGGTTTCCGCTTTGGGCAATCGACAAAGAGGTGGGTGATTCCACACTCTACACACCTTAGGTCAGCCTTGTCTCTGTTCTGCTACTCCCTTTCTAGGCAACGCGATGAGGCATGGCCTGGGTGTCCACAACAGATGATTGGATCATGTGTCTACCCCCCTAGGCCTCTACCTTGTCCCCTTCCTAACGCCATCATTGGTACTGGTCGATAGTCCATGAGGACGGTGTTACCCTCTTCGTTGTGAGAGACATAAGGGTATAAGTAAGTCTCTTCCTCATTTGGCTCTTCCATGTAGTGGACTGGAGTGTCACTTGGTGGATGGGTCACATAGGGACCTAGCGGACTTGGTATACCTGTGGGGTTTATGTCCATCCTGGGGACAGCCGGCTTCATGTCATTAGGCGCAGAGGAAGGGCCAATGGGACTCCCCTTCCAAACAATGATTGCGGTCTATTTGCTAGGTAAGACTGACCATACGGTTGGGAGTACGGAAGTCTCGTGGGCAATCTACAGTGCATAGCGTCCTGATCGAACCTGCCATAGTTAATGCAAGGTCTCGACAGAGGGTCTTGACACTTGACTGGCAAATGTTTTTCGCCACAGTACACACATTGGATGTGTGGCCGCGTTAGTTGTCTCCACAGGTCTTGCGGCTTGACTATCTCCATCTTGACATCAGCCAAGTCGTGGTTCTCGTCTCAGTGGCCTTCCCCTTATCTTGGGATGATGGTGCGGGTCGCTCACCAGAGGTTGGTGCTCTTTCCAAACCTCGCGAGTTGGTTTCTTCTGAACTAGAGTTCCTGGAGCTCCTCTCTTTCAGTTGGTTGTCAACTCTGATAGCTTCCTCAAAAACCCTAGCTAGCGCGTCTCGCTGCAAGCTCGAGTTGGCTGCCAAAGCCTTATATAGTTCCTCGTTTCGAATTTCGCTGATGAACACAGTTGAAACTGCTCTTTTAGTCGGTCGTTCACCTGTAGGGATCCTCTTGAAGAGGCTCCTTACATGGGTTACGTAATCGCGAATGTCCTCCTTCTCTTTCTGCTTGACATTCATCAATCGCACCAGCAGATTGTCGGAGTATCCAGGCTCGGCAAATCTCTTAATGAAGAGATCCTTGAGGCTGTTGAAGTTTGCCCGCTCTGCAGCATCTAAACTTGTATACCAGGTCCTGCCCTTGTCACCTAAGCAGAGTCCGAATGCTTGAGAACGCTGAGTCAGGTCGCTGAGGCTGTTGGCTTCGCAGACTTGCTCGAACTGCTCTACAAAGCTATATGGGTCGTCATGGGGTTGGTACTTGTCGAGCTGCTTTGCGACTATCGGGATTTTAGACTGGCTCTTAGAGCCTTGGGTTGCTCCTAACCCTGCAACAAGCAGTGAGGTTGCTAACGCTGCAGCACTTTGCTCTACTGCGGTGTTGTCTAACAAGCGCTTCATAAGAAGTTTGCTCAGCGTTAAGTCTCCTTCTAGGGCTCTCTCGTGATCCGTTCGGTTTCGGCTGGCTAAGTTCAGCACTCGTTGTACCTCACGCAACTCCATGCTTTACCTTTGGCTCCTGACCTATTGGTCTCTATTGTACATGGCTATGCCTTGCAACACCTTATGGACTAGCTTCCTCTCTTCTTCTAAGTCTGTGATGATAGCATTTGTTGTCCAACCATGGTACTCATATCGGGCGTGCACATCATAGCTGCTGACCAATTGTTGAATAGCCTCTAGGAAGATGCCCAAGTCGAGTTCCTCATTAGACCTGAGGTCCGCGCTTTCCTCCACCATTCGTGCTTCGCCAAGCTATTAATAGAATTGAGTGGATTTGTCAAATCCCCTTCGCTTGTGCCACTTGCTTGGTCCTACTTTGCGTGTTGATGGTTTGTCTCCATCTGTGGGTTCTCTCCTATTTTTGGGTTCCTTGTGTGGCTTATCTGAGTGAGTTCCTTGACTTATTAAATGCAGTTCTCAAGTTATCTCCACTCCGTGCAGGTGTTCTTTCTGGTGCACGTGTGTTCAATCAGGCTTTCAATTTTTCTTAAGTGCCCTTCAAGTGCGGAAATTCAAGGTGAGTGCAACAAATAGCCTCTAAGCGTCTCATGCACCCTTGGGCCTGATAGGCTTGGTAGATCGATTCTCTAGCCATCTAGGAGGGATGTAGGGCCTCTCGGCTACATTGCCTTGTCGATTCTTTTGGGCTTGATCAAGGTTTTATGGCTCGGCGGGTTACCTCTAGGTCTCTGGGTTTCTAGGTATCACAACGACCCACTCGAATTGTTAAGCGGCCATGCCTTATGATTTTATCTACTCGGTGTGCCCGAATCAGGCTTTAAGCGTCAGGAAGACTTACGACAAGTTGCACTGCTGAGCTCCAGTTGAGTCAAGTCAAACCTCTGAGACTGTGTTGGGGCACACACTCGGCCCAACTGGTCTGAGTTGCAGGGGCCGAGCAGGTGACTCGGACGGGCCGAATCTGTCCGAGTGCAAAAAGTTTTTTGTAGGCCGAGGTCCAAGTGGAGTAACTCAGACGGGCCGAGCCAGATGTTGGGCCGAGGGCCGAGTATCGTGTCCTGGGCCAAGTGGACACTCGGACCGAGTGGACCTAGGTCTGAGCGTTAGTTTGGTCAAAGGGCCGAGTCGAGTAACTCACATGGGCCGAGTCGAGTAATTCAGACGGGCCGAGGCCAAGGCCGAGTAGGGTTTTTGAGTCGAGGTCCGAATGGGCGGGTCCGAGGACCGAGTCTGGGACTCGGCCTAACAAGGGCCATTCGGATGAGCCGAACACGGCTCGACGAATGCCGCACAATGACGATTTCGATTGAATCTCCCTAGTCAGGCAATCATCCCCTACATAAACTTCCAGATCCTGGCTAAGGCACCAAGGGAAGTGATTGGCATACCTGGGGTGAGCGGTAGGCTCTCCGACGACATGATCGAATCAAATCTTTGCAGGGGCTCTCTCTCTCTCTCTCTCTCTCTCTCTCACTGCAATGGTTGCAAATGAGCTCTCCCTTGGCCTCCTGACCCTTAAACCCCTTCCCGGGCAGGGCTTTAACACTCTCAATCATTCACTTGCCGACATTAAGCATCCCAAGCTAGCTTTTTGCCATTTTTTTTGCATGTTTTATGCCCTATTTTGCCATGTTTGCAACAGTAAACCCTACCCTTTCTCGATTCGATTTACTAATGCTATCCTACACTAAATGCAACGAGAATCAAAAGCAACAAACTGACATGATTTCTCCCTATTTTCCAATCATCAAACAAACTAACTAGCCCAAAATACTTACTTGTTTCGAAGATCAAAACACCCAACCTACCTCAAGCTCCGTTTTGGGGGAGATTCCCTTACTTCGATGCTTGATATGGGGTGTGCAAGCACTCAAGATTGAATCCGTGGTCCCGGCAATGGAACCAAAATGTGGGAGCTTTCACTCAACCGCCAAGACCCATGGACTGCTTATTGTTTCAAGCATTCCAACTGAGCTCTAATGGCTACCTCTCACATAGCCGACGCGCCCTCGATCCTAAGAGTGTAGTGAGCTTATCTTGATGCCGATATGAGTTGCCTCCTTTCTTCCACACTCCTGTAGCTCCACGATCCTAGATGCTAGCTCAAGCATGCTCAAGCCTCCTCCTTCTCCAAGCTCCAACCGCCATAGCCGTGCGCGCAAAAGAAGGAAAGAGAAGAGAAGATGATGAAGAGCTTCACCCCCTTGATCCCTCACTTCCACTCACTCCCTCCCTCACTCTCACAATCATTCCCTCTCTCAAGAGCACACACAAGCAAGGAGAGGAGAAGAAGAGGAGAAGAGAAGAGTTCTTGTTGGGCACACACCAAAGAATGACCTTCCATTCACTTTTTGAATTTTATATATACAAACCCTAAAACCCCATGGGCACCCATCCTTTTTTACATGACCGGCCATTGTGGCAAGGTCCCTTTTTCTAATTCCCTCTTTTTGCTTCGTGCCCTAGGCCTATATTCGACTATTCTTTTACAAGTGGCACAGGAGGGAGCCTGGCACTCTTTTATAAGAGTTTTTGGAGTTTTTGAGGCGCCTTTTATTTAAAACTACGCTTTTGGCTCCGGCTTAGCTTTGGAGCTCGCATGCCTGTCCTTGCTCCTTTTCCATCTTCTTTCTACTTTTTCATTCGTCTTTCTGCCTTCTCGGCTTGGGATTAACACTTGTTTGCTAAACCTATCAACAATAGTCCAAATCATGTCATGATTAGCTTTAGTGTTAGGCAAACCAATGATAAAATCCATTGAGATTTGTTCACATGGTCGTTTTGGAATTGGTAAAGTCATTAATAAACCATATGGTTTACCATGGTGTCGTTTAACTCTTTGGCAAATTAAGCATTCAGATACAAAGTTAGATACATCAGATTCCATGTGTGCCCAATAAAAATCTTCAATCAATGTACGTAAAGTAGAAATAATTCCTCTATGGCCTTGGTATGGGGGACAATGAATTTCATGTAAAGCACATGATTGAAATGGAACAATTACAAATAATCTTTTTTCATAAAATATAAATCCATCAGTGTAAGACAATGAATCAATGGGAATCTAGTTATTTGCAACTAATTTATTACAATCAGCTTGAGAATTGGGGTCTTGGTCATAAGTATCTTTCATAGGGAGAAGAGAGTCAAAAGATATCACATAAATATTTTGAATAGTCGGTCTTCTACTTAAAGCATCGGCAACAACATTCTCTTTTCCGGGTTGATATTGTATGAGTGGATGCAAACTTTGAATAAAAACAGCCCATTTAATGTGCCGGTCAGATATTTGTGGTTGACTAAGGAGATGTTTAATGCTTTGTTGATCAGTTGTGATCATGAATTCAGATCCCATTAAATAGTGTTTCCATTGATGTAAAGCTTGTACTACAGCTAGCAATTCCTTATCATAGGTAGAATACTTAAGTTCAGAGGGTTTAAGTTTGCAGCTAGAGTAGGCTATGGGATGAGAACCTTGCATAAGGACTGCTCCTATTCCAAATCCACTAGCATCAGTGAGACTACTAGGAAAAATGATCTATTGAAGTCAGGTAATTGCAATACAGGAGCATGAGTTAAAGCATGTTTTAGTAAATCAAAGGACTTTTGTTGATTGTTGGACCAATGATACACAATGCCTTTCTTTAATAATTTTGTCAAAGGTAATGCAAGCAATGAAAAATTTCTCACAAATTTTCTATTAAAGCTAGCAAGACCTAAGAAAGAATGTAATTCGTGTACATTTTTAGATATCGACCACTTCAAAATTGCTTCTATCTTTTTTGGGTCAACTTTAATACCTTCATATGAAACAATATGTCCGAAGTATTCAATTTGTGTTTGGAAAAATTCACTCTTTTCTGGATTAGCATACAATTGATTCTCTTTCAATAATTTGAAAACCAAATATAAATGTTCATAATGCTCATTCCCATTCTTACTGAAAACCAATATGTCATCAAAGAAAACAATGACACAATGCTGATGCTTCAAAAATATGTGATTCATCATATGACTGAATGTGGCTGGTGCATTAGTTAAACCAAAAGGAATAACAAGAAATTCATAGTGTCCAAATTGTGTTCTAAATGTAGTTTTGAATATATTAGATGTGTCCAATCTTACTTGATAGTATCCAGATTTAAGATCTATCTTACTAAATATTGCAGATCCTTGTAGCTTGTCCATAAGATCATCTACCCTAGGAATCGGATATCTATTCTTAACAGTGATTTTATTTAGGACACAATAATCAATGCACATGCGATAGGTATTGTTTTTCTTCTTCACAAATAAGACAAGTGCACCAAATGGAGAACTACTAGGTCTAATGAGTCCTCAGGTTAACAATTCTTCAATTTGGGCTTGAATTTCTTTCTGTCCAATTTGGTTATGTCTATATGGTGCTTTGCATGGTGGTTGTGATCCAGGAATTAGGTCTATCTTGTGATCTTCAAGACATATAGGTGGTAATCCATGTGGTAAGTCAGCAGCAAAACAATCTTGAAATTGTGAAAGAAATTGTGCGTGCCTAGGATGCATCTAATTTTCTTTAGCTTTGATTTCATTCACCCATATTAAATATGATTTGCTACCTTTTCATAATGCACATTTAGCCTGTGTATGACTAAGAAATGGAAAATTATCGAAAGTGTGTATACCATGCAATGTGATTTGTTTTCCATTAGAATGAATCTTCATTGAATGCATGGAATAATCTATATCAAGATTGTATTGATGACGCCAAGGCATTCCTAAGATAATGTCACTAGACTGCAAAAGGCACAACTAAGAAATTTCTATATTCAATATAATCACCAATTTTAATTTATAAATCATGCACTTCTTGTGTTCCATTGTATCTAGTGCCTAAGAATGTAGCCTTGATGTGATAATGTGTAGAAACAGTATGTAAATTCAATTCTTTGACCAATTTTGCAGAAATAAAGTCGTGTGTACTCCGGTCATCATGTAAAACAGTCTTTTCTTTACCATGCACAAGACATTTCATTGTTAATAAAGAATGGGGATTTGGCATACCTGGTAAAGTATCTGAAGTGGTACCGATATCATCATCGTCTTCCGTGAAATCTGGCATTTCTTCATGTTCTTCATCTTCTATCGCTCCCAAATAATTGATATGAACAGTTGGCTTTTTGGATTGACAATTCGCCACTAGATATCCAGGTTGATGACATTTGTAACAAACTATGGATTTGGCTTTGGATACATTATTGGTAATAGCATGAAGTTTAGGAATATTGGGATTTGGCTGGAGAGATGGCTTAGGGTTTGGATTTGTGTTTGATAGTAAAGCAGGTGGTCGTGTCCAAGATTTACGGAATGAAGATGGAAGGAAACGACTTTGATTGAATCTTTGAAAATTTGAATTGAATTGTTTTGAACCAAAGTTACCATTAGTTTGAAATTGTTGTGGTCGCTTCTCTCGTCCTCGAATTTTGTCTTCAGAGTCATGGGCCAAGGAAATTGCATCTTCGAGAGTCGTTGGCTTGAACATGTTGACTTCCGCATAAAAATGTCCAAGTAAGACAAACATAAACTTGTGTTTATGGGTTGCCTCAGGTACATCTTCAAGCATTTGTAGTTGCAATAAAGCATTTCAAAAACACTCGATATATTGTGAAATAGGCTCACGATCCCTTTGTTGCAGAAGATCCCATTGTTTGATTGCTTTTTCGTGGCATTGGGGTGGAAGGAAATTCTGGAAAATTTTCTTTTGGAAAGTCTCCCAAGTAGTAGGACAATCAATGCTCTTGCGGACAACAGTCCACCATAGGGATGCTCGATCCACTAGATGATTAGTGACACACTTAATTTTGTCTTTCTCAGCATACTGTTCTTCATGGAAATAATCATCAAATTGACTGATAAAAGCAAGTACAGTTTTTCTATCGTGTGACCCATTGAAAGTACGAAATTTGATATTTCTTTTACTTATCTTTGTTTCTTTTCGAATAGATTGCGCTTCAAATGTTGCATTGATCGTACGTCGTATAAGATCTTTAGATTGCGGTCCATCTTGGTCGGTGATAGATCGTTGCAGATTGGCCAATTGAGCTTGCAAGGTTTGATGCGCTCTTCGTTTCTCTTGAAGCTGCATTATAATCAAATCCAATTTTTGCTCCATCGTTGTTTCGAGTAGGTCACCTTCAGCCATAAAATCTTCCATGGTTTTATCGGACATCCTGCAAAACTCCAAAAGACCTCACACACTCGAAATCTTGTTAGCGGAATGAGCGTAGCTCAAAGTCGGGTTTACAAGGCTTATTTCTCTTTTTTCTTTTATGGCTTTTTGTAGTATTTCTTATTTGCGGATGCGGAATTTGATATCACAGTAAGAGGATATTCGTGGGTGTAGACTGCATGTTGCAAATTGTTTGCTGGAATCTAGCTCTGTAAGTTCACAGGTGTGAACAAGGGCTTGCAGAGGGTTGAAGACAAGTTCGTGTTCAATCCTGTGGGAACTGCCGCTATGGAAGAGAGTTGAAATTGAAACTTGAACTTTAGAAAGCTTGGGATTTTGAAGCTTTAGGATTATAAAGCTTATTGAATTTTTGTAAATCGTGAGGACCAAAGGACGTCGACGGTAGTTTCGATGGCGTGTAGTACATGATGCTGCCGTCAACGAAAAAATTATAGGCCTTAAGCTTTATAAAAGCTTTTTATAAAGCTTAATAAGCTTGCTAATCCAAACTTAATGATGAATTGCTTATATGCTCTGAGAGAAAAAAACACGTTGTTAAAGAAGCTTCCCACGTGGTCCTCCGCCCCTGCAGAGGCCAGTCCTTCGCTATCCAAGTGCATAACAGGGGGTTCTTGACTACCAAGAACACGCTAGTATTGACGGATTGCCACGAGACTGATTGTAGAGCTCGATCATTCCAGGAGCTCCGCCTTCGCACGAGATGGTAAGCGATTGGAAGCTCTTGATCTCAGCTTTGCTTGATACCACTGGTGCATAGATCGGATGTTGTATGCGCGCGTAGTGAGCGCCAGAAGGTCCCCAAGAACAAAATAACTCTACTTTTGCACAAAACACAAGAGAGAAGACTTACACGACATGAAGCAAAAGACTAATTGGGTACAATCTCCCCCCATGCCTTGTGTGTGCTAGAGCCCCAAGAGGAACACCAAGGAAAAGGGGATTCTACTGCAAGAAAATCTATCTTATAACATCAATAAGCTTTTATTTCATTCTTTTCATGACCAAAACAAAGAAAACATCAATTCTTCATGCAGCATCATAGTAGATATCTCCCACGGATTTGATAGAATCAATCATAATCTTCAATATCTTCATAGAATCCTTCAATAGAACAAAGAACCTAGAAGAATACACCATCTTTGAATGGAAATCAATCACATAATATTCATCTTCAACGTCTTTATAGTTTTCTCTCTCAATCTCTCGTATACAATTACACTGTTTTGATAGAATTGACTATCTCTGGCTCTCTCTCTCTCTCTCCATCAATAGTACATCATCTCCTCACTACAGTACTCTCTTAATAACTCTCAATAATCCTTATTAGGTCATGGATGCACCTCCCAAGAGGTATGTCTGATGTGAAGATGTACCAGAGCCACTACAGTGTCTCTTCATAGCACACTACTGTCACTATCACTCAGTCTTCTCTTCAGTCTCTTCAGCAACTGCTTCTTCCATTTGTTTTAGCTCTTTTGAACTTAGATTCATCCTTTCCAAAAGTTAGAAAAATTTTCCAAAGTCACATATACTTTCTACAGAACACTTACAAAAGATCTACAAAACAATACAGTACAGTACCAGAGCAGATACAGAACAGTTACAGAGCAGAGACAGAGCAGAGATAGAGACTCTACAGAAAGTCTACACAGGGTTATAGAAGGTCATCAGAACCTCATAACTTATACTAAAACCATTCCAAACTATGAAAAACTATTCAATAAGCTTCCAAAAGATCTCAATCTTCATCAATCATCAATCCATGCTTCATACAGAAGAAAATTAGAACAAAACAGAAGCTATACAGAAGGTATACAAAACCAATCAGAACCTCAACAGAACCTATCAGAACATCATAGAGCTTCATATCTCTACTAAGAATCATCATGAACTTCCAAAATATAATCAATATCATCCAAAACACTCTCAAACACTTCCATTATCAACCATACATCACTCTATATGCATCAAAAATCATTCATTCAGACCTCAAAAATAACAAAAATCAGTCAAAAATTCAGTCTTTTTCCACTCTCAATATATCGCCACACTTAGAAAGGAAGTGTCCTTACGACCTAAGGAAAAGAATGATATAAGTTCACTAAAGAGCTCAATTTTATCTTCTTCAGTATCTTCAATAATCTCGCCAAACCACGACCCCAACTTATAACCTGTATCTCTAAAAAAATATACTAAAGGAAAACTTTGTTAGTCATTAACTCATTTGATAAACATTTAAAAGTCATAACAAATTTGTAAAGGATATAAGAGGTTCTTCTTCAGCTTTCCATGATAGGTGTCCATCCACCATCAATAGTTTGAAAAAAGCTCTCGAACAAATTATTCTCAATCGGGTGCCTGTTTCAAGCCATAAAGACTTTTCTTCAATTTGCACACTAGGTGTTGCCTACCAAGTTGTGCAAAGCCCTTAGGCTGCTCCATATAAATCTCATCATGCAAGTCCCCATGTAAGAAAGTCATCTTAACATCCATCTGGTATAAATCCAAGTCAAGCTGAGCAACCAAAGCCAAGACTAAGCGCAGGGTGGTCATCTTAACCACAGGAGAAAAGACCTTGTCAAAGTCCACACCATGCTCTTGCTTAAAACCCTTTGCTACCAACCTAGCCTTGTATGCCAGTTTGGGGTGTCCAGGGGTACTTTTTAGCTTGTACACCCACTTGCATGGCAAAGCCTTCTTGCCCGTAGGCAAGGAAACCAAATCCCAAGTGTTATTCTTATGCAGGGAGTCTATCTCAGACTGCATAGCCCTCTCCCAGGAGTGACTGTCACCCCTGTGCATAGCCTCATCATAGGTGAAAGGCTCTCCTGCATTTGTAACCAAGACATAATGTATCGAGGGCTGAAATCTATCAAGTGGGCATCTGTCTCTAGTAGACCGTCTCACAATAGGATCTGTTGCCTGCCCAGCTGCCTATCCAACACCCTGACCATGAGCATCTACTGCAGTTGTAGGCTGTCCAACTGGCTGTGCGGGAGCTCTCGGCTCCTCCTGAAATATGACCCTGCGGATCTCAACAACTCTCTCAGGCTGCCTATGCATTTTGTCTTCATGGAAGACTACATCATGACTGTGGATGACTTTTCGCGCCTGCAGATCCCAGAGACGGTAACCCATCTCGCCTGCATCCCCATAACCAAGGAAAATGCATTTGACACTCTTGGGATCCAACTTACTTCTCTTGTCCCTGGGCACATGGCAAAATGCCTCACATCCAAAGACACGGAGATGCGCATAAGAGGGAGGTTTTCCAGTCCATACCTCCTCTGCAACCTGGAAATCCAAACCACTAGAGGGTGATCTATTTATGACATGCACAGTTGTACTAACTGCCTCAGCCCCAAAGCTCTGTGGTAGGCTTGCATGTCTAAGCATACTGCGTACACGCTCCTGGATGGTTCTATTCATCCGCTCAGCCAAACCATTCTAGAGGGGGGTGTAGGGGGCGGTCAACTGATGCTTAATACCCCTCTCATCACATAACTACTCAAAAGCACGTGAGACATACTCACCCCCATTATCTGTCCTTAGGCATTTTAGCCTATACCCAGACTGGTTCTCAACCAATGCAAGCTATCTCTGAAACATAGCCAAGACATCGGATTTCAGCTTAGTGGAATAAGCCCAAACTTTTCGTGAAAAATCATCTATGAACATAACAAAATACTTTGCACCACCCATAGACTGACAAGGCATGGGCCCACAGACATCCGAATGTACCAATGCCAAGCGCTCACTCATGCATGGCCTACCAGACTTCTTATGTGTAGACCTAGTCTGCCTGCCATAAAGACAATGCTCACATGAATCAAAACATGCATAATCAAGGGGCGATAAGTACTGCAAACCAGAAAGAATTTTCATTCCCTTCAAAGACATATGGCCCAAACGGGCATGCCAAAGAGATACATGTGGGATAGAACCCACAGACAAAACATGATCAAGGGAAGAAGCCGATACAATCAAGGGGTAGAGACTGCCAGCCTTGGCACCTCTCGCAATCACAAGTCTGCCACGAGTGATCTTCCATGCAGAGTCTCCAAACATACATGATATCCTGTGTCATCAAGTTGTCCAGCTGACATGAGACAGCGTGTCAAAGTAGGTACATGACATACATCCTGCATAACAAAACTATTGCTGGAAGGAAACTGCAGCCTAACATCACCAATGCCCACAATATCAAGAGAGCTCTCATCATCCAAGTGCACAGAACCTGAAACAGTACGATATGAATGAAACCACTCTCGGCAAGGTGTCACATGAAAGGACGCACCTGAGTCCAAGAGCCAACACTGTGCATACATAGAGTGTATCTCTGTCATCTGCGAAGCACTAGAAGAAGCTGCTTGGATATAATCATCATCAACAACATTCTCAAGCTGCATAACATTGATCTTTTCAATTTTAACACTGGACTTTGCAGGTACTATGCTGCAATCAGAAGACTTATCCTGCACTTTTTCTTTCCCCTTATCTTTGCGCCTTTCATTGCGCAATTCATGGCATTGTGGCCTAATATGGCCCTTTTTCCCACAATGGTCACAAGTAGCATCTGCATTCCTGCCACGGGATTTGCTACGTGACTTCCCACGAGACTTGGACCAAGATTTCTGAGAATCCCGTCCATGGCCACTACCACTGCCATGCTTTCCATATCCATCATTCATTCCTCTAACTGTCATAGCATGAGACACACGAGAGGCATCCAAATTCTTATGGTTAACCTCTTCCTACAGAAGAGCACTCTCAACATCAGATAATTTCAAGGTAGCAGTAGAGGCACATAATGCAGTGCGGAATACATCCCATGACTCATTAAGAGTACCAAGCAAGAAAAGAGGAGTGACATCCTCTGCAAAAGGGATATCCTGTGAAGTCAAGTTCTTGAGTATAGCATGGAACTAGCTCAAGTGAGCAGACATAGTCACACTCTCCTTCATGCGCAGATCCATAAGCTGCTTCAGCCAATACATCTAACTCGCTGGACTTTTCTTGTCATAGAGATTTTTTATCTTTTCCCACAACTGCCATGCACTCTGTTCTTCCTCAAAGACATTATAGTGAACTTGTTCTGTGAGAGGCAATACAATAGTGGACTTGCATAACTCATCAAGCTCAAGCCATTCCTCATCTTGCATAGTTGCAGGCGGATGCCTGCTTAACCTCAAAGGTTTGATCTGTGATTTCTGCACCAACACCTGCCAAATCTGGCTCTTCCAATAAGAGAAATTCGTACCATCAAGCTTAGTGATGTCGAAAATAGCATGATCAATGGATGAACTCGCCATAATGCAAGTTGAAAGACTGTAGACAGTTCAAAACTGCTTGCTGTTTACTACAGAAAATGACCAAAAAATCACCAAAATTGAGGAAAATTGGCAACGAAAGTGGAACCAAAGCTGATATCCACCAAGTACTAGTGAAATTACATCATTTCAGAGTGTTTCAGCATGAAAAATCCATGTCTGTCCATACATATATACTTGCTGTAATAAATTTCAGATTTTAGTAAAGGAGAGCCAACATTGCCAAAATCGGATCCCAAGGCGATTAGATACTGCCAAGACCAAATCCGGCATCATGCGGGCATAGCATAAGCATATGACGGTAGATAAGCATGAATCCAACACCCAAGTATGTCATACAAACATCTGCCAGAGTAGGCACACCCCCCAGGCAATGGGGCAAAGTGTTCCTACCACTACCAAAACTTGACACAAGTAGGTGTCAGTTCACAAAGATATGGATCCAAAACTGAGACTTAGTTCATAAGCATATAGTGAACCAAGACATATGACGTATCATCCCAAAAGGTAAGAAGTCCCAAAGTCTCAAGTGTCTGTAGAGCTGCTCAATAGCATGTAACGACTCAATGCATAAAAGTACCACCTGCTCAATGTCTGATAAGCATTCAAGAATGCTCCCACTGGCACAAAAGCCATATGTACGAGCTCAAGAGCTCAAGCCAAGGTAGGACACAATGCCAATGACATAAGTCCAAGACAATACATCAATAGTACATCCCGAACATGTAGGTGGTAGAGCATCCATATGTAGCATCCATAAGCATGTAAGACATCAAGCCCAAGATACAACTCTGGCAAGCCAATAAATAGCTCAAGTAAGCTCTGAGAATCCAAGGTCAAGCCAAGACCGAGCTCCAGTAGCAATAGGCTCCAAACAATGTAACTAGCATGTAATAATGGCATAGGCTAAGCATATCAAGATCAGTTAGACATAAGCAACATACATGCCATAAGTACATCCAAGACAAAGCATCCAAATGCTTTGCAAAGCGAGCTCAAGCTCAACCAATGATCCCGAATCAAAACCAAGCTCTATATTGAGCCCCAAGTGTCAATACATCACCATATGTGTCCGAAACATAGCCCAAAAAGCATAGGCATAAGTATATATGAGTAAAATGACTTCAGCCCAATTGTGTACAGCAGTGATTTACTGTTCAAAACTAAGAATTTCAGCACCAAAATCAGCTCCAAATGGTTGCCAAACAATAGGCATACATTCCCCTAGCATCCAGGCATCAAATGGGACCAATCGGGCATCAAATGACAATGCCAAACAAGTTATAGCATCAAATGTCAGTGTAACATTGTCATAAACTATATGTGGACTGTTATGACAGTCCCAAAATAGTGTGAAATCGGTCCAAATGCTATGCCAACACATCAACCATCAAAACCAAGCATCAAAGCATGTTCATATGCCCGAAATGGAGCCTTTCCAAGTGCCAATGGAGGGGGAGAGCTACTGTTGTGACTATCAATGCTGAAGACACATATGAGAGGGCTGCGTGATTCCGCCAACTATAAATGCTGGTCCTAGGGCTGCAAGAAATGGTGGCAAAGCTTCGGAGGGGTCCAGTTAAAGCCAAGGAAGGCCTCAAACAAGCTCCAGCAAGTCTTGTTCAAAGGCAAGTGAGATATGAAGCAAGGGAGCTTCAATGGTGGCTGCCCCAATCATGTTTACAGCCCGTGAGACCTAAGAACTGAAGTAAGACCTAAAGAAAATGATCAAATACCTCTGATGTAATGCCTTAAAGGTGCCTAACAATGCCGAGAAGGTGCTTGAGAAGCCGGGGAGTGAGGGGAGCTCGAAGGAGTCGGATATGGCTATCAGGAAGGAGACCCAATGCAAGTAGGGAGTCGATGGGATGCTAAGAATGCCACGAACCAAGCTCAAGACTCAGAAAGCAAAGCTTTGATACCAGTTGAAAGGGAGTGACGGATCGAAGGTTGGACTCGAGAGCTATGGCGGGAGAGCAAGAGCAAGAAAGGGAGAGACTAGAAATGGGAACTCCAACAGTCACAATGTGTGACTGGGCTTTCCTTTATTCAATCTGACACTAAAAGAATAAAGAATAAAGTGACGGCGACTAGCGCCTGCCATATACAGTGTGCAGTGGCGGTGACTGTCAGTGTAGTAATACACAGGCGGCTAGGCAGAGGTGCCTTTACCCCCAACAGTATCTTAGTCTAGCTCTTAGAATTTGGGGTGATTTCCAGTCGTGCTAACAATGAAGTTACCACTGCTTCTCCACTCTGCTCTGTAGCTGTGTTGTCTAAGAGCACTTCATGGGAAGCTCACTCAGCATAAGATTGGTCTCTAGTGTTATCTCCCTCTCAGTGTTTGGTCCTATCCTATTTTGATTTTGGCGAGCACTAAGATGTGTTATACTTCATGCATTTCTATGTCTTGCCTCAACTTTTGAGCTCGCTGCTCTTGGTTGTAGGTAGTTATGCCCTACAGCATTTTCCTTGCCAACTTTTTCTCTTCCTCAAGATCAGCTATGATGTCCTCGAATGGTCTACTGTGATGCTCCATTTTGGTTTGTAGATCATATCGGGTTATCATTTACTAGATGTGGACAGGGAATTCTCCCAAATTAAGGTTGTCATTTTTAAGGTTGGTGCTGGCTCCTGACATGTTGTCAGTTTCTTGCACAACTAGGGTGTCAATCAGATTGATCAAGTTGTGTAGAGTTGCATCCCTAATCATGCATGTCGTTGTTGCTCCCTAAGTGGCTTAGTAATTCAAGTCTCTTAGTATTTAGTGATTAGTGTCCTTGGCCACTATTCAATGATTAGGGGTCTCCTTCTACTAGTGGATTCATTCAGCCTATCTTATCTTGCATGAATTCCTTGTTATTTAAAACAATCCTGAATGTTACATGCACTCATATGCTAGTGGGGTGCTCCTTAATGTGCATTGTGCAAAATCAAGCTTTCAAACATTTTTTGTGCACGTCAAATGTCTAATTGATGTAGTGTGTGAACTCAATGAAATTAATACAATACAACACACACTTTTTGTGATCCTTTCATGTGGGTGGCATCCACTCTAGCTTGTTCTAGTCTTTACCGTGTTCTAGATGTGTGGTCTAAGGGGTAGAAGGTTCGGTCAATTAGTATCAGGACATGAGACTGAGAGTCAATGTGACCCAGTCATTTTCTGGACCATTAGGCCATGATTTGTAAGTCTACTGGCCCCATGAGCCATTCTACGTGTATAGAGGCCTACAAGGGTGTTGTCATGCTTGGGCTTAGGCTCTGCCTACCTTAGGGTGGGTCCAATTTTCCAAAATTTTGATTTTGTATAGTTTGTCTAAGTGATAGTGTCCAAGTGTCTAGCTCAAACCGCCATCTGAGTCCGAGAGGTCTCAATGAATGGGCACTTGACCCCAGCCAAGGCTGAGTTCAAAGCCGAATGTTTGTGCATCCAAGTGGACTATTTTTGGAGTTTGAATTCGGCTCATTGTCCAAGACTCGGACTAATATGGTTGGTTTGAGTGGACTAAGGGCTCAAATTGTCCAAGTTGCAACAAGACTTGGACGACTGAGAATCCGTCTAAACGTGGCACCGAAGGACCCAAAATGACAAAAATCGTGATGACTCTCACATGTGCCTTGATCAATCTCTCAATTATATCCAATATGAAGGCACGCTTAGAGCTTACGTGTGGATCTCGAAGAGCAGTGGTGAAGATTGCCACAAGCACAAAATGGTTTCCAACACTGTATCTCTCTCTCTCTCTCTCTCTCTCTCTCTCTCTCTCTCTCTCTCTCTCTCTCTCTCTCTCTCTCTCTCTCTCTCTCTCTCTCTCTCTCTCTCTCTCTCTCTCTCTCTCTCTCTCCACTCAAAAATGAAAAATGAGCTCTTCCCCTGTCCTCTTGGCTTCTTAAAACCCTCTTTGCTTAGTCTTTTACCTCCCCCTACCCTACTATGTGTTTCTCTTTTTTCCTTGTTTTTTCCTTACCTAAATGCATCCAATTACACTAATCCAACCTACTTACCTAAATCCAAAAAACCGAAAAGCTTACTTGCAAAGGAGATCAAATACCTCTTCAACTCCCTCACTTCCTACCTATCTCAAAAGCATGAGCTCCCACATTTTGGTGCTTGCATGCTTTAGCCTTTAGCTTTTAAGGTTGACCTTATGCTTTTGGCCTTTTTTCCTCCAATTTCTTTAGTTAGCTACCTTTTTTCGCTTTGCCCTACGTCTTTTTATTTATTGATAAGGTTTGATACACCTTTTGAGGATATATATAAGAAATAATATCCAAAATATCAAAAATAAGTTAAAATTATCCAAAAATCCCATAATTTTTATTCATCCATACTATGGATACAAATAGTAATGACCAATATGACATTGAAACTCTAGATTAATAAGAAAGTCGTATGATGATGCACTCGAGGGTTTTCCACACTATGTCCATGTAGCGGCACAACAAGTTGGACCATTCTTGCAAGGCTAGGAGCTGCACTGATAGTGTGAGCCACAATAAAGCAGTTGTCAATTCTCAAGCACTCCCGAAGAAGGCCTCGAAAAAGTTTGGAGTAGGATAAAGCAAGTGGAAGCTCAGTGGGACTCGGTTTGTGGCTGCCATGAAAGCTTCAAGTAAGCTCTTATTTTCAAGTTGAATGCAATGTCAGCGAAGCTTCTTGAATGCCCTCTCTTATACTAGTTGAAAGGTGGAGTAAGAGTGGAAGTGCAAGAAAAAGCAAGAGCTATGGAGATTCAAGCAAGAGAGAGAAAGATTGTATGTGGGAGCTCTAACAATCACAATATGTGATTGGCCTTCTCTTATTCCATTGTCATGCAAAGAATAAAGAATAAAGAATAAAGTGACAATGATGGGTGGCTACTATCTATAGTGTACATGTGTGTGGACAGTAAGTACAAGTAAATGTAGGCGGCTAGGCATAGGTGGCCTTCAACCCCCAATAGAACACTTTTATGGACCAAATTTAACCAAGATTTTAAGGGGCGTAGGCCAAAGGCCAAAAGTGCATGATTATTAAAATATAACTATTTGGGGAGAGAGAAGAAGATGCATGGAAAAAACAACATGCCATTATGATGAATTTCTTTTGATCCTTTCTTGCCTATTCTTCATGTTATGTTGTATCAAACATTGGAAATGAAACATTTTCATCATCTCTACAATCCTATACACTATATATGTGATGAGATGAAGAAACAAGAGTTCTGAAAGTGTAGTCTTTCTCTTTCTTATTTGATTTCAATCTTTCTCTCTCCTCCCTCTCTATACACAAGAAGCTTATTTCCATGTGAGAGGGGGGATGGGGGGTTGATTTTTGGGAGAGTTGAATATTATGTGTAAAAGGAACATCGATAAGTATTGCTAGAGTTCATGGAAGCATACTCAAGTATGTTACCACTTGGAAGGACTATCAGTGGCCTTGGATCTCTCATGGCATGACACACATGTTACGGTGGTACAACAGTTTCCAAGTAAGTATGAGAAATTTGATATCAAATGGTAACAAAATGAAAAGCTATTTTAGAAAGTGATAAATGGAAGCAAACTCTTAATTTTTAGCATCTTGATTGTTGTATTTTTGTTTTTTAAACTTTTGAGCAATAAATAGGTTTAAAATATGTAAAATAAAAAATTATTTTAAATATCATTAATTAGGTGAGAACCAATATGTGCTAAAGTTTTTGAAAATCGTAAAAATTTACATGTACAACTTTAGTTTCATGAAAATGATGGACTTAATGCTTAAAAGTGACTTTTCAGTACTATAGGATTGGACCCCAGTACCATCCCTCATAACCATGTGGCACCACAAGTTATAAATTTGATCAAACATGCTAAAACTACTAGTTTTCTTATGCATTATACACTTAGGATGTTCAAGTGCTTTATATTTTCCTAAAGGTAGCACAGGTCAGAAGTACTTAGTGCATTTGGGTGCATAGAGCATCGCCATATCATGTAGAGCAAAGTCATGAAATATGAAAAGATATGGTTGTTGCACCTACACTTTGTATTCTCATCAAAATATGCTTGATCACTTATCATACACCTCATACATTTGAGTGTTCCTTTGCACACACAGTGGCATAGCAATTGGTTTATTTTAACTGAGTCTGTGAGGAAGTCTAGGATGATTAGGTGGGGGTGTTTAGAGGGATTAAGTGAGGTTCACTGGACTAGGTGATATGATTTATAAAATCAAATGAGAGACAACAAACAAAGGATGCTCATTTTGATAAAGGCCATGGCATTAAATTGAGGAGGCCTTAAGTGTCGTATGTGTGGTTATTAGACACCAATATGTTGGGACACTCTAGGTTGCAAATTGGGACAAATGATTACGAAGTGGGCTACAAAATGTAGTATCTTAGTGTGAGGTGAGGTTTGCTAGCCTAAAAACCATTTGTTCATGGTCGTAGGGTCATGGGGATCGGGTGTTTGAGATCCAATAGTGTGCATAGCATCAGCGAACCATTGTTATGTCCATTTTAGATCGTGACAAGAGCATGACTCATAGTAAACAACTCCAAGTCAGGGGTGGCATAGTTTCTTTCGTGTGTCTTTAGCTTGATCAATGATGTTATTGTAAATCTATAGTGGGCACTATGAGAACATTTCTAGGAGTCTTAATAAAACCTATGGATGTGGAGTTGAATCATACATTTAGCCACGATGAAAGACTTTGGCAATGTTTTTGTGCCTTAGAGGCAAGAGAAAATCATATGCTTTTACAATGATAGTTCTAGTTTGGTAGAATAATTATTTAGGGTTTTTCTCCATGAATAGTGTGGTTTTTCCTTAGGTTGCGACTACTACAGTAAGAGCTAATGTTGTGTGGTACCAAGGTATATAAAAGCTTGGAGTTTGATGTATTGAAGCTTGAAAGCAAGGGTAATAGCACCCTCTGACATATGATGTGGGTTGGACATCCAAAGTTGAGTGCACCTATTGTTTGCCTAGGTATATTTGAGGCACCTACTTAAGTGGATCATGTGAGTGACATGATGTTGGGATCTTATTTATGAGGAAAAATGAGCTTGCATGTGAGCATGATGTTAGAATATCAAGCTCCCGTTACTCTTCAGTCGGTCTATCTTTATGTATGTGACCGACATTAGCTGGATGCAGTTGTACACATGTGTGACATTCAATAAGTAAGTGTAGTCAGTGACTTAACCACAGTTAAACTTGGTTAGTCATACCTATGTGTGTAAGTCTCTTTCAGTTAGTATGATGGAATAATAATGGAAGAAGAACAACAATGTGCTGAAGCTCATCTTCCGCTCCACTCTATCTCTCCCCCTCTCTTCCAACATGGTATAAGAGCTGAACGCCTGAAGCCTAAAGGCTTGGCAGTGGCCATTTGACATCAAGACATCAAATCTGAAGAAAACGTCATTAAAGGAGACTATGCTTGCAGCCCGCTTTTTGCAAGAGACTATCCTTGCAACCCACTTTTTGGAGAAACGACCCGCCATGCCTGATCGTTTCGACGTGATCTACAACTTTGCAGAGAAAGTTTTTTCAAATTCCTCACATATTTTGAGATATTCAGCACATACCTGTGCAGACTGGTTGTTTAATTGCAGTAAACAACAGGTGATTCTAGGGCAGTAGTGGCTTTCATCCTAACAATGTATATGCCCTTATTATCATGCATTTGAGCATGATGTTGGAGTGTTAAATGCTCAGTTTTGGAGCTTATTTGCAGGCTGGAAACAGTGAATTGGTTGATGTCCTGAATTTGGAAACAATATACCTACAAGGTTGAAGTATCTGTGATGCTTATTTGCTACAGACAAATGCTTGGATCATACCACTGACAACACCTAGAAACATGTCACACATTGCAAAAATTTTCAACAACATTGTATACATCTGATATACTATTATCATCTTCGTATATTAATTTAATGCAGATGCGGTGTTTGTTGTTGCTGTTTTGGAGGCCGTGTCCTTGCAGTCTGGTCAGGAAATGTCGGTACAAGGAAGTTCTTGTATGAGAGGAAGATGTAGTGTTCTGGCCCTTTTGAGCATGAAACAACTACTGAAATACATCCACAAGAACAGGGTCTAGAACCTTTAGTATCTGATTTTATAGAGGCATGCTTACATAGGGTAGTTTATAGATTTGGTAATCAAGGCAATTACATTTATTGTCCAACGTCAGTTATTGCTCCAGGAAATAGCTAAGCAATTATGAGAGCTTATTGGGGGAAGGGGGGGGGGGGGGCAATTTGCACCAACAACTTATAGTGATTTAAATTGGATTTGTGATCTAGACACTCTGTAACCTACTAGTGGACATTATTTCTATTTGGGCCACTCATGCATTTCATGGCTAAGTAAGAAATAGCATAAAATCCCACTGTCGATGCTTGTAATGATTTTCCTTCTCAGCAAATTCGTTGTTTTTGCGAATGTTGAGGAGCTTTGATCCTACGACAAGATGTATGTTTCACTGCAAAAAAATTGAAGTAGGAGCTAAGACTACAAATGGAGTTGTTAAACAAGCAAGCCTCAGCCACCTACGAAATCGAGAAGAGATCATATAAGTAAATTGTGGGTAATTAATTTTCTTTGCCTTATGCGGCCTTAGTGAGGTGTATTACACTCATGTTAAGGAGATACATTGGGGGGGTGGCAGTTACGATCTGGAAGAGGCCGTGTGAGAAGAAAGAGGGCCATGTGGAGAAAAGAAGAGGCATGTTGAAAGAAGGGCATCATTTTTCTGATCTTGGGGGAGCATGAGAAGTTCTTAATCAAAGAAGGAAGAGCTCTCTATCATGAGCCATCTTGCCTCAGCTCTCAAGAACCAAATTCGTTTGGCTTTATTTTCGTGCATTGATGGTGCAATAACCAAAAATCATAGCTTCAAAACATCAACTTTACTATTCGGAGAATCTCAAACATTCTTTGTTGCATCGCCAATACAAGACAAACTGCCAAAGAATGAAGATAAGCAAAACGATAAATATGTTGAAAAGAAAACTCTCTCAGGACTCAGATGCTCGCAATGAAATGGGGAATAGAAGAACATAACCACTTCTAATTACCACTCTAAAAAAAATACCCCCTCTTATTTGCCTGTCACTTGATGAAAAGGAAGAGATCATTAAAATGGGCGCCCCTCTTGGAAGCAAAAATGATTTGGTCTCAAGATAGAGAATGCTCCAAAATCACCTACGAAGTATTTGATTTGTCTTGAAGAGAAATTCTTGAAGAGCAGGGAACAAGAATTGAAGTCTATGGCCTGCTCTGGAAGCCATAGCCATGTCTTCTTCTCAATACCCAAATCTGGAGCCTCAACGTACTGATATGATCTGACATTATAGGTCTGAAGCAGAATTTCCCCTCTTTCAATCGCCTGGCTTCGTGCAGGAATTCGTGATCAGATCGCCAAGATACATAATTAGATATTCTCCCCTAAAGTCGTCGACTTCTCAATTGGAAACCATGGCCAATTAACTCTTAATTAAGAGATTCATCTTTTAAACTCCCAAAGGCAGTTTCCATTGCTAAAAACACAATAGCGCGCGAGAAGCCAAAGGAGAGCAAGGACAATAGGAAGATCTCACGGTCAGAATGACTGGCTGGAAAGCATACCTCTCGTGACTGGGCTGAACGAGGACGCGGCCTCTAACAAAGCGATGACAACCTGCGGGTTTTACAAGTATACGCCTAAACCGTTTAACAAAAATAAAGGTTATAACATGAGTAAATCTTAAGTTTGTTATTTTTAAAAAATGACTTGAAACATATTTTCCTACGATGAATGGTTATTTGTATTTATGTGGACCTATTTCTATTTTCTAAAAGTAGAAAATAGTTCAAAAATGCTTAAATGGCTTAAAAATTATACAAATAATTTTTTATAAAATTACTGATTGAAAAATTATAAGCTATGATATTTTTTCATAAAGATAATGATTTTGGAAATTTATTAAGTTTTTTTCATAATTTTTAGATACTATTTATTATATTCAAAAATTCAAAATAGATATTTTTAAATAAATAATAATAATCTTTACATTTTAAAATGGATTTTTTATCAATAAAAAATATACTATTCATGGAGAACTAAAAAGATACTTTTTGATGTGATAATGGATTTTTGTAAATTTTAAATAAAAAGGAAAACAATTTAATTATATTGTTCCTAAAAGATGTTTACATTAAAAAATATGATGTTTTCATTTTGGAAAAATAAAAAGATACATGGTGTGCTATTCAACAACACAAGGATCAGTAAAAATGAGAAATTTAATAGTATTTTATAATAATAACTAATATCAAGAAAAAACTATAACCCTAAATTTAAACTATAGACATTATAAAATTAATAAGGCAATTATCCGATGGCATGAGGGAAAGCCTCAGCATCCACACTAAATATCTACATTTTGTTCACATTTAAAATAATTTATCTGATAATTACAATGAAGAGTGGAGGGCCACTATGATTAATTTATAATTAAAAGGGTGAAATGGAAATTTAAAATCAATGATGTATGTATATACAAAAGAGTATGAGAAAAACTTCTATTTATTTTGATTTATATTTGACATAGAAGTGGAGAGAAAAGTCGTTATTTTCATAAGAAGGAAACATTTAAGAAGGAACTGAAACGAAGATATATTCGTAGATTCTATTGAATCTATGTTGTGAAACAATATTTCTAAAATCAAATATCAAAACTTCTTGGATAAACTGCCACTAGTATGGCAAGAGCAATTTATGAGGAGCCCCCCCTAAAAGATGGGAAGAAACCATAGTTTTCCTAGGCTTAGCATCCTTGTGCCCAAAATAAATACCTGGCTATGCAGATTTAAGAAACAAAGTGCTAAACAAGCTTGCTGAGTTCTGGTTATTAAATTAGTTGGACTACTACATATGAGTGTCACAGATAAAAAGGAAGACTAGAATAAATCATAAGAATTAGTTATCAAGATTATTTATCTAGTGCAACAACTCTTAGGAGTTGGCTTGGCAACCTGTTTAAAAGTGACGTGGTCTTTGGCCTGTCATTTTTTGGTGCATCTGCCGAGAGCCAAGTGCACTCAAATGTGTGATCAATTCCCTAGGATATTTAAATCCTAGATATTTAAGAGCAAATATGTGGTCTCTTTTCTAAGGGACTATTTTCCAAAATTTCCCCAAGATTGCAAAAGGAGAGTATTGGATTGGGCGAGAGACACAAAATTAGTAGAGAGAGGTAAATATTTTGGTTCGTAATTAACTGCGGATGTAGAACAATTATCTTCTTGGAGCTAGGGTTATAATGATTGCGTGCAAAGCATAGTTTTATTAGCAACGCATTTTGGGATAATAGATGCAGTAGAAATAAATACAATTAGTGTATCATACCACTTTGATTGGTATTATCGCAACTCCTATCGAACTTTTAGAAGAGTAGTATGGGATGATGTGTTGCCCTGGATATGTGTATCCAGAGGTGTAAAAGTTACTTTCGACACAAAAGATGTTAGAGAGGTCGCTGAAATTTTAGGCCTAATCCCTAAGCAAGAAGAAAAGTTGCCTTATGGGAAAATAGATCTGGAGTTGTCAACCATTCTTAACCTTTTAAGCATGCATGCAACCCTAACTATTTAGCTTCAAACAAAAAAAACGTGTGAAATTTTGGAGTATGATAGTAATATCTATTTTTGTGGATGAATTCGGAGGAGAGACGGAGATAACAAAATGAAGCTAGAGATCATCGAGCTGGAGAACCAGCGGCACGACAAGAGGCTTGGTTATTAGAAAGGCTTGAGAGGGTCAACGCATTATTGAACTTAGGGGTAGATGATGTGTCTAACTCAAACGTAGGACCTTTTAGGCCCCTCATATCATTCGATAGAACATCGCCAAAGGAAAGCGAAGTAGATTCGTACCAATGGGACCGAGTGGTTTCAAGCACTGATAGTCTTACTGAGGTAAAGAGTACGCAAAGTGAGAGCGTAGAGAGTGAAGCTAATGCCACGATAAGGAGTAACGAATCTACATTTAGTTGGGATTCAGAATCTACTTTTGGATTAAATTACTTATTTAAAGCACCAAAAGAACCCTTGTGGGGATAGAGTTCTCTCTAAACCATACAAATTTGGGATTACATTCTTTGTTTCGTATTCCCCATCAAAGAGAGCAATCGAGAGTTGTATACAACTTGGGATTAAGATCCTTATTCAGAGAATCCAAGGAACCTGTGTGGTCTAACTCTACTTCAGATTTTGGGCTAGGGACATTATTTAAGGAAACAATGGATCACAACCCAGTCAGATTAGCCGATTTCACGCAATTTGGGGGATTGTGGGATGAAGATCCCGATGTGCATTTGTAAAGATTTGAGATGACCTATGTCGCCAATGAAATAGTAGATGATGATCAAAAGCTTCATATTTTCCCTGCAACATTAAAAGATGAAGTAGCAAGATGGTACAGGAACCTAGATGCCCAACATAAAGGGATCTATGTTGCCTTATCCAGAGCTTTCCTAGAAAAATTTTGACAGCAAGGTTTCCAAGATAGACTAGCACTTCAATTGGATTATTTGTCCCAAGGAGCAATCGAAAGTATCGAATATTACATTGAGCATATGGAGATAATTATTCGAAAGATGAATCCAGCTCCTGACGATCCCACACAAAAGCGTAAGTTTATTGATGGGCTTAATCATGAAGTTCATCAGCATGTTAGTTTACAACAGCTGGCTACATTGGCAGATGCTAAAACACATGCTAGATGGTGGGAAGAAGTGCAGCTTAGTCAACAACGACGGAGAGATTTATTCAAAGAACCTCGGATAGAATATGCAAGCACTTCATGTCAGTTACCTAAGAACGTGTCTTATGTGACCATTCCTTTAAATCCATCAGCACATGCGAGTTCCAATGTATCAAGTGTACCTTGAAATCTTTACACTTCAATTCCAGCCTATATGATGCATATAGGAATGCCCTCTATGCCTCAACCTCAGTCTCCTCTTGATGAAGTAAAAGTAGCAGATATTATTGCAAAATCCTTAGGAAAGTTCAAGGAAGAAACTATGAGTCCAGTACAAGCGCCTTTGAAGGAAATTTATTCGGTAACAACACAAGGTTCAAGTGCACAATAATTGTCGGGAAATTCAACTTCAAACCCACCTAGATCTAATATCTGGTGTGGTAAGTGTCATGGTTATGGCCATGCTACAGAGTGTCCGACGCCTTCAAGATTAATGCCTGATCATCCACCGTTTTGCACTTTTTGCCTGAAGAAAGTGCATTTGGATACCAATTGCAGGCATAAGATAGGGGCAAGAGCAACAACAAGCCCGTTCAATGAAAACGAATTATAGTTACATGGATTGTAATAATATGACTTATGAGATTGGACCACCCAGTCAACCTTTTAGGCCACGAGGATTGCCAACCCAGGGTAGACCTCCAGTACCACGAAACAATTATAACAATGATGGCAATCAAGGTAGAAATTCTCCTTTCAGGAGAAATAACGATAAATTTCGTAATCCAATGGGGCAAGGTGGACAACAAAGGCCTAGAGGACCAATAATTTGCTACCAATGCCAATAGGAAGGTCACATAGCTACTTATTGTCCAAATGCGCGTAAAAATCAAGACTATACTCCTCTTTGTAGGAGGTGTAGCAGCGAAGGGCATCATGAAGAGAATTGCCCTAAGCGAGAGGATAACAAAACTAATGACAAGGGTAAACAAGTTTCTAATGAACCCTCAACCTCATCCACAAATTTAATTGAAGTAGAAACAACAAGGCAAGAGATTGGGGTTAGGTCTAAATTCATACCACGTAGGGTGACCTTTAAGGCTGACCCCATGATTGGTGTTGTTACTAGAGCGCAAAAGAAACAACAAAAGGAGCATGGTCTAGAGAAAGAAAGTCCCCAATCAAAAGAGGCCGTGAAGGATAAATCTAAGGACAAATATCCTAACATAGAGCTACCTAAATCGGATTCTCGTCAGCAGTCTTTAAGCCATCCATTATTGCCCGTGGCTCTAGCAAATCCTAAGATTCAGCTGGGGGTAGCTCCTTTTCCTGAAAGACTCGTACCTCCAAAAGAAATGAGTAAAGAGCAAGCGAAAACCATGAAAAAGACCTATGATATTTGGACATCATTGGAGGAAATAAACTTAACAATTAACCTAAGGCAACTACTTGAAATAGCACCTATATGTCGAAGGCAGCTTTATCATAAGCTTGTTCGATGTAGGAGGAAAAGGATTGAGACTAATGCTTCTAAAGTAATTGCAAATGCATCCAAAAGGAGAACAACTAAGGAAGTAAAAATTGTAGATTTATTTGTGGATCCAGGAGCACCAGTTATAGACACTACCATCAATGGACATTTGCTGAGTGAAGTACAATTGGATGCTGATTCAGCAGTCAATTTAATGACAGACCAAACGATGCAAGAATTAGGGTTGAAGAATCTAGAACCTACTCATATAGTTTTACGTATGGCTGATCAAAGGAAAGTGACTCCTTTGGGGTTACTTCGCAATGTGAAATCTGTAATTGCTGGACTAGAATTTCATGTGAATTACTTAGTAGTTCGCTCATTGTCAAATATCTCTTCATATTCTATGTTGCTGGGTCGACCTTGGTTATACCAAGCAAGGTGCACTCAGGATTGGTATAAAGGTTCAATTGTGATTGGTCCTCGAAATGATAGTGTCAAGCTTCAAGTTACCACAAAAGGGTTTTTGAGGGAGTCAGGAGATGAAGTAGTTAGTGAGATGGATGAAAAATCCAATAGTGAATTCTATGATTCAAAAGTAGAGAGGACCAATAACGAAGGGCCTTATGCTTGGTCATTTAAAACACAACGACCAACAAAAGCAAAAAAAAAGTAGAGGTGAATATTGTGCATCAGCCTAACAAAGCAAAACAAGTGCGTATTTGTGAATATGCTGTTAATTTTTCATCAAACAATGACTCTAATAGCGATATTACTCGCTGGTTGTCTACCTCAGAAGATACAACCCTAGACTGTTTAATGGTTTCAGCAAAGGAGGATAAATATCCTGTGGATGTAATCCATGAATTCAATGATTTGAATGATTCATTTTTCGATGCATGTCCTGGATTTGGTAAAAATGAGAAAGAAGGTGACCTTGGAGATGCATTTTTTGCAGATAACAAATCAGAAATCTTTTCCCCTAATGACTTAGAAGAGGAGGGGGAGAACGAGACAAGAACATTAGACTTAGATGAAATTTCAGTAAGCTCCTCAATAACTATGGAGGAAGTCAATACTATTGAGAATGATCATGACGAACCTAAGGAGAGTTTAGTTATAACATTTCCTTATGAGGTAGATATTCTGCCTTTTGGGTTCAAACAACTTCCAGTTGTTGTTAAAAGATCTTACCATCGTCAGCTACAAAAGAAAGAATGAGAGAGAAGAAAAAGGGATAGTTGCAAACTTTTACAACAGCCGATATATTACATGATGATAGAGATGACCCATCTCCATCTTCAAATAGATTTGCGCAGACTTTTAATGAATCTCATGGTAATTATGATAGGATAATCAAAGATTTAAATGAGACTTTGGAAATAGAACGTGAGGCAACAGTGATAGTTGTGAATGAAGTAATGAAGAAAATTGCGGAGTTACAAAAAGAAAAGTTAGAATTCCAATTTAGGGAGAGGCGATATCTAGAAGAATTTTCACTTCTTGAGATGTATTTAGAAGAGCAAGAATCTAAATTAAAAAATGATGTGCAACAAATGGAACAAATATGGCCTATTCCTAGGAAATGCTTAGTGGAATGTGGGCAAACCAATGAATTTTATACAAGAAGTAAATCTCCAGCTACTTCTGGAATTGGATTGCAAGAGAAAAACACTACTACCGCTCCTTGGCTATATCATTCCCTTAAACGCTCTACGAGCAGTAGCTCAAAGCCGTATCATTATTCTAAAGGTCAGCTAGGGAGATATCATAGAAGGCAATTGCAATCAAGCAAAGCTCACCTGCCAAGTATATGTGAGGTAGTCTTACTGCATCCCAAAGAAAGAGTAATGGATTTTACTATCTATGGGGATGGAGTTGAACCAGAGCTTCGATGGTTTGAACCTCTGGCACCTAAGCATTTTCTAGAGCTAAAACGGGTTATACACTATTTAGGGTGTCGGATCCAAGGTGAGGAAGATGAGGATTTACACTTATTAATTATTAAGCTTAGTAGTACTCAATGGTTTTGGGATTTGAATGACCAAGAATGTTTGGAAAAGTAAAATAAAATTTTACATCATTATCGTCAAACATTACATGCCAAATTTCCATGTGATCAAGAGCAGGTTTCTCAGATAATAGGTTTTATAAATACCACGCTCACAATAAAGAATAATAGAAATTTGAATCCCATCTTGCATGGCTTGAGTAAAAGCCAAGGAAGTTATACCGGTAAGCTATTTCCTAATATCTTGGATGTCCATATGGTAGAAATGACTGAGGGTACTAGGAAAAATCTAGCTATTGTCCCTTATAGGGCTTTACCTTTGGTACACTCTATGAATGTGAGGGAAGAAGAACCAGAGTCAAGTGCTAGGCATAGTCCGCTTGAAAATGTATCAATGGAAATATCAGAAGATGTGCCTACAATCAAGCCTTGGAAAATCGCCTCTTTGTTTATTGAGGAGCCTAAAGTTGAAGTGGTTAAACTTAAAATGGCAGAATGAAAATATGTCAATATAGGAGCTCAATTGGAATCGCAAGATCGTGAGAGATTTGAAGAAGTCCTAGAGAGCACATTGAAGGTTTTGCTTGGTCATATAAGGACCTTAAGGGTATCAAAGCTGAATTATGTCAACATTATATTGATTTGGAGCCAGGCACAAAACCCGTATGTCAACGTCAACAACGAACAAACCTTGCATATGCAGAGTTGGTGAAGGCTAAAATCACTAAGCTTTTAGATGCTGGGTTCATTTATCTTGTTGCATACAGTGAATGGGTGTCTCCTATTGTGGTAGTACCCAAGAAGAATAGTAAGAAGATTCGTATTTGTGTTGATTATAGGAAGCTGAATAGCAAAACACGTAAAGATCATTTTCCTTTGCCATTTACAGATCAGGTACTTGATAAGGTTGCAAGCCATGAGCTATAGTCTTTCATGGATGGGTTTAGTGGTTACGATCAAGTACTAATTCATCCTAAAGATCAATCCAAAACTACCTTTACCTACTGAATGGGGTACATTTTCTTATAAAGTAATTCCTTTTGGTTTGTGCAATGCACCCGCAACATTTCAGAGGGTGATGATTGTAGCCTATCAAGATTTTCTTCGTCAATGGATGGAAGTCTTTCTAGATGATTTTTGTGTCTATGGGACGGCAAAAGAAATGCCTGAGCTACTAACGCAAGTATTCGAGTGTAGTGACGATGCAGGTATCTCCTTGAACCTTGATAAATGTGTTTTTGGAGTGCCAAAAGGAATCTTATTGGGGCATATCGTTTCTAAAGAAGGCATTGCTATGGCCTTGCTATGGATCCAGCTAAAATTGCAAAGATTTTTGCACTTCCACCTCCAAAAAATCTTAAGCAATTGCATGGTTTTTTAGGACATCTAAATTACTATCGATGATTTATTTCAGATTTTGCTAAGGTGGCATCACCTTAGGACAAATTTGCTACGAAATGATACTCCTTTTCACTGGGATGATGTTTGCCAGAAAGCATTTGAATTTCTTAAACAGAAGTTAATAGAAGGACCAGTATTGGCACCCCCGGATTGGATGAAGGAATTCCATATTCATGCAGATGCATCTATGAATGTTATGGGATCAGTTTTATGTCAAGCAAGTGACAATAAGATGGACCATCCGATCTATTACGCAAGCCGTAACCTAAGTGATGTGGAAAGAAATTATACCACCACTGAGAAAGAATGCTTATCAATGGTATTTGCGGTGGACAAGTTTCATCATTATTTATTAGGAAATAAATTTATTATTTATGTTGATCATGAAGCATTAAAGTACTTGCTTCATAAAGCAGAACTTTCAGGACATGTAATTCGTTGGATGTTATTATTTCAAGAGTTTGATTTTCAAATAGTTACTCATCCTGGTAGAGCTCATGTTCTAGCAAATCATCTTTCTTGATTATTAGCATCAGATAAGGAAGAAGGTGTGGAGGATGATTTTCCAGACGCATCACTTTTTACGATAGAGATGCAAGTTCCATGGTATGCTGATATTGCAAATTTTCTTAGTACAGCTCGATATCCACCTGGTGCTAATAAACAACGAAAGCGACAAATTCTAATGCAAGCACGCTCATGTGGATTATTAGGGGGCTATCTTTATAGATTTTTTCCAAGGGAAGGTATCTATCGGCGATGTGTAAGGGAAGATGAAGTCCCTGTGGTTCTTAAGGCATTGCATGATCAGCCGTGTGGTAGCCATTTTGCCGCATGAATTAACCGCAAGAAAGGTTTTATTAGCTGGGTATTGGTGGCCTACTTTATTTAAGGATGCTTATTATTATTGTTGGAAATGTGATGTATATCAAAGGATTGGTCGTCCTTCTAAGAGTTTGCTACACCTTTGACACCCATCTTGGCATTAGCACCTTTTGAGAAGTGGGGGATTGATTTTGTGAGCCCAATTGATCCACCTACCATATATCGATCTAATCGTTATATCTTGGTCTCAACTGACTATATTACAAAGTGGGTGGAAGTGAAAGCGCTTAAGACAGATAAATCCATTGAGGTGGCTAAGTTTATGTATGAGAATATCATAACACGTTTTGGGTTCCCACTGGAAATAGTAAGTGATAGAGGTTCCCATTTCTTGAATGGTCTAATTAGTGAGTTAACAGAACTATATCAAATTAAGCATCACAAATCAACGCCTTATTATCCAAGGGCTAATGGTCAAGTAGAAGTAACTAATAGAATTATTTGTGAAATTTTAACTAAAACAGTTGCTTCTCATAGGCGAGATTGGGATGAACATTTATATGAGGTATTATGGGCTTATAGAACCTTTTATAAGGTGACACTGCAAAATACACCTTTCAATTTAGTTTATGGAACTAATGCTATTTTTCCTATTGAGCAAGAGTTGCCCACTTTACAAGTAGCCCTATCATTACGATTAGGTGCATCTGAATCGTTGAAGCAAAGGATTTTACAATTGGTAAAGTTGGATGAGGAAAGACTATTAGCTCTACAAAGTTTAGAGGCGATACAAAAACATCGTAAAGCATGGCATGATCAGAACATTGAGGTACGAGAGTTTAAAGAAGGAGATTTAGTTTTACTTTATGACAGTCGATACTACAAATTTCCTAGGAAGCTTAAAATTCGTTGGTTAGGACCTTTTAAGGTTATTAAGGTTTATGATAATGGTTCTCTTGATGTACAAGATATTAATGTCGAAAATGAGATATTTAGGGTTAATGGCCTCCGCCTTAAACATTTTGTGACTTAGGATAGCTAGGTATAGTTCAGTTTGTGGTTAAAATAATCTTTTGACTAATCTACATTTGGATTTCTTTTCTTTTTTTGGGGGGGGGGAATTTTAATGGGATGCAAATATGGCTTTTTTGTGGATGGATGCGCTTTACCCTCTTCTTGATGTTGATAGTTCTGATCTTATTCATGTCGGGCCTTATGATATTCCGCGTTTTCAGACAAGCTGTGCAGATTTAAGAAACAAAGTGCTGAACAAGCTTGCTGAGTTCTGGTTATTAAATTAGTTGGACTACTACATATGAGTGTCATAGATAAAAAGGAAGACTAGAATAAATCGTAAGAATTAGTTATCAAGATCACTTATCTAGTGCAACAACTCTTAGGAGTTGGCTTGGAAACCTAGTTAAAAGTGACGTGGTCTTTGGCATGTCAACCACTTGAGTGGTAGATGCTTTTTGGGATATTGTGAGTGTTGAAAGTCCAAAGTTTGGACTGATTTGGTGTTGTTTATACCAGGGTATTGACTGGTTATTATCTGCAGAAAGGATACTTCATCTTCACTTGATATATATGCAATATATTTTGACCGGTTGGACATGTATCAACTCCTGCATAGAGTGGCAACTGAATGAGATGTTTTGGGGCTCTTTTGAGGTCTGAACACTCTTGTTTTAATAGAGAAAATATTGCTAGTTATAGCAATGGGTTGGCTGTATTTCGTATTGCTACTTGCATACAGTACAAACATTGATACTTGTATGGATATAGTTTGTTGCTGGGATGTTTTGCCACTACCATAGAATGTTTTGAACTGATTTGAGCTTGGTTTATGCTCTATTAACTGTGTTTTTTCATTGTTGGAATATAGTTTACAACAAGCAGGTTGTCAGAAAAACTGTCTTGAATTGCAGGAAACTGTCTTGAATAGCAAGAAACTGGTCTTGAACCGTAGGAAAAGGAGTCAAATACTTACACGTTGTATACATCACTGAATATGTAAGCTGCAACTATGGCAAATGCTCAAGGCACTGGCAATATCACTCAAATTGTGGGAGAAAAGCTGGACAACAAAAATTTTGTTTTATGGAAGTTCTATATGAAGAATTTTTGGTTGGCAGAGGTTATTGGGACTTATGTACATGAAATGAGGCTGAACCTAAAATACATGAAAGGAATTGTTAAACCCCAAGGCAAGAAGACGGAAGAACGAATGAAAAAGCGAGAAGAAGATGGAAAAGGAGCAAAGACACGCAGGCGGCCTCTAAAGCTAAGCCGAGGCCAAATGCGTAATTTCAAATGAAACGTGCCTCAAAAACTCTAAAAACTCTTGTAAAAGAGTGCCAAGCTCCCTCCTGTGCCACTTGTAAAAGAATAGACGGGTATAGGCTTAGGGCATGAAGCAAGAAGAGGGAATTAGAAAAAGGGACCTTGCCACAATGGCCGGTCATGTAAAAAGGGATGGGCGTCCATGGGGTTTTAGGGTTTGTATATATAAAGTTCAAAAAGTGAATGGAAGCTCATTCTTGGGTGTGTGGCTAACAAGATCTCTTCTCTCCTTCTCTTCTTCTCTTCTCCTTGCTTGTGTGTGCTCTTGAGAGAGGGAGTGTGAGAGTGTGAGGGAGTGAGTGTGTGGGAGTGAGGGATCAAGAGGGTGAAGCTCTTCACCATCTCCTCTTCTCTTCTTCTCTTCTCTTCTCTTGTGTGCGCGGCTATGGTGGATGGAGCTTGGAGATGGAGGAGGCTTGAGGATGCTTGAGCTAGCACCTAGGATCGTGGAGCTACTGGAGTATGCGAGAGAGAAGGCAACTCATATCAGCATCAAGGTAAGCTAACTTCACTCATAGGATCGATGGCGCGTCGATTAGGTGAGAGATAGCCATTAGAGCTCGCTTGGAACGCTTGAAACAATAAGCGGTCCGTGGGTCTTGGCAGTTGAGTGAAAGCTCCCACATTTTGGTTCCATTGCCCGGACAAACGGATTCAAGCTTGAGCGCTTGCGCACCTCATATCAAGCATCAAAGTAAGGGATTCATCCTTGAAACGGAGCTTGAGATAGGTAGGAAGGTTGGGTGTTTTGATCTTCGAAACAAGTAAGTATTTTGGGTTAGTTGGTTTGTTTGATGATTGGAAAACAGGGAGAAATCATTTTATTTTGTTGCTTTCGATTCTTGTTGCATTTAGTGTAGGATAGGATTAGGAAATCGAACTGGGAAAGGGTAGGGTTTACTGTTGCAAAACAGGGCAAAACTTGGCATAAATCATGCAAAAAATGGCAAAAATCTTACTTGGGATGCTTAGTGTCGGCAAGTGAGTGATTGGGAGCGTCAAAGCCTTACCCGGGAGGGGGTTTAAGAGCCAAGAGGCCAAGTGAGATCTCATTTGCAACCATTGCAGTGAGAGAGAGAGAGAGAGAGAGAGAGCCTCCACAAAGATTCAATTCGATCTCGTCATCGGAGAGCCTACCACTCACCCCAGGTATACCAATCACTTCCCTTGGTGCCTTAGTTGGGATCTAGAAGTTTGTGCTTGGAGTGATTACCTAACTCGTGAGATTTGATCGAAATCATCATCACGCGACATTCCTCGCGCCACATTCGGCCCATCCGAGAGACACTACTCGGACCTCGGCTCTTGAAAAAATTTTGTACTCGGACCAGTGCTATTCGACCCATCCAAGTCACCCACTTGGCCCCTGCAATTTGGACCAATTGGACCGAGTGTGTATTTGCCTCAACCTTTCAGAAATTTGACCTGACCGAGCTGGAGCTCAGCAGCGCAAACTGTGGCAAGCACTCCTAACGCTCAAAACTTGATTCTGGCGCGCGAAATAGACAAAATCATAAGGAGCAGCCACTTAGCAGTTTGAGTGGGCTGTCACGATGCCTAGAAACCTAGAGACCTAGAGGCAACCCGCTGAGCCATAAAACCCTGATTGGACCCAAAAGGCAACGTAACCAAAAAGCCCTAAATCCCGTCTAGACGGCCAGAGAATTAATCAACAATGCCTATTAGGCCCAAAACAAAGCGAGGGTGCATAAGATGCTTAGAGACTGTTTGCCGCACTCACCTTGAATTTCCACACTTGAAGTGCACTTAAGGAAAACTAAAAGCCCGATTGAGCACAAGTGCACTAGAAAGAACACACTCACTGAGTGGAGATAAATTGAGGACTGTATTTAATAAGTCAAGGAACTCACTCAAATAAGCCACTCAAGGAACCCACGAATAGGAGAGAACTCACAGACAGAGACAAACCATCAACACGCGAAGTAGGACCAAGCAAGCAGAGCAAATGAAGTGGATTTGACAAACCTACTCAACCTGATCGATAGCTTGGTGGAGCACGAGAACTCGACTATGGCAGAAGAAAGCTCAGACCGCAAGTCTAACAAGGAACTCGACTTAGGCATCTTCCTAGAGGCTATTCAGCAATGGTCAGTAGTTACGATGCGCACTCCCAGTATGAGCACCACGGTCGAACAACAGATGCTATCATCGCAGACTTAGAAGAAGAGAGAAAGCTAGCCCACAAGGCATTGCAAGGCATAGCCACATACAATAGAGACCAGCAGGCCAGAAGTCAAAGGCAAAGCACAGAGTTGCGTGAGGTGCAACGAGTGCTGAACTTAGCTGGCAGAAACCGAACGGATCACAAGAGAGACCTAGAAGGAGACTTAATGTTGAGCGAGCTTCTTATGAAGCGATTTCTAGACAACACCGCAGCAGAGCAAAGTGATACAACATTGGCGACCTCACTGCTGGCAGAATTAGGAGCAACCCAAGGCTCTAAGAGCCAGTCTAAAATCCCAATAGTTGCAAAGCAGCTCGACAAGTACCAACCCCACGATGATCCATACAACTTTGTAGAGCATTTCGAGCAAGTCTACGAAGCCAACGGCCTCAGCGACCTGACTCAGCACTCTCAAGTGTTTGGGCTCTACTTAGGTGACAAGGGCAGGACTTGGTATACAAGCTTAGATGCCGCAAGGCGAGCAAATTTCAATAGCCTCAAGAATCTCTTCATCAAGAGATTTGTCGAGCCTAGATACTCCGACAATCTGCTAGTACGATTGATGAATGTCAAGCAGAAAAAGAAGGACATTTGCGATTGCGTAACCCACGTGAGAAGCCTCTTCAAGAGAATCCCTACAGGCAAATGACCGATTGAAAGAGCAGTTTCAACTGTGTTCATCAGCGGAATTCAAAACGAGGAACTATATAAGGCTTTGGCAGCCAACTCGAGCTTGCAGGAGACGCACTAGCTAGGGTTTTTGAGGAAGCTATCAGAGTTGATGACCAGCTAAAAGAGTGGATCTCCAGGAGCCCCAACTCAGAAGAAGCCAATTCGCGAAATTCGAAAAGAGCATCAGCCTCTAGTGAACGACCAGTCCCATCATCCCAAGATAAGGGGAATGCCACCAAGACGAACCAAGACTTAGCTGATGTCAAGATGGAGATAGTCAAGCTGCAAGACCTGTGGAGACGACCAACGCACCCACATGTCCAATGTATATACTGTAGCGGAAACCATTTGCCGACCGAGTGTCAAGACCCTCGGTCGAGACCTTGTGCTAACTGCAGCAGGTTCGATCACGACATCGTGCATATCAGATTGCCCAAGAGACTTTTGTACTCCCAACCATATGGTTAGCCTTACCTAGCAAACAAGCCGCAGCCACTCTTCAGAAGGGGAGCCCCATTGGACCTTCCTGTGCATAACAACATTAAGCCGGCTGTCCCTAGGGTGGACATAAACCCTATAGGTATACCTAGACCGCCTGGTCCCTATGTGACCCATCCACCAAGTGACGCTCCAGTCCACTACGTGGAAGAACCAAATGAGGAAGAGACTTACTTATACCCTTATGTCTCTCAAAACGACGAGGGCAACGCAGTCCTTATGGACTATCGACCAGTACTAGTGATGGCATTGGGGAGAGGACAAGGTAGAGGCCTAGGGGGGCAGACGCAGGATCCAATCATCTGTTGGACTTGTGGTCACCCGGGTCATGTCTCATCATGTTGCCCCGAGAGGGAGCAGTAGAACAAAGACAAAGCTCACCTAAGGTGCATTGAGTGCGGAATCACCCTTGTCAATTGTCCAAAGCGGAAACCTTTTGCAAGTTCAGCCAACGTACCATCTGTTCCATTGGGATTGTTTGGTGTCAAGAACCTTGATGGGGAAGCCGCACCCATCCCGTTGCGGGTCATGACCCGTGCCCAGACAAAGCAGGTCGGCATATCACTACCGGGACCCAGCAACCTTGATGCAGCCTCCATAGGGAAGGAGAGCTACAGGCGAAGGAAGAAGAGGTCAGAGGCTAAGATCGCACTAAGAACTGAGAGTTCTACAACTCTGCCTATTGGAAAGAAGGTCACGAACGCAGAGGCAAAAACTTTAGTCCCCAAGATAGCCAAAAAGAGAAATGCCAAGGTAGGGGAGTACCTGCATCCGAAGCGCCAATTCAAGGCCATAGAGAAAGTGAACGACTGGGTGAAAGAGGCCCAAGAGCACTTAAGGGATGCTGAGCCCATCCTAGAGGACGAGATCGATAATCTCACTAGCATGAACACGGCGATCTCACCCCCTCGACCAAAGTCAGGAGATGCAATCACACCGCAGGCAACACCCCTTAGGCCAAGCCTTGATGCTGCAGGCCCACAAATCAGTCACGGCTGTTGGCCAGGACAATCCGGTTTAGGAGAGGGACGAGCAGCTGACAACCTCCTTACCATGCTAGTGACCACCCATATGACATTAAGCCTAGGAGACCTGCTTAAGCAGCATCCCACCCTATGGCAAGACCTCAAACAGTGGGTTGAGGGGTCACGAGAACAAGCTGCGGGTCTGCATGATCATGATGCAGAAACACAAATACCGAGTCTAATGCTGCACTCTGTACCAAAATCCTTGCACATTAATGCTTTCTGGGAAGGCACCGAGATGCATGTAGTGTTACCAGTCCTAGCCTTAGCCGACACAAGGAGAAAGGGGATCATAGACACGGGAGTCGGGGTTAGTGTGTTGAGCCACACAGTACTACAGACCTGGGGAAACCCACCTATTGAGACCGCTCGGTTTAATGTCACATTAGCAAACAGCATGAGAGTGAAGCCATTTGGGGTACTTATAAATTGCAAGTGAAAATCGTAGGTGTCCAGTTCTCTGTCGAATTTATAGTCATGAAGGGGGTGGACTATGATATCTTGTTAGGCCGACCCTGGATGCGCAATGCCAGAGTTATCGAAGATTGGGGTAACGGCTTGATCTTCTTAGGCAACAGGACAGAAGCTATGAGGGTAGAGATGGACACTTGGAAGACCTCACCAATCGACTTGGATGCCATCTCCGCGATGCTCAAGGGTGACGCTCAAGTCAAGAAGTCCTATGGGTCCTTGACCAAGTATATCCCATGCCTAGAGGATGAGGGATATTGGATGCATGTCCTTGCTACAATCGACTTGCCATTCTTGGGCCAGTTTGCATGATGGAAGGAACCCTTCTTAGGAGACCTAAGCCCATCACCTTCCAAGTGCCAAGCAACAAGAGAGAACTCCATGAGGCTCTGGAATACTTAACAGACAAGCTGGCTGACAATTCAGTAGCAAACTTCAAACCACTCCAGGATCTCTTAGGCGAGTCCAAGTGGCAATGGACCAGGGTGCATGACTTGAACCTTATGTACAACTGGGCCCTAGTCCCTAATCAACGACAAGAGATATACCAGGCCCTAGGAGACGATGAGCAATCTGACGTAGAGGACTCTGATGATGAGTACGAAGACTACCAATCCTTTAGTGATGGAAGTAAGGGTGAAATGGACTCGATAGAATATGATACTGAGGGATATAAAATAGAACAAATACGGGCGGACTCCAAGCCACAAAAGAGAAGTGTCTACAGGATAGAGTGAGGAATCATACGCATGGAACCCCGACCAGCCTTCATTGCCGATAACTTGACTGAGGAAGAGGAAATGAGTCTTGTCACTCTCCTGCGAGAGTACGTAGGCGTATTCACTTGGTCCTTGGAAGAGCGTAAAGGGGTAAACCCGAGTGTAATGACTCATAATATACCCATGACACCAAACACAGCACTGGTGAAGTAGCGACTGTATCCAATGAATCCAAAGCATGCTCATGGTGTCAAGAAAGAGATTGATAAGTTGATGAGAGTAGGATTCATTTACGAAATTGAGCACACGGACTGGGTATCACCCATAGTCATCGTGATGAAGAAAAACAAAAACAATTAGAGTGTGCATCAATTACAAGAAGGTGAATGCTGCTACTAAAAGGGACAATTATCCATTGCCATACACCAAGCATATGCTTGAAAGAGTGGTGGGCAAGGAGGCCTACAGTTTTCTGGATGGCTTCTCAAGATACAATCAGGTGCAAGTGCATCCTGTTGACAGGCATAAGACTGCCTTCACCACCGAGTGGGGCGTCTTTGCTTACATAGTCATGCCTTTTGGGTTGACTAATGTCCTTGCCACCTTCCAACGTCTCATGTGCACCATATTTAAAGACATGCTTCACAAGGAGTTGGAAGTCTTTGTCGATGACCTCTGTGTTCACTCGACCTGGATGGAACACTTAAACAAACTCCAAGCAGTCTTTGAGCAGTGTCGCCTATATCGTCTCTCCTTGAACTCCTTGAAATGCTAGTTTTGGGTGAAGCATGGATGCATCCAGAAAAAGAAAAAGACCCATTCACCTTCAGCTTCCTTATGCCTAACAGCCTGCGAAGAGTCCTACCGATCAAGGTGATGGAGGAGGTGATCGCGATTGGCGGTCGACTGGGGGACAGAAATGGCTGGAAGAAAGGGAGAGGACCCCCACTCTGTGGGGAAGGGAAGAAGCAGAGTTTTGGCAAAACAAGGTGTTCGAAATACCACATATTGTACATGGCTACAACTACCAACCCCTATGGAGGAGGCGAGTGTGCAACATTAGCATGCTCACCTGGATGACTTTTTGTAATACCCTGCCCTATGAGAGAAACGACCCCATATTCATGGCGTATCCTCGTAGGGTAGTTGTGGATTTTGTTGCCACCCTCCATGGGTGTCATGATTCCCCCATCATCTACAACTCCAATGCCGCCTCCTTCGAGCATGCCCTCCTTTTCGACTCGGGAAGCCTAAATGATTCCATGATGCGTTTTCTCGTGGACTTCTCTTCATGCCCCGATCCAGCCTTTATAACTCCCTATAATTATCTTAGGTTACTTAAATTACTACTCAAGCAGGACCCGACCCCACAAGAGCATGGCCTACCTCTCCTCTTTTTTGAACCTAACGCCATTGATAGTTGTGCCATGGTGCGTTTAATGATGAGAGCTATCCTTCTCTCCTCCTTTTGCCTAGCTTTCCTAGAGGATATGAACAACAGCCAGTTCACTAGGTGCAACCATCCCTTCCTCTCCACCAGCTCCCTCCACGTCCGCATGAACCTCAAAGGATACATGCAAAGCCATCAATTTTTGAGCAAATCCATCCAACCCCCTTCTCTGCCTAAATCAGACAAGGAAGATTAGGTACAGGCTGTCGTTCTACTAGTGTAATACTATTCCAAAAAACAAAACAAAACAAAACAAAAGAGAAAAAAAAAAGAAAGAGCATCCAAGGAAGAGCAAGCGGAACATTACGCATGGAATGGACAAAATGACTCACTTACAGAAGCACTTAGCACCATATAAATCACGATCACTGCATCTAGGGGTCCTCAAGTTAGGCGTGCCCGGTGGCTTCGGTTGGCTGGCTCTACTCCTAACCCCCTAGCCCTTTTTGCTCCCCCACTTCACGCTTAGGGCCCATCAAGGGCAGGACATACCTAGGGAGGTAACACTCGCCTATGGTTAGACCTGTCACCCTAAGCTACTTGCACTACACCTCCCTTTGCATGAATGGGGTCCCCAAGCGTGGGATATCACCCAGGCTAGCCTGTGGTTAGACCCAACTCCCCATTCCACTATGTTGAGTGTTGAAATGACTTGTTTTTTGGCTGATTTTTGTTGTTTTTGAGAGCTAAATGGTTGATCTTATGAGATGATTGATTGGTTTGGAAGTGGTTTGAGAGTGTTTTGGATGATATTGATTATGTTTTGGAAGCTCATGATGTTTTTTAGTGGAGATATGAAGTTCTGATATGTTTTGATAGGTTTTGATTGGTTCTGTATAGCTTCTGTTTTGTTCTGATTGTCTTCTGTATGAGGGATGGATTGATGATTGATGAAGATTGAGATATTGTGAAAGCTTATTGAATATTTTTTGAGAGTTTGGAATGGTTTGAGTATGAGTTATGAGGTTTTGATGACCTTCTGTAACCTTCTGTAGGTCTTTTGTAGAGCTTCTATCTCTGTACTGTCTCTGTACTGTAGCTGTTCTGGTACTGTACTGTGACTGTTCTGTATGCTTCTGTATGTGTTCTGATGGATGAGAGTGTAGCTTGGGAAAGTTTTCTAACCTTGGAAAGAGGTGAATACAAGTGCAAAAGAGCTAAAAGAAGTGAAAGAAGTAGCTGCTGAAGACTCAAGTGAAGATTGGAGTGAAGTGACAGTAGTGAGCTATGAAAGGACACTGTAGTGGCTCTGGTGACTCTTCATATCAAACATACCTCTTGGGAGGGGCATCCATGACCTAAGAAGGATTATTTTGAGTGATTATGAGAGATTGTAGTGAGGATATGATGTATTATTGATGGAGAGAGAGAGAGAGAGAGAGTCAAAGATAGTCAATTCTATTAAAACAGAGTGATTGTATATGAGAAATTGAGAGAGAAGACTATGAAGATATTGAAGATGAATACTATGTGATATATTTTCATTAAAAGATGGTGTATTCCTTTGCTTTCTTTGTTATATTGATGGATTTTATGAAGATATTGAAGAATATGGTTGATTCTATCAAATCCGTGGGAGGTCTACGTGATGTTGCATGAAGATTTGTTGTGCGCCTGGTGTTTTTTTCTTCATTGTGATCATATAAAACATAATAAACAAGCTGGTTGGTGTTACAAGATAGATTTTCTTGCAAGAGAATTCCATTTTCCTTGGTGTTCCTCTTGGGGCTCCATGTTTTTTGTGCGCAGCCGGGGAAGCCATCAACAAGCACCAGAAGAGACTGAAAATGAAGGAAATGGCATTGCCAAGAAGAGAAGAATTCAATGGATGTTTGTAAAGTTCCTTCTTCCACTGAAGAGTTGGAATTTCTCATAATTAAAGCCACTTTCCACAAGAAGTTCATCCCACAATGGCAGAAACACATCACCATCATGATGCATGCTCTATGTGGTGGACAGTTTCCTCTTCCTGTTGAAGCAGCAGAAACTTGCATCTTGGTGGCAAACTGTTTGGGAACAAACTGAAGAGCAGAAACAGAGAGAATGACCATTCATGGAAGATTTGGCATTCATTGAGAAATTTCCAGACATCATCAAGTGGGAGATTGTAAAGAAGCTTCAGGAGTCTTGGTCTGTGGAGGTTCACAAAGACAAGAAGGAAAAGAGTTGGAATTTGTTCGTGGATGCTCAACAGCAAGATACATGGAATACTTGGTGTACTGATAATCTTCTGTTTGTTCAATTAGCAACCCATTGGAAGTTGGTAGACAGAGTGTTCTTTACAACATACACTATTGAAACCATCAGAAGCTAGCATTACTATGATGATGGCACCACCACAATGCTTAGACGTATGCATTTTGATACCTTCAGAACTGAATACCTTCCTCTGTGCAGTGGCATGAAAGTAGAATTCAGAGACGTTGAAAAGGAAGAAGTAGAAGAAATGTTGGCAAGACAGTCCTCTAGAGACTGAAGCCTTCTGTTAATCCTCTGTGGAGCACTAACAACATAGTGGATCCAACCCCCTGATGAATGACGCAATAAAGAGGCAAGCGTTAGAACGAGTCCAGAGGTAGTGAGAAGAGAGAAAGCAAAAATCAAAGCTGAGAACGAGCTCACAGCAGAAGCTGCCTTTGACGCCCTTGCTGAACTCTTTACAGAAGTCCCAATGGCACATCAAGCCCTTCCTCCTCCTACTGGAGGTCCACTTCCAAGCCAGATCCGTCGTGGAAATATTGATGATAGGCCAGCGAATGTAGTCCCGTTGCTCGTTTTTAAGGGAGAGTACAATGAAGACCCTGATCTTCATGTAGCAGAGTTTATGGTAGCATGTGTGGCTAACAATGCCAGAACCGCTAAGCATTGGTTAGCAATATTTCCCGCCACTTTCAAGGGCGCGGCATTTCAGTGGTATGAGAGACAAGCAGCAGAAACTTTTGGTACACGGGACGGCCTGAAGTTGGCCTTCCTCACTAAATTCAGGCGTGAAGGTTTTGAAGAGCGGATGCGAGAGGAATTTATGAACCTAAGTCAGTCCTCTGGAGAAAGAGTAGAAGCTTATGTCTTACGAATGGAATCCATCCTGAAGAGATGGACTACCCATAATCTAGATGATGGCATTCAGAAGGGGGTGTTTCTTAGAGGATTACAACCAGAAGTCCGTAAGTTTGTGAAGCTGCAAAGACTAGCCACACTGCAAGCTGCAATAGAAGGTGCAAGACTGTACGATGAAGTGGAAGCTAGATTGGCGATGAATCCAGGAAGAGGAGTCCTACCTCCTCTGATGCCAGGAATGATGTACCCACCAAATGCAGTCCCAGGGACTGTTCCCTACCCCTACCAACAGATGCCCCCAATATCACAGTACAGTGCATCAAATCCACAGTGGCCACAATCAATGCCTCAAATGATGGTTCAACCACAACAACAATGGTCCCAACCAATTTCCCCAATGCCAAATCAGCAGCAATAGTGGAACCCTACCAACTGGAGCCAACAGCCAATAGTTCAAACAGGAGCTCTGAATCAGAATCAGAACAGAGACCCCTCTGCGCCAGCCCAACCTATTTATGCAGTGATTACAGAGACTCCTTAAAACCCTACTATCAGTACCTCAGGAGGAGAAAGCTTAAAGGATTGCTTATCCAACTCAGTTGCAAATATAAAAAAGGAGTTGATGGATGTGATTACAGAGCAGCTACAGACGCTGAAAGTGAATACTGCCAGCATATCCAACGTTGCAGGAGCAGGAAGAGATGTGATGCGGTCAAATACTTGGTGTGGAAAGTGTCATCAAGCAGGCCATTTAGCCACTGAATGTACACGAAAGCCAACAATCCCTGGAGCCTTCTGTTCCTACTGTTTACGGAAGAACCATATAGAGGATATTTACTCTCTGCAGAAGATGCATGATAGGAGAAGGAAGGAAGAAGATGCAAGATTCAACTTGCTGGAATCCAAAATGACAACACAGGATATTGGACCCAAGCCTAGAGAGTTTGGTCCTAATTTCGGTCCAAGGAGATTTCCCTCCCAAAGTTACAGAGAAAGACAGTCAGAGATCAGAAGTGGAGTGTTACAGATGCGGAGAAAAGGGACACATTTCACCAAATTGTCAAAATCCGAGAAGGTCAGTGGATTACAAGCCCTTATGCAGTCGATGCAAAGGACTGTCCAAGCCCAGCCCCAGTGAAAAACAGTGCTACTGATATTCCGGCCAAGGCCCAAGAGCCTACCTCCAATTTAGTGGACTTGGAAGTTGCTGCCATCACGGTTGCAAAAAAGAAGGAACCACCTATCCAGAAAGAAAACAATCCTCCTGCCAGAACAGTGAAGTTCAATCTTCCACCAGAAGAATAGTACAGAACAGAGCCTGACAGTGCCATACAGAGCACTACAATGCCACAGAGAGTCACAGAGACAGTTCCAGAGACACGACCAGAGGTCCAGGAGATAGAAGAGGAGGAAGTGCCACAAGTGGTAGAAGAAGTCCCCATGATGCCCCTGTTGGAAGAAAGAAGGAAAATGAAAATGGGTGTTGCCCCATTTCCTAACCAGTTAGAGAAGCCAGTGGATCCTATTAAGGAATACGATCTGGTCAGAGATCTAGATACCTTTAAACCAAACCTCACATTCCGACAATTATTGATGTTGTCTCCGAGTTGCCGAAAAAGGTTCAAAGGTATACTGATAAGAGGGCGTGGCTTAAGGATTGCTCCCTCAACAGCAACAAAGTCCAATAAAGCTCCAGAGCCTATAAAAGAAGTGGACGTGGCTAACGCCTTCCTAGATCCGAGTACCCCAGAGACTGGTGTGTGGATAGAAGGTTGCTTTATTGCAAACGCACTGATTGATGGTGGTTCATCAGTGAACATTATGATGGATGTGACAATGAAGGATCTAGGCCTACAAGGTGTGCAACCAACCCAATGGCTCATCAGACTGGCGGATCAGAGCAGAATCAAGCCTTTGGGCATTCTCCCATATGTGAAGACAACAGTAGCCGGAAAAGATTATTGGCTAACCTATCTGGTGGTGAAGCCAAACTCTTATGGTACATCCTACCCTTTGTTACTGGGCAGACCATGGCTTTTTGAAGCCTGAGCAAGGACGGATTGGTTCAAAGGAACCTTGACCTTGGGTAGAGGACCCAACAAAGTGGTGCTGAAGCTCTATGGTGCTCAAAAAGGGCATGGATCCACCTCCTTGGAATTATCTTCTGACTCCCCTAATGAGGCTACAGATGGAACATCAGCAGACGAAGATGCTGTCAAACAGATCCTTCCCAAGAAAACAGTGGCACATTCCTTAATAGTGCATACTGTAAGCCAACTCCCAAAAGATGCAAAGTCCCTGTCAATGGGTGAATACTTCCTGCCTGAACCAGGAACGATTTCCGAAATCACTTCTGACAGTGAGATAGAAGCATGGATGTACTGCTCTCCCTGTTACATGGCCATAGCAGAGCCAGAGACAGAGGCAGAAGATGAAACAGAGAACCTGTTCTTCTCTTACAGAGCTCCCACAGAGATAGAGATAGAGACAGAGCCAAAGACATAGACAGAGCCAGAGACAAAGGCAGAATATGAAACAGAGAACCTGTTCTTCTCTTACAGAGCTCCCACAGAGACGGAGACAGAGACAGAGCCAGAGACAGAGACAGAGCCAGAGCCAGAGACAGAGGCAGAAGATGAAACAGAGGACCTATTCTTCTCTTACAGAGCTCCTACAGAAACAGAGACAGAGACAGAGCCAGAGACAGAGATAGAGGCAGAAGAGGATGGAGATGATATGGAAGAAGAAGGTTATGAAAGCGAAACAGAAGAATCTATCCCACCTGAAGAGGTTACATATGAAGAAGAAGTTCCAGAAGCATCAGAAGCAGACGAGCTCAGGCTGTGGGACAGAATGGCGATGGTACCATTTGGTCTGGTAAATGGATCTTCTCATATGCAAAATCTTTATAAGAAATGGGTTAAGAAGAACAAGCTGTCTTTCAGCAGTGGCTCATGCCGTCCTAACCCATCTTTGCCAAGAAAAGATGATGATAATACACTATGCCAACAAGCACTAGTCCCACAAACCCAACAGGCTTCACAAGGTCCCTGTTATGTGACGTTCTTGGATGTGTCATCAGAAGATGAGTCTTCAAGCCAAGAGGTAACTAATCGTGCAATCAAACCCGAAACGGCTCTAATCTCATTTCAACATCTCATGGAGCAACCTAAGTCTCCACCAAAAGAAGAAGTTGGTTCTAGTGGGACATCAGAAGAGGACACCACTCCCTTGAAGGAGTCGAATCCGTATCCAGAAGCAGTCCGCGGGACCTTCATCTGTGAAGTAAAAGGTAAAAGGCAGTTAACCTTTGTGGATGCAGATGGGACTGAATGCCATTTGAAGGTGGGTAGCAACCTCCCAGAAGAGGAGTTATCAACCTTGTACAACTTGTTGAAAGAAAATTTGGACGTGTTTGCTTGGTCCTACAAAGACCTAAAGGGGATTGATCCCACAATATGTCAGCATCATATTGACTTGGAGCCTGATGCCAAGCCAGTACGGCAATGACAGAGGCGAATGAACCCGAATTATTCCACATTGGTGAAAGCAGAGCTGCTGAAGCTTCTGGAAGCCGAGTTCATCTATCCAGTGGCAAACAGTGAATGGGTCTCACCCATCGTGGTTGTACCCAAGAAGAATGGCAAGCTTCGTATATGTGTGGATTTCCGCAAGTTGAATTCCAAGACAAAGAAGGATCACTTTCATATCCCTTTCACAGACCAGCTGTTAGACACAGTGGCAGGACATGAGCTTTATTCCCTTCTAGATGGATTTAGCGGATATAACCAAGTCCAGATAGCAGAAGAGGACCAGTCCAAAACAACCTTCACCACAAAATGGGGGACCTACGCTTACCGAGTGATGCCATTTGGGCTCTGCAATGCCCCTGCTACTTTCCAGTGAGTCATGATGGCCGCATTCCAAAATCATCTATACGACTTTATTGAGGTATATTTGGATGACTTCTGTGTCTATAGTTTGATCCATGAACACTGGGGACACCTGGAACAATGCTTTGACCGATGCCAGGAGTATGGGATTTTCCTCAACCCTGAAAAATGCATCTTTAGGGTCTCTTCTGGAGTTCTGTTAGGCCACATTGTCTCTGCACAAGGGATATCAACAGACCCTACAAAGATCGAAAAGATCGCAGCTCTGACAGCACCCACCAACCTTAAACAGTTGAGGGGATTCCTAGGCCATGTGGGTTACTACAGAAGGTTCATAGCCCATTTTGCAACAAAGACAACTTCCTTGCACAAGCTTCTGAGGAAAGATGCAGAGTTTGTTTGGACAGAAGAATGTGACAAAGACTTCAACACTTTGAAGTAGGGTCTAGTTGAGGCACCCATTGTGCAACCTCCTGATTGGACGAAGGAGTTCCATGTACACACTAATGCATCGATTGAAGGCTTAGGCGTAGTTCTATGCTAGAAGGGCTCCTCGAAGCTGGATCAACCCATCTATTACGCAAGCCGAAAAGTCACTGATAGGGAACGGAACTATATAGTGACAGAGTTGGAGTGCTTGGCAATGGTGTTTGCCCTAGAGAAGTTCCGCCACTATCTCCATTCCACCCACTTTAAATTTTATGTGGATCACGAGGCCCTGTCCTTCCTGATGAACAAGGCAGACATGAAAGGACGAATGATGAGATGGCTCCTTCTATTCCAGGAGTTTGACTTTGAGGTAATTACCAAACTTGGTCGTTCCCATGTTCTCGCTGATCATCTGTCGCGCATCCCACAAATTGCAGACGAGGAGCAGGATGATCCAGACCTCCCTGATGCTTCCCTATTCTTGGTAGAAACTGTAACCCCCTGGTATGCAGACATTGCCAATCTTCTGGCAACCCAACAGTACTCTCCTAGCATTTCTAGTAGGGAAAGGAAGAAGCTTCTGTTAGAATCAGCCCCCTACACCCTGCTAGGCGGCGCACTGTACAAGAAAGGCAAAGATGAAGTGCTCAGAAGATGTGTTGCAGGAGATGAGATTGGGATTGTTCTGAAGGCTTGCCATGACGAGCCATGTGGAGGCCACTTTGCAGGAGAAGCCACAGCCAGGAAGGCTCTGCTTTAGCAGGATACTGGTGGCCGACCATTCATAAGGATGCCTATGATTACTGTAAAAGATGTGATGCTTGTCAGAGAATGGGGAAACCCATGAAGACAAGTGCCATGCCACTGCAACCTATCCTTCCGTTGAAGCCGTTTAAGAAGTGGGAAATCGACTTCATAGGCCCAATCGATCCTCCCACCATAAGGGAACAGAACAGATACATCCTCGTATGTACGGATTATGTCACAAAGTGGTGTGAAGCTAAAGCCCTCAAGCAGGACGATGGTAACAGCGTGGCCCTGTTCATGTACGAGAATATCATCACCCATTTTGGCAGTCCCTTAGAGTTGATAAGTGACAGAGGCACTCATTTCATTAATAAAGTCATGGAAGAGTTGACAGAGTTGTATAAGATCCGCCATCGCAAGTCCACTCCTTATTACCCCAGAGCCAACGGCCAAGTCGAAGTCACCAATCGCATCCTCTGCTCGATCCTGACAAGGACAATTGCCGCACATCGTCGTGATTGCGACGATCGACTTACAAAGGCTCTCTGGGCGTACAGAACCTCCCATAAAGCAGCAACAGGATAGACACCCTTCCAGCTGGTGTATGGTACAGAAGCTGTTTTCCCTATTGAACTGGAATTGCCCTCTTTGCAAGTGGCTATCAAAGAGCGTTTAGGGGACGATGATTCATTGCAACGCCATCTCCTACACCTGGAATGTTTGGACGAAACTCGCAGGATGGCTCTACAGTGCATGGAAGCCACGCAAGCTCGACGTAAGGCTTACCATGACAGCTTCATCAAGCACAAGAAGTTCAAAGAAGGTGATTTGGTCCTAGCCTATGATTCACGATTTGGCAAGTTTCCTGGCAAGCTCCAACAGCGGTGGATGGGCCCATATAAGGTACTTGCTGTCAACCCTAATGGCTCTGTCCAAGTGCAGACCGTTGATGCCTCTGATGATCCCTTCCTGATCAATGGATATCACCTGAAGAAGTACTTCCCTCCTTGGGGATCTTGACAATCATGGTCACCTGATCCTTTCTCTCGTTGGTGTAGCACTCTCACTCTTATGATGCTACTTCTGATAGCCGTTCTTCAGCCACTCCTGATGAAGTGGATGCAACCCTCTGTCCCCTCAACCCCACCTTCCAGCCTTGATCTCTTATCCTCTATTTTCCACCAGCTGGCGAGGTGGGTTCTGACAAATGGTATTTCTATCATTCCCTTGCTTCATTCGAAAAAAAAAAGAAAAAATATATATACATATCGGTCATGGGAGAAAAGGACTTAGGTCCCTGTCATGCCGACCTATTCTTCGAGAAAAGGTGGAAACACCCTCGGGAATAGGGGAAAATAAAGAAAAAAAAGAAGAAAAAAAACAAGATAAGAAAAACAAATCTGTTATGGGAGAAAAGGAAGCAATTCCATGTCATAGCAGGCCTCGTTCCAAGAAACGGTGGTAAATACCCTTGGGCGAGAAGCTGGCTGTGGAAAAGATGGCAACACCCAGCAGTCCAGAAAGTGGATTCATCAGTTGATATTCTCAGGATCCAATTCCGAAGCTGCCTCCCTGGGTATGCTATGTCCTGGGTCTTTCTGCAGAGTGTCTAACTGTCCTCTAGCAGACGACATGACCTATCCAACACAACGTTCGATTTGATGGCTACCTCCCTGGGTACGCCTCTTTAACAACTGACGACGCGATCTTCATCGACAAACAATCGAGTGATGTGAGCTTTCATCCTAACCGGATGGGGAAGTGAGTATGGTTGCCCTCTGTAACTATCAACAGAGCGTGAGACAGAGGGTGGGGCGAGTGACCAGTCTTTTCCCTTTAAATCAAATGAGATGTGAGCAGTGTGAATGAAGTGTTGTACGCACGGGACGGGCCTCTCAATGCACAAAGCACAATCTGTTTCTGTGTACTGCACCATAAGGCTCCCTGGCCTTCCTTCTTGCACCCTATGCCAGCACAGGGCAGGATGCACAGTTGCACCATCAAATGCACACAAGGCATACAACCTTTGCACAAGTGGCTGTGAGGATTACATCAATGGGTTTCAGGAAAGGGCTGCCCTCCTGTATCTATCAACAGAGCGTGAGATAGAGGGTGGGCTGAGTGTGACTGGAGTTTCTTCAATCAATTACCGAGAGGTGAGATTGAGGGACGTTACGACACTTGGAGTTAGGTATGTTCCCGTTTTCCTATGCACCCATGGGGTGGGTCTCTGCCGTCATCACAAGACACATCCCCCTATTCTATACACTGCACTGTAAGGCTCCCTTACTTTCCTCCTTGCACTTATGCCAGACGGGTTAGACGCACTGATGCACCATCAACTGTGCACCCTGGCATACTCCTTCTGCACCATTCCCCTATCGATTCCTAAACCGGATATGAGATATGGGTTTCAATCATTATTCCTCGAGTGATATTAGTCCTGGGGCGAGTGGCTGTTCTTTCATTCCATTTGAATGACTGTGAGTTGAGTGCAATATCCCTCGCCATCGATGAATTTCCTGCAATTTCTTCAACCAGCTACCTCCGTGGGTGCTACCGCGTGGTCCCTGCCATGACAGACGTGTGCTGTGAAGATGCCTTGGTACCTCCTGCAGCCGACAACAACACCGGACGTGCCATCGACAATCAACCTTGATTCTCAATAACATGGGCCAAGTTTTTCTAACCCTACAACTTTTGTTTCTCAATGCCGTTCATGTTTTAAGTGTGGGGACGTTAACGGATGGTCTGTGGCGTGGTACTCGGTCCCTGTTGCTCGGTTAACCCTATCCGTTAAGGTCTTAAGTGTGGGGACGCGTCCCTGCGCGTCTACATTGCCTCCCCCTCTGCACATGCCTCAACCTGCTAATGCCTCAATGCCATGACTTGCTTTTACCCTAATGGGGTCCCTTTCCACCCACTCGTTTATGTTCCACCCTCCCTTGGGGCTGTTCCCTTGCAGTTTTCCTTCATTCCCTGATTTTGATGTGTTTCCATGTGAATGCACCCTACGTTCACCAAAGTCCACATCCAACCTTATAGCCCTGTTTCTCCCTTTGAATTGACCATTTTTCCTTTTTACCTAACCCTATTTCGGTGCACGGTTTTCGAGTTATTAATTTTTGAAGCCTTTTGCGCACATTAGCCGGTTTTCCATGTGAACGTGCTTTGTTTACTTCGGAACCGTGATCTGATGTCATATCCCTGACAATCACTTTTCCCTTGACCTTTTTCCTTTTTAGTCCGTGTCATTTCGATACACGGTTTGTCCCATATTAATTTTCCGGTTTTTCAAGACTTTTTTTTACGTTCTTTTGACATTTTTCCATGTGACCCTGCCATGTTTGCATTGGAATTCCAATTTGATTTGACAGTCGTGTCCCCCGTGCCTTCCCCTACCTTTTTCCTTTTTCCTCCACCCTCTTTCACCTTTTCGATTATTTATTATTAATTTTTAACTGTGTTTTCGGGTGTATTTTTTGTGCTTTTCGCATGTGAACCCTTCCTACTTCAACCGGAACTGTGTTTTGACATGCCACCCCTGTGCCACCCTTTCCTACGGACATTTTTTCTTTTTCCTGTATGTCCTTCCGGCCAGCGGTTCGTCCAATATTAATTTCCGATCCCATTTCTGGGTTTTTTTTTTGGGTTTTTCCCACGTGAACGCGTCTTATCTCAGTCGGAACTATGTTTTGATGTGATCTAATTGTCGAGCACGTCTTTCTGCACATTTTTTCTTTTTCCTGAACCTCGTTTCGATGCATGGATCTTCCAATATTAATTTTTACTTGTGTTTTTTAATCTGTTTTTTACGTTTTTTGCACGTGAACGCCCTGTCTTCCCCCTGGAACCCCCGTTGCACATTTTCTCTGTCTTCCCCCTGTCGTCCTACCCACTTTTTGTTTTTAGGACATTTTGTTTTGATGACCGGATTGGGAGATATTAATTTTTATTTATTTTTATGTGTTTTCACCCGACTCGTCCCACACGTGAACGCGCTCGTTTTCGATTTTACGCGTCTTAACGCGCTCCGATCGCGTCCACGTGCCCCGTCCTGTCATCCGGGTGCTCTTCCGATCCCGTCACGGCAAATTTTTTTACCCCGCCCCGCGCACGAGCACGGGACGGGGGTACGCCTTTCCCTCATGGGTCCCCCCGCCCATTCTTTCCCATGGACTAACCCCGGGTGCCTATAGGCATCCCCCCACCCCCTTGGACACCCCCCTTGGGCCCCTACCCACCCCAACCCTACCCCTACCCTTTCCCCATGGGCCTCCTGCCCATCTCCTCCTTGGGCGCCCCACCCTTCGGGCACCCCACCCCCTTGGACACCCCCCATGGGCCCCTACCCATCCCCACACCCTTCCCTATCCCCCCCCCCCCCCCCCCTACCCCCCCCCCCTACCCCGACCCCTCCCCACCCTAACTGCCTACCCCTCCCTCTCCCTCTGCGTGTCCCTCCCCTCCCTCCATCTCCACCCCCTCTCCTTCCCCCTCTGCTCCTCCATTCCCTCCTCCTCCTCTGCTCCTCCCTTTCTTCCCTTTTCTCCTCCCTCTCCTCCACCTTCTCCTCCACCTCTCCTACCCTCACGCCTTTACAGCGCCCTGCGTGACGAGCCCCTGTGCCACGTGACGAGCCGCCCTCTCGTTGTGGCCCTCTCGACGCCGCCTAAGGACGCCTTGCCCGCCGTGACAACCTCCTGCACGCCACCCGCACCGCCCTGTCGCGGCTCCTCACCACTATGGGACGCCTCCGCCCTGCCCCGCCTGGTGTGCCGTGAAGCCTGCGACCTGCCGCCTGCGCCCCTCGCCTGGATGTCACCCTCTGCGCCCCTCGCCTGACATGCCGCCGTGCCCGCCACGTGGAGCCCGCCGGGTGGCCGCCGTCCCCCTCGCCTAACGTGCTGCCTCCCTCCCATTGTGGTCGCCGCCTTGCGCCCCTCTCCTTCCTCGCCCTGTACGCCCGTGCGCCCCCTCCTCGCCCTGGATGCCTGCGCCTCCCTGCGCCTCCAGCCGCGCCGGGTGCCGCCTCATGATGCCTCTGCCGCCGACGAGCGACGCCGCCTTGCCCGCCGTTGCCTCCCTCCTAACACCCGCGCCCATTGACCTCCTGTCCTCCACGCCTTCACGCCCCTGCCATGTGCCCACCCACCTACACCCCCCCTCTAAGCCCCTTTCCCACCACAAACACCCCATCCCCACCCAGGCCCCCAGTCACACACTACCCCACAACCCCCACCCCAGCCCCCACACACAAACCCTACCTAACCCCTCTCTAAACCCCCCTTTCCCCCTCACATAGACACACACCTCTCTAAGCCCCCCTTCTCCCCATACACACACCTACCCACTACCCCCACCCAAGCACACACCAACCTACTCAACCCCCACCCAAGCCCCCATTCCCACACACGCCCCCCCTTTCCCCCCACCATTACCCACCCCCCTTACCCACCTAAACCCCCCTTCCTCCCCTGCAACCAAACACCCACCCTCTTATCCCACCCAAGCCCCCCATTCCACACACACACTCAATCTCTCTCTAAGCCCCCCATCCCGCACACCCACAGCTACCACATATAAACCCCCCTACCCCCTTGTAAGCCCCCTGTCCTACCCTGCAGAACTACCACCCCCTCCATAAACCCCCGTCCCACCCGCCGACACCCTCGAGACGCCGACCCACGCGCAGGTGTGTACGCGCGAGTGCGTGATTGAGATTGCTTGTGCGTGTTCGTGTGCGGGATCGTGTGCAGGAGCTTGTTAGCCGGTTGCTGACACGCAGCTGCCACGCAGCCTATTTCTGGGTATTTTCCCAGATTTTTAATTCAAAACCCGCACACCTTAACAAAAATATAAAAATACCTTGAAAATTTAAAAAAAAACATTAAAAAACACTTAAAATTCTGAAAAAATTTCCAGAAAACTCTAGAAAAACTCCCACTATTTCTGCAACAAATTGCCATATTTTTCTAAACCTGCAAATTTCAAGAAAAAAATTTCAACCATTTTAAAATTCAAAATTCTTTTAAAAATACCCAAACAAATGAATAAAATTCATTAAAAATGCTAACAAATTCCAAATTAATTTCCAAAAAAATTCTAAAAATTCCATTAACATTTTTACTTATTATAGCATATTTTATAAGCTGAAAAAATACTTCATGCAACACTTAAATTCATCAAAAATATTTTTAAAAATCATTCTTCATTCAAAACACAACCTGAAAAATATCGAAACAAAATCCAGATATTTTTGGATTGAGGAGAGCGCATTCTTTGCATTCACATACACCCAGTACCAGGTATTTTCCCTTTTTTATTTTTTTTTCGCTACCCCAAAACTCACAGTTAATTTTTAAAATGAACCCTAAACACCACCATGGCACACGCATTCGCGCTAAACACACCATTTTTTTTAATAAAAATAAACCCGCCGTTCACTTAGCACGCGCTAAGTGCGCTAAAGAGGCACTTTAATATTTTTGATTAAAAATGAACCAGCCGTCACAAGAGCACGCGCTGGCAAAAAAGTGCTCCACATCACCTTAATTTTTAATAAATGAACTTGCATTTAGAGACCCAGTCTGGGTATCGAAGTTCGGGATTCGGATTAATGCACCGCTTTAACCTAATAATTGGTAATTAAAAATTTAAGAAGGAACCGCCGTTTTCTTGATAAGGTTTATCACTTAATAAAAATTCACCCATTTCTTCATAATTTATTAAAATTAACCTTTCATTAAATTAATTCCCCCTCACTGCACTTAAATCCCCTTTTTAATGAACTCGTTTCGTGGGATGGGTATGCGAAGTCTTCGGAGTTGTCTCCATGGTCAAACTTGATTATCAACATTGTGGTCTTGATATGTGTGGGTTGTTGTTATGTTTTGGTTCGGTTTCTTTTGTTACGGTTAAGGGTACGGTGTGTAGTTTTTTCTTTATTGCCTGATACGGGGATTTGGGTGTTTGTATGATGCATAGCATGAAGCTTTCGGTCGCATAAGTCTAGAGATCATGTTGAATTTTTTCTAAGCTGTGGTTTGCTTGGGGATAGTTGGTCGAGTCACGTTTTACCATTTTGGTTGATATCTTATCCTTGGTTTTTGTCCGTTGCTTTGCAGGCATTCTCCTTGTTTGTCTGTGTTTGTGGTGTGTGTGTAACCATCTGGATGGCGCCTCACGCTCCTTCCCCTATCCAGTATGTCCCACTAGTCAGTAGGGATTACTCTTCCCTACTCACTTTTGAGCCTCTCACGAAGGCGGGACTCGCTGCTTTTGTGGCTGTCTCCTTTCCATTGCTTCCAGAGGATCCATCAATGTGTGATGAGTTTTTGGCCTCCTACAGCAAGAAGTCGGGACTGGTCCAGGGTATTTCTATGACTTTGACACCTCGAGGCCTAGGGAAGGCTGTGTCTCTTCCCTCCAAAGTGTCAAGATTGTGGGAGAGAAGGAAGGAGTCTCACTTGTAGCTTTCTTGCTTGCACAATGGGGGAATACACACAAGGGTGGAGGCTGAAAACAGTTTTCCTCTTCTTAGTTGTGTAAGCCAAAATAACTCAAGTACAAAGAAATAGAAGAACCCTATATATGGGTCTCAAACCAAACTCAACTAACTAAGGTGGCATACTAACTGAGCCACGAACTAGAGTAGATAAGGATAGCTATCATCTAGCTATTATTCATGGGCGGTGTACCAACCGCATCTGCAACTGATACGTCAGTGACATAAATGCACAACGGTCATCCTGGCGTATCACGAGTGGAGCTCGATATCTCAACACTCCCCCTCGAGCTCAATCCCAATTCCTGCACACCAAGCAGGTCTCTGAACTTGCGCAGCTTCTCTGCGCCCAATGCCTTCATAAATATGTCAGCTACCTGATCCTCTATGCTGACATAAACTAGATCAATAAGACCTAGTAAAACCGCATATAGTGATAATGCACCTCAATATGATTTGTTCTAGCATGATAGACTGGGTTATTTGCCAAGTGTATACTACTCGTGTTGTCACAATAAATGACAACTGGCCCATCTGTAGGCTGATGCATATCATAAAGTAGCTTATGCAACCAAGCTACCTCACATGCAGCCATTGCTACACCCCTGTACTCAGCCTCTGTGCTCGACAAGGCAACTGTAGGTTGTTTCTTGCTATTCCAAGTGACTGCAGCACTCCCAAAAGAGAACACATATCCACTGGTAGATCGTCTATCAGAAATACTACCAGCCCAATCAGCATCAGTGTATCCATACAATTGTATCTGAACCCCAGTCTCATAAAATAGTCCATACTGCAATGTGGACTTCACATACCTGAGTATGCATCTAGCCGCATCCAAATGCGGTTTCCTTGGAGCCTGCATAAACTGACTTACCAATCCAACAGCATAGCTCAAATCTGGCCTGGTAATAGTCATATAAATCAAGCTTCCTACTATGCGTCTGTACATAGTAGGGTCTTTCAGAAGCTCACCTGCATCTGTGCTCAGCTTCACATTCTGCTCCAAAGGAACTGAAATAGGCTTACAGCCTGTCATCCCATATTTGGATAGCATGTCCAATCCATACTGCCTCTGCAAGAGTTGTATCCCACTTGGTGATCTAATCACCTCAATGCCCAAGAAATAACGCAGCTCTCCCAAATCCTTCATCTCAAACTTCTGCTTCAATAGCATTTTCACATGAAGGATATCTTCATCACTGCCACCTGTCATAATCAAATCATCAACATAAATGACACGTAGCATAATACCTTTCTCTGTTTTTCTCACATAAAGTGAGAAATCTGCCTTGGAAATCTGAAAGCCAATAGTGGCAAGATACTGTCCTATCTTGTTAGACCATTCTCTAGGTGCTTGCTTCAAGCCATACAATGCTTTCTTCAACCTGCAAACAAACTCAGGATGAACATCACGCACATAACCTAGTGGCTGCTCCATATATACCTCTTCTTGCAAATCACCATGCAAGAAGGCATTCTTTACATCCATCTGATGTAAAGACCATCCCTTTGATGCAGCCATAGCAATGACTGCTCTTACGGTTGCCATCCTTGCAACTGGACTGAATGTTTCTTCATAATCAATGCCATATGTTTGTGCATACCCCTTGACTACTAATCTTGCCTTGTATCTACTCACAGAACCATCTGCATTGTGCTTCACCTTATAAACCCACTTACAGCCAATTGCATTCTTACCTTTAGGCAAAGGTACAAATTCCCATGTAGCATTTGCTTCCAAGGCATCCATTTCTTCATCCATGGCTTTTTCCCATTTTTCTTTTCCCATGGCTTGCTCAAAAGAAGTGGGTTTTGGTTCATGTATCACTTTGACCATATATGCATAGTGAATGGCTGTAAATCCATCATATTTCAGCCTATCCACAGGATACCTAGCTCTCGTAGACCTGCGCAAAATAGGTTCACTCCCAAGTGCTCTCAAAATATCCCTGGTCTTCCTTACTCCAGGTGTAACAATAGAAGGAATACCCAACTCATCATCAATACTCTGTTCTGAGCCACTGGATTCACCATCCACATAAGAGTGACCTGCATTCACATCAACCATGGGCTGATCAACCTTCTCTTTTTCTTTTCGTGATACCTGCATACCACTATCTGCATTGCTTTGAGAAGATTCTCTTGATCTCAATCTACCTATCCATGGCGAAGAATATGAACCACTGTTAGAGGACACTCCAGGTCCACTAATATTTTGTGACTCCTGCTGTGAATTCTGTGCAGCATTACCATTTTGTGCATCTACATCATCACAGATACAACAGAGTACGACACGGAAGGAAAAGCGATGGAACAAATTGGCAGACTGAGGTCTAGGAGAGGGAATAGAAGGGTTATAGCATCTATACCCTTTTTGCTGCAGAGAATAACCAATAAAGATGCACTTCTCAGCTTTTGGATCCAACTTGGATCTCAACTCATCTGGCACATGTACATAGGCAATGCAACCAAAAATTTTCAAATGAGAAATATCTGGTTTCCTACCAGTATACCTCTCCTCTGGAGTCATCCCATGTACTGCTGCAGTGGGAGTCCTGTTCATTATATAGACTGCCGTAGCAACTGCTTCAGCCCAGTAAAAATCTGGCAAGTCTTTTTTGTTGAGCATGGCATGAGATACCTCTCCAATATGCCTGTTTTTCCTTTCTGCAACTCCATTTTGTTGTGGGGTATGACTGCATGAATATTGCTGCTTTATGCCATACTCCTGCAGGAACCTTGCAAACTCATTTGAGAGGTACTCTCCCCCTCCATCTGACCTTAGGCATTTTATTTGCAGGCCTGTTTCTTTTTCAACCATAGCTTTAAGAGTTTTGAAATGCCCAAAAACTTCACTTTTCTTTTTCATAAAATACACCCAAACTTTTCTGCTATAGTCATCAATAAAAGTGACAAAATAATGACAACCTCCAAGAGATGCAGCTTTAGTAATCCACACATCAGAGTGGATTAATTCCAATGGCTTCTTACTCTCTTGAACATGTCTAGGAAATGGTTTCCTTGCCTGTTTTCCAAATTGACAGGCTTCACATACCTTATGCATTTCTGCAACCTTGAATTTTGGCAATCCTGCAACAATATTTTGGGCCTGCATTGATTTAAGTCGCTGTACATTAACATGACCAATGCGTTTATGCCAGATATCAATATCTGCAACTACACCGGTCCCATGTGCAAACATTGCTGCACTCAATTCAGACATGTCTGCATCCAATGTAAACATTCTGCCCTTCTTCTTTCCTTTTGCTATCAAGCGACCTTTATTTTTCATATCCTCAACAAAGCATCCATGAGGATTAAATCTGACTTGCAAGCCCTGTTCAACCATTTGACCAACAGAAACTAGATTCTTGGTGATATTCGGGACATGAAATACATCGGATAGGTATTTCTTTTTCCCATCCTGCATAGACAAATGAATTTTTCCAATCTGCACAATAGGATGTGCAGTATCATCACCAGTTTCCACAGATCCTGGTTTTTCCATTTTCCTTGCATCCTCCATCCATTCTGCATGACCTGTCATGTGGTTTGATGCACCTGAGTCAACATACCATACATCGTTGCTTTCTTCTGCACTTGTCACAGAATTGTTCATGTGCTGCACCATAAACAAATGCTCATTTCTGTCATCACCCTGTCTACTAGAAGATGCATAATTTCCTTGTTGCAGTTTTCCATTCATGATGTCATTCTGCTTTTTATAGCAGTCTTTAGCCATATGACCCATTTTACCACAGTAGTAGCATTCAACATTACTGTTTGCATTTTGGCCTCTTTGCCATCCACCACGACCTCTTTGGCTCCCCCTGCCTCTAGAGTTACCACGTCCTCCTCCATAGGACTGGTTTTCTTGAGTTTGATGCATATTCTGATTTCTACCATGGCCTCCAAATCGGCCTCCTCTACCTCTGCCTCTACCTCTTCCAGCATTTGAGTAGAAGACAGCTTCTTTTGAAGTTCCTCCTGAAGAAGATGCACCACCATTTCTCTGCTCCTCAGAAATTAGAAGAGCAATCAACTCCTCAAAATCAGGAAATCTTTCACGAACTGAAATGGATGTCCGAAACTGTGCATAATCCTTTCCTAGACCATTCAAGGTCACAGAAACTAAATCATCATCTTCCACTGGCGACTCAATGGAAGCAAGTGCATCTGCGATCTTCTTCACCTTCATGTGGTAGTCATTGATGCTCATATTTTCTCTTTGCACATTGTGCAACTCTTGCTTGAGCTGCATTTTCCTCGCTTGCGTATTTGTGCTATACATTTTTGACAGAGTATCCCATGCCTCCTTTGGCGTACTTGCATCCTGAATATGCACAATCATAGAGTCTGAAATGCTGATAGACAGTCAGTACATAACTTTCCTGGCTTTCTCATGCCATGCTTTAAATGCCTGCATTTGCTGTTGATTGGAAACATCAGGAAGAATTGGTTCTTCTTCATTTCCTACAACAAATTCCCAATATCATTTTCCCATAAGGAAATTCGTCATTCTAAACTTCCATGCTTGGAAGTTGTTCTTGTCAAGCTTTTCAGTGACAATCTGTGAAAGAGAATCAGACGCCATTACAGAACACTGCAAAAAATTATGTCACTGCAAAGAACACAACTTCAGCCTCACAAGGACAAATCTACAAAACTGACGAAAGTGGTATTTGACCACACAATCACTTCCTAGTGACGATTTTGCATCAACAGGCAACAGGGATGATTATGTAACTCCCAATGTCTCTACGCACAGGTATACGATGCAATTTCTACAGTATCTTTTCACCGACCTGTAGCATAGTGGTCGCACAGCATAAAATAGGGCCTTTTCCTGAGTGCGTGCAGAAAACTTTCGCCTCCAAAACAGGCCCCGAAATGGCCTCAAATCAAAAAAACAGGGTCGCTAGAGGCTAAAGCCCTTTCCTGCAGCATATACTGCCCTCTTGCTTCACCGCGAAGGGCGTCTCAACCTGAGACAATGCACTCTTGCAATTTCCGGCTATGCTACCTGCAGAGATCTACTCCCAAAACAGAAAATGAAAGCAACACTGCTCCTCTTACCAGAACACCGCGAGCTTGGCTTGCTTTCTTGAGCTTCTTACCACGAACAAGGCTCTGATACCATGTCAAGATTGTGGGAGAGAAGGAAGGAGTCTCACTTGTAGCTTTCTTGCTTGCACAATGGGGGAATACACACAAGGGTGGAGGCCAAAAACAATTTTCCTCTTCTTAGTTGTGTAAGCCAAAAGAACTCAAGTACAAAGAAATAGAAGAACCCTATATATGGGTCTCAAACCAAACTCAACTAACTAAGGTGGCATACTAACTGAGCCATGAACTAGAGTAGATAAGGATAGCTATCATCTAGCTATTATTCATGGGCGGTGTACCAACCGCATCTGCAACTGACACGTCGGTGACATAAATGCACAACGGTCACCCTGGCGTATCACGAGTGGAGCTCGATATCTCAACACAAAGGTGAATCCTTTGTTACCACTCGCCAGCTTTTCTCTAACGAAGATATTTTGAAGCTGTTACAAAAATAGATAAGGGAAATTCTGGATGTTAAGAAGGTGATCAACTCTTCAGGAGTTTCCTTTTCCATGATCACTGATCCTGTGTGGAAGTTGGTCTGTCGGTTTCTCCAAGATAGGTTTATGCCTGCAAAAACGCCATCCCATTACTTGTCCAAAGAGCTTTTCACAACTTCAAGGATGGTGTTAAAAGGATTAGCTATTGATTGGAGCACTTACCTACTCACTAAGATGGATCAACATTTCGTCAAAGTCACCAGGGGCAATGTTACCAATGTCACCTATGGATCGTATTTGTCTACCTTCTTGACCTACTCAGGTTTACAGAAGAGTGTGCCTCCACCTCCTCCCTCTGATCCAGTACCTCCTCCTCCACCTTTAGATGAGTTAGAACCAATTGATATTGAGGATTTGGATTCTCCTCCTCCCCTGGTCATCCAGCGCAAACGCTTGAAGCGGGTAGCAGATAAAGCTCCTTCAGTTCTTCCTTCAGTGCCCATTCCTGCTACCTCTGGCAGTGATCTCCCTGGTTATCTCACCTGTAATAACCTGTTCAGAGCACATCGCGAAGGTTCATTGGATATATCAGTCCCCTCACTGAACAGTCTAGTCTCGGGAGATGCAATTCCTTTCCTATGTAAAGACATTCAGAGTTTCATTGAATTGTCAGTGACAGCCTGTGTTCAACAGTTGTACCCTTCCTTTTATGAAGAGCTGATGCAGTCTAAGGACCAGTTGCATAAGGCAACATCCGAGTTAGCCTCTGCTAAGGATACCCTAGCAGATTTGTTTAAGCAGATGGAGCAACAAACCCAACTGGTTGCAACCCAAAGAGATGAGATATCTTCTTTGAAGATCCAGTTAATAGAGGCTCAATCAGAGGTTACTAGCCTTTCAAAGGAGAAGGAGAGGATGTCCAGAGAAGTGCAGGAGTTTCAAACTCTTTTAGATGTCAAACTTTCAACCTTACAGACTGCAAATGACACAGTGGAATCACAAGCCTCCCAAATCAAGCAGTTGCAAGATCAACTGGCAAAGTCACGGTCTGTTCCTCCAAGCCCTCATGTTCCCTTGATCCCTTCTCTCTCACAGTAGGATTTGACTGCTCTTCAGAGACAGGCTACCTTGTGTCCTCTCTTCCAAGATAAAGTGGAAAGATTGCAATCCAGAATGGACTTGTTATGGTCTTCATTTGAGCAGTATCAGGAATATGTTCCACCGGACCATTCTTTCTTTGTCCATTACCAATTATACAAGTTGGCCTTCTACATGAAGCTTTCCACGATGGATCTTCCTATTCCAGAGGATGGTTGGAGTGGGGCTTGGTCTACTGAGTTGCTGACAGAGGTGGTAAGGATGGTGTTTGAAGATTCTGTCACGACCAATACCATGTTGATGTCATATATGTATCTACGAGGAGACTTGTTGATTCCAGATGAGATGGATATGGCTTGGTATGTGGGAGACATGGTTCTACAAGCTGTTTTGTATGTCAACCATTTGGAGTTGCGCATAGATGACATGTTCCAGAGTTACTCCTCCAAAGTGGCTAATTGCCCTGGCATACCATGATTGATTCTATGGTCCTGAATCAAAGACAGAACACAGCCCCTACCTATGCCCAGAGCACTAATCAACTAAGGGTGGATCTCTTAGCTTATCTTTCCAAACATAATCCATTTGATTCTACCTTTTTTTATGCCTATCATCGAAGATCTACCTTAGGACCTTCTGTTCCTACCCTCCTGTATTACCAACAAATGGCTCACCGTTATGATATATATCTTTCCCTCTGTCAAACTAATTCCACAACCATCTTACCCCTTCTTTTCCAACCTTCATCTTTTCCTCAAATTCCCATATTTACATACTGTTCTTTTATCGAGGATAGAGTATTTTCCCCTTCTCCACCCTGTCCTTCTCCATCCATTCATGTACCTTCTACCTTTCCTATTTATCAGTTAACACCCTTCCTAAGTGATTCCCTACAATTTTCAGCCATCTTCTTTAAATCATTCTTCCTTTTATGATTTTGCCTACCCCTCTCTACATCCACTTTTCCTTATTCCACTTCCATCTCCTGCCACTTCTATATCTCAACCACCTCAGTTGGTTAGTGACTATGACGGGTTTGATTATCAAATTTCCAGAAGAAGGGGATTGAGCTCGAATGATTCTCTTATAGGACCTCAGATAAACTGGCTAGTAATTCCAGGAGAATGGACAGCCTACTAGTCAAGCATACCAGAACTATATTCATTTTGCTCAGCAGTATTCCCAATCTGCAGATCCTTCAATGAGATTAACTGCTCATTTTGCTTGGTATCTGGTGTATATGCATAGGCATTCTCATAATGATTCAAAGCCTATTCCAAAGTTGTGCATGAATGTCAATGTGAGCATTGATTCCTAGCAGCTGGATATATTGTATTTTCATGCCCTTTGTTTGCCTAGCAGATACCTTGTCATGTTGGAAAGGATGTGTTGCCTTCAGTTTTTTCAGAATCCTCCCAAAACATTTGTAGATGAATCCTTGTCTATGGATCGTTTTCGAAATCACCAATCTTTTAAGAGGGATCATCTTCATTGATACCTTTTCCAATGTATGGTGGATGATTTTTAATGATCAAATCTCTCTTTTTGGAGGAGTCATTCAGATGTTTGTGTTGTGTGTAGTGTTTGTGTTGTGGGTTAATTTATGTAATAAGATCGTGGTGATTGCCTATTGGATTGGCTTTCGTGCGAGCTACATTTTGAAGAATTGTGGTGATGGGGTCGTGTTTGGAGAGTTGAACATGCTGATGCAGAAGACGAAGAAACCTTTTATATCCTTTACAAGTTTGTTGTGATTTTTAGTTTGATAAGAAGTGTTAATGTATAAAGGGTTTTCCTTTCGTTGTATTTTTATATCAGATACAGGTGATAAGTTGGGGTCGTGGTTGGATGGACTGTTTTTGAAGATTTATTGAAGATCAAAGTTGAGCTTTTGAATGAACTTGTATTCCCTTTTTCCTGGGTTGCAAGGACGCTTCCTTATTAAGTGTGGGGATATGTTGAGTGTTGAAATGACTTGTTTTTTGGCTGATTGTTGTTGTTTTTGAGAGCTGAATGGTTGATTTTATGAGATGATTGATTGGTTTGGAAGTGGTTTGAGAGTGTTTTGGATGATATTGATTATGTTTTGGAAGCTCATGATGTTTTTTAGTGGAGATATGAGGTTCTGATATGTTCTGATAGGTTTTGATTGGTTCTGTATACCTTCTGTATAGCTTCTGTTTTGTTCTGATTGTCTTCTGTATGAGGGATGGATTGATGATTGATGAAGGTTGAGATATTGTGAAAGCTTATTGAATAGTTTTTGAGAGTTTGGAATGGTTTGAGTATGAGTTATGAGGTTTTGATGACCTTCTGTAACCTTCTGTAGGTCTTCTGTAGAGCTTCTGTCTCTGTACTGTAGCTGTTCTGGTACTGTACTGTGACTGTTCTGTATGCTTCTGTATGTGTTCTGATGGATGAGAGTGTAGCTTGGGAAAGTTTTCTAACCTTGGAAAGAGGTGAATACAAGTGCAAAAGAGCTAAAAGAAGTGAAAGAAGTAGTTGCTGAAGACTCAAGTGAAGATTGGAGTGAAGTGACAGTAGTGAGCTATGAAAGGACACTGTAGTGGCTCTGGTGACTCTTCATATCAGACATACCTCTTGGGAGGGGTATCCATGACCTAAGAAGGATTATTGTGAGTGATTATGAGAGATTGTAGTGAGGATATGATGTATTATTGATAGAGAGAGAGAGAGAGAGTCAGAGATAGCCAATTCTATTAAAACAGAGTGATTATATATGAGAGATTGACAGAGAAAACTATGAAGATATTGAAGATGAATACTATGTGATGCATTTCCATTCAAAGATGGTGTATTCCTTTGCTTTTTTTGTTATATTGATGGATTTTATGAAGATATTGAAGAATATGGTTGATTCTATCAAATCCGTGGGAGGTCTACATGATGCTGCATGAAGATTTGTTGTGCATGGTGTTCTTTTCTTCATTGTGATTATATAAAACATAATAAAAAAGCTAGTTGGTGTTACAAGATAGATTTTCTTGCAAGAGAATTCCCTTTTCCTTGGTGTTCCTCTTGGGGCTCCACACTAGCACAAGCACAATGCACTACACAATAAGGTAGACACCCCCCTTAGGTAGAGCACCGCCCCCTTTCCTTCCAAGCATCACAAAGGTGACCAACTACCACCGACTTCGAAGGCCCTTGTCAACCACTTGCTATCTGTTTGGCTTCTCTAACAAACCTTATTACCAAGCTTCCACGAGCACCCGAGTTTACATGTGGCCCTACCCTTACAAGACTACTTCGCAAATTGCCTCTTAAATCCCAACAGTCGCCAAGAGTGCCATGGAACTGGCACCTGTCTCGGAGGGGGGTAATGTTAAACCCCAAGCCAAGAAGGCAGAAGAATGAATGAAAAAGTGGGAAGAAGATGTAAAAGCAGCAAAGACACGTAGGTGGCCTCTAAAGCTAAGCTGGGATCAAATGCATAATTTTAAATGAAAGGTGCCTCAAAAACTCTAAAAACTCTTGTAAAAGAGTGCCAGGCTCCCTCCTGTGCCACTTGTAAAAGAATAAATGGGTATAGGCTAAAGGCATGAAGCAAGAAGAGGGAATTAGAAAAAAGGACCTTGCCACAATGGCCGGTCATGTAAAAAGGGATGGGCACCCATGGGGTTTTAGGGTTTATATATATAAAGTTCAAAAAGTGAATGGAAGCTCATAAGAGCTCTTCTCTCCTTCTCTTCTTCTCTTATCCTTGCTTGTGTATGCTCTTGAGAGAGGGAGTGTGATAGTGTGAGGGAGTGAGTGTGTGGGAGTGACGGATGAAGAGGGTGAAGCTCTTCACCGTCTCCTCTTCTCTTATTCTCTTCTCTTCTCTTACATACGTGGCTATGGTTGATGGAGCTTGGAGATAGAGGAGGCTTGAGGATGCTTGAGCTAGCACCTAGGATCGTGGAGCTACCGGAGTGTGCGAGAGAGGAGGCAACTCATATCGGCATCAAGGTAAGCTCACTTCACTCATAGGATCGACGCACGTCGGCTAGGTGAGAGATAGCCATTAGAGCTTGCTCGGAACGCTTGAAACAATAAGAGATCCATGGGTCTTGGCGGTTGAGCAAAAGCTCCCACAGGAATCCGACAAATGATCAGAAAAGGGCTCATTAGCTATGGACTGAGAGAGCATGCAAGGTGCTACATTGGTTTTCCTTATGTATATCAGATGCTATGGTTATACAGATTATTGGATGTAGTTCTCCAAAGGATGCATGGGACATACTCATGAAGAATTATGGAAATGTAACACATGCAAGAAAGATTCAGCTAAAGCCAACAGTTCAATAACATGTCTAGGAATGGCAGAAGCATTTAGGCCTACACTACAGAGATCAAGAACATAGCGGATCAACTTGCCACCATTGGAACTCTAGTGTTTGAGGATGATATGATTGCAATGACATTGAATGGACTTGGCAAAGAGTATAAAGTATTTGATACGTCTATTTCTATGAGAGCTGAATCCCCTAATTGGGATGAGTTGATTGCTTTGCTGCTACATGAGGAAGTTAAGCTTGGGCTAAATACAGATTCTAGTAAGTCTCAAAGTAGAGAAACTGTTCTTTACTCTAGCCAGCGTGGTAGAGGCAGCAGAGGCCATGGCTCTTTTCGAGGTCAAGGAGACACTCGAAATGCTTATGGACAGCATCAGTAGAATGCCTGGCATGGCACAAATACACAGGGCCATTGTGGATCTGGTGGCTTTAGAGGCAGGGGGAGATCACCCCATGGTAGAGGTGGTGGATCTGGTTCATGGCAATCAAATGATCAGTCAAACAAAGATAAGGATTGTCACTACTGCGGCAGATATGGACACATTGCAAAGGATTGTTATAAGAAGTAGGGAGATATGAAGGCAAATGGCAAACAACATGGGCACTATGCATCTTCTGGTGGTGCTCATGATGAGCAGGTTGACAAATTGTTTGCCATGCAGCATGTGTCTAAGAATGCATCTAGGCAGAACAGAGATGAGAGATAGTACATTGATTCAGGGGCTTCAAATCATATGACACACCACGGAGAATGGTTTGATGAGATGGTTGCAAGTTCACATGGTTATGTGTGTACTGGGTATGACACCCATCATGACATTCAGCACACAGAAATTGTTCTATTGTTGATGCCTGATGGCAAGAAAAAGAGACTACATGATGTACTACATGTACCTACATTAACCAAAAATCTTTTGTCAATTGGACAAATGGCAAAACAGAATCTGCATGTGAGATTTAATAGAGATGGATGCTTTGTTGAAGAATATGGTAATGGCTGCAAATTGATTTGCTAGAGGTCGAAGAGATGGCAGAATGTTTACTCTTGATACATCAATTCCAGAATTGAAAGCAGCCATGTTTGCACATGATGATGGTGCTATACGGGATATTGAGATATGGCAATAAGCAGATTGGCCATGTGAATATACAAAAGCCAAAATCTATGTAGTAGAAGGAGATTGTGCTTAGACTGCCTAAGTTCAAGTATCATGACTTTGGACATGTATGTGATGCATGTCAATTTGGAAAGCAAGCATGGTTTCCATTTATGAGATATGTATGGAACAACTGAAGGAGATTGTGCTTGGACTGCCTAAGTTCAAGTATCATGACTTTGGACATGTATGTGATGCATGTCAATTTGGAAAGCAAGCATGGTTTCCATTTATGAGATATGTATGGAACAGCTCACAACTCTTACAGTTGGTATACATTTAGATGTATGGGGTCCGTCTCATAATGCTTTGTTTGGTGGTGCTCGTTACTGTGTATCCTTCATTGATGATTTCAGCAACAGTAGGTATACTTGGCTTTACATATTGAAACATAAGGATGATGTGTTTAATGCATTCAAGGACTTCATGAAACATACTGAAAATGAGTTGAGCTTTAAAATTTCATGTCTTAGATCAGATGGAGGTGGAGAATATGTCTCTAATTACTTTGACAGGTACCTTTTAATCAGAAGACAGTTAACTTGCAGCTATAGACCATAGCAAAATGGTGTACTAGAAAGGAAAAATGGAATACTGCTGGAAGCAGCAAGAGCTATGTTGAATGATAAGAGTTTGCCAAATGGTTATTGGGCTGAAGCAGTAGTGACTATTGTCTATGTGCTGAATAGAACTCCTACAGCAGGGATTCATGATGTAACTCCATATGAGAGGTTGTATGGTCATAAGCCTGACATTTCACACTTGAAGGTATTTGGCAGCATTGCATATGTGCATGTTCCTGATGAAAAGAGGAATAAATTGGATTCGAAAGCTGTCAAGAGTGTGTTCCTTTGTTATGCACAAGATCGAAAAGCTTACAAGTGTTATATACCATCTACACATGAGACATTGAACAGCAAAGATGTTGTTTTTGATAAGTTGGCATCATGGTATGGTAATCCTATTGCAGTGGCTACTAATGGATCAACTAGCACTAGTAATGCTGAAAATACATCTACATTGAGTACATTTATGAGTGGTCCTATAGGTGATGGGTCACCTATCTACAGTAAGTCCTTGGTCAGGACGCTTGCGGAGTCGTACTCCTACATCCATTGACACGGATGCTTGAGGATGTGATAGGTTCACTTACAGCAAGTTGTGAGTCATCTAACAATGACATTTTGGATAGTAAGTTAGGCATTCCGTCTATTATGATGCCTAGAGCAAGGCAGAGTCGTTATGTACCGCCTCATGAGAGGCAAGCTCAGAGTGAGCCACAGTTACGGAGATATGAGAGAGAGTCAAAAAACCAGTTGACAAGTTTACATACACTGGTTATTCAACCCACCATTATGCATATATGGCTAGTGTGATAAGTTACAAAGAACCTACAAAGTTTGATAATGCAGTTATAGATGATAACTGGCGTGCTGCCATGGATGAGAAGTATGCAACCCTGGCTGAAAATGAGACATGGAAATTGGTTGAATTTCCTGAAGGTAAAGTCCCCATTGGCTGCAAATGGGTGTACAAGGCTAAGTGCAAGTCAAATGGTTCGTTAGAATGCTATAAGGCCAGGCTAGTTGCAAAAGGGTATGCATAGCAATATGGCCTTGACTATGAGGAGACTTTTAGTCCAGTGGCTAAAATGGCAACAATCAGAACTGTCATTGCTTTGGCAACATGCAAATGCTGGAAATTATGGCAAATGGACGTCAAGAATGCTTTCTTGAACAGTGATTTGGTTGAGGAAGTATATATGGAGTAGCCTGAAGGTTATGTTCACCCGGACTTTTCTACACATGTATGTAAGCTGAAAAAGGCTTTATATGGACTGAAACAAACACCTAGAGCATAGAATGCTAGGATCAGCAGTTATTTACAGCAACATGGATTTAGATTGGGTGATGCAGATCACAGTCTATTTACAAAGAAGACAAATCATGGATATGTGTTTCTAGTGGTTTATGCAGATGATCTTATGATCGCTGGAGATGATGAAGAGGGCGTTGTTGAAATTAAATCATGTTTACAGGCTAAATTCAAAGTCAAAGACCTTGGTGAGATGAAGTATTTTCTTGGAATTGAGGTAGTCTCTACGCCTCAAGGTATATATATGGCTGCTGCAGAAGTAGTATACTCATGACATGTTACAAAAGCATGGTATGGCTGAATGCAAGCCTATGGAGACACCTCTTGATCAGAATGTCAAGCTGCAGATTGATGTTGGGAATGACATAGAGAATGTGACCATGTATCGATAGATGGTGGGCAGCTTGATATACTTGACTATTACCCATCCTGACTTATGTTATGCAGTGGGGCTGATTAGTCAGTTATGCAAAAGCCTCACAAACCACATTTAGATGCAGTCAGGAGGATCATGAGATAAATAGAGGGTACTATAGATTATGGGTTATTTTATGCATATGGAAAATCCCTTGACTTAATAGGGTTTACTGATGTTGATTCGGTTGGTTGTGCCTATGATAGGAGGTCAATCAATGGTTATGCATTTGGATTGGGCAACAATATGATTAGTTGGCAGAGTAAGAAACAACCTACTGTTGCATTTTCTAGTACAAAAGCTGAGTATAGAGGAGCTGCCTTAGTGGCTTACAAAGTAGTTTGGTTGATGAAACTACTGAAAGACTTGGGAATACAGCTGGAAAGCAGAGTGAGATTGCATTGTGATAACCTCAGCAGTGTTATGTTGGCTAGCAATCCTGCCTACCATGCTAGATCCAAACATATTGAGGTTCACTACCATTTCATCAGAGAAATGGTTCTTACAAGGCAGGTTGACTTGATTCATGTGAAGACTTAAGACCAGGTAGATTGATTCCTGTGAAGACTTAAGACCAGGTAACATATATATTTACCAAGGCAGATTGATTCATGTGAAGACTTAAGACCAGGTAACAGATATATTTACCAGGGCAGATTGATTCATCAGAGAAATGGTTCTTACAAGGCAGATTGATTCATGTGAAGACTTAAGACCAGGTAACAAATATATTTACCAAGTCTCTTGGTAAAGAAAAGTTCATATATTTCAAATAGCTACTTGGAGTTTATTAGATGGTTTGAGCTTGAGGGGGAGTGTTAGAATATCAAGCTCTCGTTACTCTTTAGTGAGTCTATCTTTATGTGTGTGATCGACATTAGCTGGATACAGCTGTACACGTGTGTGACATTCAATAAGTCAGTGTAGTCAGTGATAACCACAGTTAGTCTTGGTTAGTCATACCTATGTGTGTAAGTCTCTTTTAGTTAGTATGATGGAAGAATAATGGAAGAAGAACAACAATGAGCTAAGGCTTATCTTCCGCTCCACTCTGTCTCTCTCCCTCTCTTTCAACACATGGGCCTAGAGACTTGATACTCCAAAGTGCCATGCCTATTTTTCATACAAGAATTGTGCTTTTTATCCATCATTTCTATCTATGCATGTAAAAGGAGGCCACCACCTCATCAACTAATTGATTTGGGACATAGTATGATGTTATCAAGATGATTGCAATATATTGACATAATCTGTGACGTTGATTCACATGCTTTTTTTTAAGTTGAAAAAAACAAGGTGCAACCTAAATTCTTTTGCATTGATCAAAATGGAGGAATGAGACATGCCATATTGAGTGGATAGCCATTTATAGACACCAACTATGATGATTTATTAGTCTTAATGAAAGCAAGGCATTGCCTATTGCTAAGTGTACCTATAAGGAGGAGGGTATACAATAAGAGGAAACACATGAAAAAGAATTAATAATACTATAATGGAGACTTAAGGAGTACAAAAGAGCATGGAGTGATTGTCTTCTAATTTTCATCAAGTTGATTTGTGGGTATAATATCATACATCTTCCTAGAGTGTGTTCCTTCTAAGTTTGTGGAGTTGAAGGCCGTCCCACTTGTGGAGTAAGTGATGTGTTGTGACTTATGAATAGGTGGTTGTCAAGAGTTGATAACTAGATATGCTCAATGCTCCACCCTCATAAGGTGCCACCAATGATCCATGGTGCTCTAACTTGCAAGCCCTCCACTATGAGGAGAGTCATATGTAAGCCTAGTGGTTGGGTCCTAACTTGTATGTTAGATGAGTTCTATGTGATTGGATGGAAAAAAAGCTGACCTTTGTGGATTTATCCTTTCTATTAAATAGAATAGTTGTGCTGGTAGCAACTTGAGGCACAATGCATTGAGTTGTGGTGTGTGGGAGTTATTAAGGACTCCTATTTTGGGGTTTAGGAGCCACAAAAGTGGCACTTGGCTAGGATTCTCAAGGGACCCAATGATAAACGGAATATTCATTATAATATACCTTGGCCGAGTAGGTAAGGTTCGTTAATATGGTTGGATAGGCCAACTAGACTACCTTCTTGAGCTATAAAAGGAAGACCCCTCCAAAGCTATCATCAATCTATGTTTCACCCAGTCAGAGTTTTTCCAACCAGCCTTAAGCTCTTCGCCTATCATCTGTCTAGATCACCATCATCTAAGCTTCATAGTGGAAGTGCACAGGTGGATAGAGCCATCATTGTATCAATTCATTTGAAATTAAATTGATTTCTATTCTTCTCATATTTGTTGTGTATTCTCTACTCCTTGCTTAGATTCTATCCATTGCACCATGTAATTTCTAGATTGACTTCCTATTGCAAGGGTGGTGGAAGATTTGGAGTTCCTCTTACTCCTAGTGTTTGAAGACAAGGTGGTTTTCATGGAGATGTTGAGAGTTCAAGCTATAGAGTAGAGCTAGAGGACTCCCCAAGGATGCTCTTGGATGATCTACTTTCCTATGTGTTGTAATGTTGAGGAGATCTAGGTATGTCAATGCTCTTTATTTGGTGGATAGTTATTTGCTTCTTGAGGAGGATTATGAGCATGAGGAAGCTAGTATATCCTATGAAAAGAGTGTGTTTGTATTTAGTGTACCTAGAACTTGTTCTATTCCATTTAGGTATCCTCATGGTGCTCTTGATGTCAAGTTTTAAAGGAATAATTGTAAGTAGACATGCCCTTATACCCCATGTTCCACGAGAATCAGTCTCATAAAAGAGTGATGTTAACTCTATTTGAAGCTAAAAGAGGTAACGTAGTTACTTGCATGTTTGTTGAGATCCATACATTGGCCTATTTCTATGACTAGTTTGTCTTGGTGGACTAGGTCTTTTGCATAGGTTTGATGATGTGGTGGGTGTGACAGTTTAGGGCATTGTATTTTTTTCTTTTGTGTTTTCTAGCCTTACATATTTTTGGTGCCCTTGCTGAGGGGGTTTCTTGCAAGCCTCTAGAAAAAAAAAAGACCACAAAGTTCAAACTATTCTATGGCAATAAAGATGAGGATATCATCTAGTTTGTTTAAGAATTCAAGACCGGATGCATGGTGAGAGATCTAAAGAAAACAAGTGATTAAAGGTTTTTGGTAACAAGGTGCAAGGAGTAGCTAGAGAATGGTTGGTTGAGTGCATGGCCTAACAAGGTGCAAAGAAGCTTGAGGAGCCACTAGATCACAAAGTTTACAAATGTAGATGATGTTGGTATGGTTTGGAGGAAGCTACTTTTCTATGTGCAAAGAGAGAATCAAAGTATGGAACATTTGATTCTCTTTTTACACATAGAAATGTAGCCTTCCTACTGAAAGACCAAGTATACAAAAGAGGAGAGGCAACACATAACATGAGAAGAATATAAAGCACTAACAAGCTTGGTCATGTAAGCCCCATTTTTTCTTATGTATGATGAAGAAGGGGGGACATCTACCCTATGCCAAGGAATCCTTCCACTAGAAGGAATTACTATGCTATCAAAATCAATGAGAATTCAAGACCTAGTGGAACAAAGTAGAAAGACAAATGGAAAATTGTAGTAAATATGATAAGTGTGGAAAAATTCATAGTAGCCTCAATAAAGTGGGTAAGAAGAGAAAAAGAGGAGATTATTCAAAATTGAAAGAGGAAATAGGTTACTAAAGGAAAATCTAGTGGAAAGGTTTTACTTATTGCCACCTTAGCTAACTTACACGAAGGACGTGTTAGTGATTCCACAATTGACACTGAGGATATGCACGTATGCAATTATTTCGTGCCCTTATGCCATCCATCACAATTTGCAAATTTTTCATTGGAAAATTTCCATGATGGACCAAGGCCATTCAAAGTGATGAAAATGAAATCATTGTCATCAACTAGAGCATTTACAAAAGCCATAACTCCATCAATCATTGACTGTGTGCCCTCAAGAATCATGCAAGGTTGCAACTCCTCACTTGTTCCTCCAAGTCGAGCAAAATGCACACACACACACACACACACAAACTCTCTCTCTCTCTCTCTCTCTCTCTCTCTCTCTCTCTCTCTCTCTCTCTCTCTCTCTCTCTCTCTCTCTCTCTCTCTCTCTCTCTCTCTCTCTCTCTCTCTCTCTCTCTCTCTCTCTCTCTCTCTCTCTCTCTCTCTCGTCCTCTCAGGCCCTCAAGCTCCTATCATAAACTCTCTACCTCTCAAACTAGGAGAACCCAAGAAGGAGAGAAAAAAAGGAAAAGAGAAAACTTAACAAACCTATTTTTAAAAAAACACCAGGCTCATAGACCAAGCTTGCATGCAACATAGAAAACTCTAAGATAGAGTTGACATAGAAGAGAAGAGAAGAGATAAGCTTTTGATTTGTAGCCTTAGGAATGAATTACCTTAAGGTTTTTTTCCACCTTAGATGTGACCTTTGGATTTAAAAATTGGGCAGGGCCTAATCACCAAGGGTGACCCTTGTTCATAGTTCTACTTCAAGCCTATCTTCAAGGTTCTTATAACCCATCATACTATCAAATTTTCAGAATCATGACTCACTCCACTAGCATGCCATTACTTGCGTATTAATTTAAAATTTGCATGGGAGCAAGCACAGCATGCAAGAAAAAATAATTTTACATTTTTGCTCTATAGGTCACTTGAGATTACAATGTCAACATGCTTTTGAGATTTTTTGGTACACTTTAGTCTTCTATGGTGTTCTTGTCATTTTCGTTGCCTACACTCTTCAAACTTTTAATTTCTTGAATTTTATTGATGCATGTCTTTGATCGCTTCTCTATTTTCTCCAAATTTTCATGATTCATAGCCATTTTTTCTACCTTTTTTTGCTCCAAAATTGTAACTAGTGGGTAACATTACCCCCCTCACTATTTAAGTGCCAATCCCATGGCACTTGTAACGGTGCTTGGAACTTGTGTACAATGGTGGTTGGGAGGGTAAGAGGTCATAGGATGGTGAAGAAAGGGTGGCTATTGTTGGTTCAAAGTACCTACAAGAAAATAGTGAGTGTGGTGCATGAAGAGTGAGCAGGTGAAATGTGCAATTGGGAGATGGGTCTATGCTAGGGAAGCCAAGGCTCCCTAAGTCTATCTCACACTTGAGGACCCTAAATGGAATATGGGGGAAAGGGCTTGTGGGTTGAGAATGGAGCCAACTAACCTCAATCATCACTGGACACCCCAACTTGAGGGCCTCTAGGTGTTTGTGTGTATGTGTTTAGTTTTTTTTTTGGGGGTGAACTACTCCTTTTCTTTTCTCTTGCCTTGAGATGGTAGAAGTAAAGGCTTTAGGGAACTCTCGAGAGAAGCCTTGAACATCAGGTATCTTTTGATAGAGACGCAAGTGTTTGCTAGAGTAGATGACAGATAAGGATGGTCACATTTGGTAAAGTGGTTTTCATTCATATCTTCCAAGAGGTTGAGGCAAAAAGCGAGTAACATGGTAGCCTAGAGGATGAGTTTGGTCATGGCATACCTATTGATTTTTGCATTGATATTGAATAATAGGGGATGCAATCCTTCTTCTTCTACAGCTCTCTTCTGGTTTCACAGAACCACTAGCAATTTAAGATAGCTGCATGTAGTCACAAAGGCTAGCTTAGGTCAATTCTGAAATGCATCCACGAACTTGGAGAAGGAAGGAACTAAATGCCACTCTCAGAACTTCAAGATGTCTTCAAGATTTGTGGCATTGATATTAAAGATGAGAGAAAAGTCATACCTCCCATGGATATCTAGGTCAAAATCAACTCAGTGTCTCTATGGATAGGGTAGACAAGTGGGATTTCCTATTTTTATGGATCTGGATATGTAGAAGGCTATCCAACCTTCATTGCTTGTAGCTTCCTCCATGTTGGTTGCACCTCAAATCCTTGCACCTTCCTAGGCGCTTCCAATGTCTTATTCTGCCCCAGTAGCCTTCCTCATGTTGTTGCCACAAGTAAGGGTTTTGTATTTTTTGCTCGATTCATTGCTCCCCCAATGCTAAACCTACCTCATTCACATGGTGCATTGTGTTGACACAGAGTATTAGCTTTAGTTTTTTGGGTCATGTTAAAGGTGAAGGTCATAGGTGCATCCAATGACTCTCTTCTCTCCTTCTTTTATCTCCTTCTCCCATCTAATAATGACCACCTTTGGTCCCTTCAAGAAGCAGATGTTTGGCAGTTGTTGTGGCACTACTTTGAATTGACTTCATCTATTGTGGGTTCATACTCCTATGGCTGGGGTAGTGGTTCTATGGTGCTTTGAAGAGCTTCTTGAGTCATTTGTACTTTTTTTTAGCCCTTCCACTATATCCTACTTGCTTGGCTTGGTGTTAACCCCAACACGAAGAAAGCAAAAGGAAATAAAAAAAAGATGCAGGGCAAAGGCGGAAAAAAGGAAGCTCGACTGAATAAAGAAGAGGAGAAAAGGCCAAAAGTGCAAGGGCAACCTTAAAAGTCCAAGGCAGCTGCAAAAGGGGAAAGGTGCATTTTTAAAATACAAAGGCGCACCCTGAAATCTTGTAAAAGAGTGCCAGGCAGTGGAAAATCCGGAAAGCTAAAATAAAAGACAAAGACAAAGACAAAGGCCAAGGCAAGAGAAATGGAAGGCAAAGGCGCACCAGGAAAAGCGTAAGACGTAAAAGAGAGCAAGTGCACCGCGGTTTAATTCAAGGAGCGCCGAGCTCTCACCCGTGCAATTTGTAAATATAGATGGGCAGCAGAAAGGAAGCTAGAAAGATAGAAGGACAATGGGAAAAAGGGCCTAGGCTACGGCCAGCCATGTAAAAAAGGGAAGAGGGGATGACCGCCCAAAAGGGATTTAGGGTTTTGTATATAAAGTTGAAAAGTGAATGAGAAGCTCATTCTTGTGTGTGGCAAAAAGTGGCTCTCCTCTTCTTCTTCTTCTTCTTCTTCTTCTTCTTCTTGCTTGCTTGAGCTTGTGCTTGAGAGAGGGAGTGTGAGAGTGTGAGGGAGTGAGTGTGTGAGGGTGAGGGACCGTGGGGTGAAGAAGCTCTCCATCTTCTCCTCTCTTCTTCTCTTCTCTTCTCTTCTCTTCTCTTCTCTTCTCTTACTCACGGTGATGGAGCTTGGCGCATGAAGCTTGAGGATGGAGCTTTCTTGAAGCTTGCACTTGGATCATGGAGCTACCGGAGTGCGCAGGAGAGGAGGTAACTCGAACGGCATGGAGGTAAGCTCACTACACCCGTAGGTATGGACGGCGCGTCGGCTATGTGAGAGGTAGCCATTACTGTGCTCGGCTTGGAACGCTTAAAACAATAAGCGGTCCGTGGGTCTTGGCGGTCGAGCAAAAGCTCCCACATTTTGGTTCCGTTGCCGGGACCACAGATTCAAGCCTTGAGCACTTACACGCTGCGAATCGAGCATCGAAGTAAGGGTTTTCCCCTGAATCGGTGCTTGAGATAGGTAGGAAGCGAGGGGATTGAAGATGATATTCGATCTCCTTGGGAAATAGGATTTTTTCTTTTTGAGATTGATGTTGTGAAATGGAGTAGTGTAGGCATTTACTTTGTGATTTGGATGCATTAGAGTATGAGAAAACAAAGAAAAACAAAGAAAATAAACACTAGGGTTTGCAAAACAGGGCAAGAATCGTGCAAAAGTGGTTAAAAACTCACTTATGATGCCTAAGATCAACAAGTGAGCTATTGGGGGCATCAATACCATACTTGGGAAGGGGTATAAGGGCCAAAAGTGGCAAGAAAGGCCACATTGTGCACTACAGGGTTTCAGGAGAGCAAGAGAGAAGAGGAAAGCTTGGTGAGGGGATTCGCTTCGATCTTGGCATCAGAGAGATATTTGGCTAGCCCAGGTAATTCTACACCTTCCCCTACATGAGTAGGATGGATCTAGAGCTGCCTGACTAGGGGGAAGGCCTCCAGCACCTGGCACGACGAATTTCGTGAGGTTCGGTGAGAAGAAACGCGAGACGCCCGGCGCGCCCGAGTGATGGCTACTCTGGTCCGAGGCCCAGAATCGGCCCTCGGACCGCTTGACTCAACCCACTCGGGCACTACCACTCGAACGCCCACACTCGGCCTGTCCGAATCGAGCAATCAGACTACCTCATAACTCGGCCTCGGCCCATTCGGCCCGCCTGACCCAGCCTCGGCCTACTCGACCCTCGGACACCCGGGTTCGGACCAGCCGAATTTGGCATTCGGACAGTTACATATGGCCCTTCCCACTCGGCCCTCAGACGTGCCGAATCGGGCACTTGGACCCTGCAATTCGGATCAATTGGACCGAGTATGCAGTTTCACCAAATTCTCAGAAAACATGACCTAACCCGGCTAAAACTCAGCAGCGCAAACTGTCGAAAGCCCTTAGAACGCTCAGAACTTGATTCTGGCACGCGGAATAGGCAAAATCGTAGGGCGCAGCCGCTTAGCAGCTAGAACTAGGCAGTTGCGAGACCAGGGACTTAGACGCAAACCGCTGAGTGGAAAAGCTTGATTCGACCCAAAAAACGAACGAGGCGCGAATTAGAAAACCTCTGAACCCCGAAATTGACCCCACAGGCTACATAGAGTGAAAGGCACATCATAGATCCACCACTGGGCCGAAATTTTGAGCAAGTGGTTCAAGATTTGGCTGAATGATCCTCCAAACTGCGCATGGTGTCTACCGTAACAGCCCTGCGGGTCAGGGAGGGGACTGCCCCCCGGACCTCTCTGCACCTTCCCCAAGTATGTTGGAGAGAAAACGCGTGCCATGATAGGCCCTCCAACTTAGACCCTCGGGCAGTAATGGCTCTACACGAGCATGGATTCTCACTTGAAAGGGAGCAACCAGAAGCCCGCACCCGAATAGAGGCAAACAGAGACCCTAGAACCTCAACGGGCCAATCTAGCCATGAAGGGCAAAAAGGCCACACTACAAGGACACATGTACATTGTGTTCAAACTGCGTCTAGTCAAAGCAAAATGCAACATCAACACACTACCAATGCGGGGATGACTAGACATGACAGTCCTGATGATAGATGTACCCTGAGTAGCGCTGCACAGACAACCCAAGATCTCCTTAGAGAATCCACGTCTGACTGTGCAGCTAGGGACTCAAAGGCATGTATCAGAAGGCTTGAAGCTGTAAACCAAGACCCAGATGATGAAGACATAGTGCCACCTACTTATCTTAGGGTCAAACTCACCGCAAAAAGAGAGCATAGTGTTGATGCTCTCATTGATGAAGGAGCAGATTTCAATATCTTGACTTATGAAGCATGGACTCTACTAGGTCAACCAAAGCTCAAACCGACTAAAGCAACTCTTAATCCTTACATGGAACACCCACAAGCACTTTTAGGGAAGTGTAGAATCCTTGTAACTATTGAAACAGAAAGCTTGCCAGTCCTGTTCTATGTTCCTCCAAATAGTGAGAATTGTGGAAAGGAAATCCTCCTTGGAAGGCCCTTCAAAAAGGCAACGAAGTGTGAAGCCGACTATATAGCATAGAGGATACACCTAGCACTACCAGGTGTGTGAGGATAATCACGACTTTTAGCAAGGGTGACCTCACCAAACCTCGAGGGAAGGGCAAGGAGCATTCTGACATACCAAGCAAGCCTAGTAATGAGAGCAAGGAGTTGTTGAAAGAGTTGATACAAGCATGGGTTGAACAGAGAGAATCAATGAGTGAGGCCATACTTGAAACAAAGAGGTTAGGAGACAAGCCCAAGGATAGGGCTTGGACTTACAAATATCGTAGAAGATCACGAAAGAAGCCCAAGCCTTATAGACGAAGGCATCCATGGAGAGCTAGCACGACGCCACGATGGATATCCAAGGCGTTGCTTCGTGCTCAAGGGTATTATGCAGGCAATCGATGGATTTGGGTATCGAAACCCCTTGCTAAACCACCTCGGTCAGAAGCCCAAATTAGGTCAAAAGAAACGAGGCATGGGAGGAACCCTAAACGAAAATCCGAGTCTCGGACCAAAAATATTGGAGTGATTGCGCCCCTCACGATGGAAATCAAGAAACCAAACATGACCCATAAAAAACTAGATCCTCGGCCTAGTGTGCTTAGCAAGCACATATCAGAGGGATCCGTCGAGTGTGCACGAGGTCCACTAGTGCCCAAGGAGCCTTTGATTGCCCAAGAGGATAATGAGCACCACATGCACAACGTCACTCATGATAGGGCTGATTGCTTAGCAAAGCTAATGACGGAATCCTCCAACAATCACGAGCAAATCATTCAGCCGGTGCCAGGTCTGCCTAAGAGTCTTAGGTCTCCTATGTCCTCTCTTCCCAAACGGACCCAGGAAGCACAACGACAGTTGTCAATGGCAGGGGCTCACTCCCAATCTCTGTCTCCATCAAAGCTTCCAAACAGCCAAGAGGGGAAACATGACACTAGCCGTAGCTCTCGGCCCCAGGATATGCTCGTGTGACCCAATGTGACTGGATCAACTCAGGATCGATCTACACAGGTGAATGCGCAAAGGACAACAAAAGACACGACCACGTCTGATCGCCCCTGGGACTCGACATTGCGATCCACCAAGAGTAACCAGCCCACTGGACTAAATGCCACTACTTCCAATCAGGGATCGCAGCAGTCACAGCCCTTGGCCGTGACTACACCCCTTGCAGAACGTGTCCCTAACAATTCATCTGTGGAGGAGGTGCCGCAACCAGTATCCTTGACAACTCCAATCTGTCCCAAGCACCTAAAGCCTAGGCTCAAGGAGAATCCCCTCGAAGATGTAGGCAAGGATGACGCATCAAACCACTCAAACTAGCAAGGCTATTCAACGGGCCGTGGCTATATTCCATGAGGACACACTAGAGAAAGAAAATGCTAAGGCCCAACCAGGCACAACAACGGTTGACCTAGTCCAAGGTCCTGAACCATTGAGAGATATGCCTTCACTGACCAAGAGAAAGAGGAGAAAACAGCGCAAACAACAGCAGCTACAGGTGGTCGTGGACCCCAAGAGCATTGAAACCAAGAGCGCTGGAGAGCTGGGGAATAAAGCATCAAGTCCATCCACAAATGAACCCATTGATGTCTCTCCTAATAGCAGTGAAAGCTCAGAAACATCTGTGTGTTCTGAAAAGTTAAAGCAACTGTTGCCATCAACTGTTGCTTTCAACACTCAATCCACCGACAATAAAACTCTCATCGACCAATCAAGAGTGGAGATAACGTTGTCACAATAGGGTGACAAACTCATACTAGCCACGTCCAAGGAGAACCATGACGCAATGATGAAGCCTCAAGAGAAACATGGAAACCCCAAGTGCATGAGCACTCCTAGCATTGACCGATCTTGCTCATCTAGGCCTGAGCCCCTAGCTACACTAAAGCCCAGGCAAACTCCTAGAACCTTTCGTGAGATGGCAATCGAGCAAGCCCTCGTTGAACTTAGAAGTGTTGCAGAATGCCTAGCTGAGTTGGATGCCAAGCTCAAGGTGTTCGCACGTGTCTAGGTCCTGGCAAACATGCGCGCATTCCCTAAAGAGTAGCTCGGAGAATACTTGCCCTTTCCTTTATCTTGAGAAGAGTAAGAACATCTTGACGAGCACTATAGCAGGCTCCTGCACGAACGCTTGCTTCTCATCTCGGGCGAGGAAGCCGACGAACTGCGCTTAACTGTCACGTTCAATGAGGCGCTCTGCCAACCAAATCTCTTAGAGATAGAGCAACTAAAGCGACTGTCAGAAGGCCGAAGTCGATTTGAACAGCGTTGGTGTGAAAACCGCGTTGCAATGGCCGAACTAGGAGCTCAGATCATGACAGTCTTTGAGGAGCGATTCGCCAAATGGCCGATCCCAAAGAGACCCAACCTATGTGGCACCAACTTCCCTTCGAGTGATGACTGCCATTCGGGGCATGGACTTGGCTGAACCAAGCCAAGAAAACCCTCTGCTTGATAAGGTTCTCACTGAGAAGGAGTTACATGTCGCCAGTAGACTCGAACAAGGTTTCATGCTACTCGATGTGGCAAAATATCTATCAGTATTGAGTAAGCTACCACGTGTACTAGATGCGTGTGCCACGCTTCAGTAGAATCCCGAGTTTTACAATTGGTTTGTATCCTCGTGAAGTGACAGGGATTCGAAAAAAATAAAAATAAAAATAAATAAATAAATAAATAAATAAATAAATATATATATATATATAATGATTTTTGTGTCACCCTGTATAGACACTATCAACACATACAAGCAATAAAAAGTCAAGCGCAGACAGAAGAATCGGGGACAACAGACTAGGCTAGTCTGGTCCCCCTTTCACATGATCATGTCCGCTTCTGGGAAAGGGGCATGCACCCCGCATTGCCACCATGGAAAGCCCTGACCAACATCTCTGATGATGAAAGCAAGGCGCAGTCCCTCTTTATGCACCTTTCCCTTTCCGGCCTATCCTTCCGAGGATGAGCCCTCCCAAACGCAGGACCACCAAAAACCGATGTAACTCGGTGTGAGTCAAATTCTGCTAGTAGCTAGAGGCTAAATGGACACCATTACGGGGGCCATCCCTCTACAACGAGTACAACATGTTCCGCAACCTTCTCTTCTAGTCATATGCGTTTGACAACCCACACTGAAATCCCTCCTATGCAAACAATCTTATTCCGTATTAAGGCCTAACCCTTGGATTGCATCTTGCAGGCCCCCAGAAGGAAAACATGGAGAACCACGGGCAGCTGGCGTGTAGGGACGCTCTTCGCGGACGACGAGAACATGCTGCACGCACCCCTCCATCGGTGCGCTATGTGCCCACTCTTAAGAGATATGCAAAGAAACGCGAACCTAAATGGCACCGTCCCGAACAAAGGCCTAAAAATCCTCGGACCAGGAAAGTCGAAGCTCAGCAAAGTGTGCAAGCCGTGGCAACACCAGTTGCACAAATCCCCCACGAGCGCTCAAGCACCAGATGCCCAAGGGCAGGAAAGGCGGCCAGGGACAGGGAAGAGTTCAACGAATTATTTAAAGGCATTGTGGAAATGGTGGCAGCCCGGGACTATACCATCCATGTCCCGGCCGACATGTGCCCTGCCTGACCTCACGATAATCCTGCACCAGCACCAGCCCAGTCGCCCAACCAATCGGACTCGCCCCGCCTAGTAGAAATCGACTAAGCCCTATGATGTACAAGCAGCTTGACAAGTTATCAGGACCTAACTTTTTATCTTTTGATGGGGGTGAAAGGGCAACTCCCCACTTGTACAACTTCTTCTACCTATCGCTAATGTATGCCGCATCTTTGACAAGCGATAGCATGGGCATTGCAATTAAAATCATAGCATTTCGAAAAGTCATGTTTTAACATAACTACGTCTGTTGAATTACTTAACGAAATCAAGCATGTGCTCTCACGACATGACAAGTGGATGCAGTATAGCACAGGTCTTTGTGCAAACATGTTCAACACTTGGGTCACCGCAAAACCACGACCGTGCACTAATCGCAACAAAGTCACGCTGCTGAACGCGAACAATCACCCTTGCGAGTGCCCACATCGCACGAACCAACGCGTAGTCATAGGCTACACTCTCTTCTTGGGTCAAGCTCTATAATCACGATGGGGGACGCTGCAATCGTACCGATATCGCAACAACGGCTCCCCTAACAACGAGGCTAGGGCCAAATCATCACGGTCATATCCATTTCCTGAGCCTCCGAGGCTTGACATGTTCCGACCCATTGAAAGGCTCATAGCCTCCCGTATTGCAATGGTTGTACTGTTATAATTTTTTTTAAAAAAAACGCACCTACAGGTCCTTGAATTAGGTGTGTCCAGTGACCTTGGTCGGCTGGCTCCGTCCCTAGTCCCCTAGCCCCCTAGCATCACCCACAATAGTTCAGGGCACATCAAGGGCAAAACAGCCCTAGGGAGCTTGTCTCTCCTGTGGTTAGACCTGTTACCCTGAACCATTCACACAATTCCCGCTTCCACTCTGCCTTCAACCCATGGCAATCACTTGGGGCATGCCCTGCATGAATGGCCATGAACAATACACCGTCCCCATCCCCAGGCCCAATGTCTCCCACCTATGGCTTGTACACTATCCCCGTGCCTTATCCTGCTACGTCTACAATCACAATGCACAGGATGTCGCACCCACCTTCACATGTACTTCTTTCCACCATGGACCACTCTGCTTCATCCACACGACATCATGAGCCACCAGGCCGCAGTCTTCTACCTACATAATATCTAAGTATGCATGGGCACTCACATAATATCTGCATGAAAGTCTATACACAGTTTGGGTCCTCAAGTGCAGGACAATACTCCAAGCTTGCTTAGAGTTCGACCTGTCTCCCAAACTCATCAAAATATGTCTTGTGCACGCTAAGACGACTAGCACTACCCCTTAGAGAGAGATCGCCTGAGAGGTTGCCCACTTGCAAGTATTCAAGACTCCAACGGCAGCACCGTCAACTCTCCATCAACACTCAACTCTAAACTCTAGTCCTTCACTCCATCATCACAATCACCAGACAATCATTACATGCAAACTCCACCAAAAGCATCCCACACACACCAACCCCCGTGCCAGCTATGAGTGGCCATTCCCCACAAAGAGTCACCCTATCGCCACCTACAACAATCATATCACCAAGCCAATCAGAACAGCCAATGCCCCCAACGACCTTCATCTGCACCAACCACAGAACTCCCCCAAGGCAAACCACAACCGTCCTTGCCACCCACGTCTTCGGTGCATGCTACCGCCTGCTACCTACGATGGTGAGTGCCATGGAACTGGCACTCGTCTAGGAGGGGGGTAATGTTAACCCCAACACGAAGAAAGCAAAAGGAAATTAAAAAAAGATGCAGGGCAAAGGTGGAAAAAAGGAAGCTCGACTGAAGAAAGAAGAGGAGAAAAGGCCAAAAGCGCAAGGGCAACCTTAAAAGTCCAAGGCAGCTGCAAAAGGGGAAAGGTGCATTTTTAAAATACAAAGGCGCACCCTAAAATCTTGTAAAAGAGTGCCAGGCAGTGGAAAATCCGAAAAGCTAAAATAAAAGACAAAGACAAAGACAAAGGCCAAGGTAAGAGAAATGGAAGGCAAAGGCGCAAGACAAAACTTGTGTAAAAGAGCGCAAACGCATCGCGGTTTAATTCAAGGAGCGCTGGGCTCTCACCCGGTGGGCTCTCACCCGTGCATGGGCGGCGGAAAGGAAGCTAGGAAGATAGAAGGACAATGGGAAAAATGGCCTAGGCTACGACCGGCCATGTAAAAAAGGGAAGAGGGGATGACCGCCCAAAAGGGATTTAGAGTTTTGTATATAAAGTTGAAAAGTGAATGAGAAGCTCATTCTTGTGTGTGGCAAAAAGTGGCTCTCCTCTTCTTCTTCTTCTTCTTGTTCTTGCTTGCTTGAGCTTGTGCTTGAGAGAGGGAGTGTGAGAGTGTAAGTGAGTGTGTGAGGGTGAGGGACCGTGGGGTAGAGAAGCTCTCCATCTTCTCGTCTCTTCTTCTCTTCTCTTCTCTTCTCTTCTCTTCTCTTCTCTTGCTCGCGGTGATGGAGCTTGGAGCGTGGAGCTTGAGGATGGAGCTTCTTGAAGCTTGCACTTGGATCGTGGAGCTACAGGAGTGCGCGGGAGAGGAGGTAACTCGAACGACAATGAGGTAAGCTCACTACACCTGTAGGTATGGACGGCGCGTCAGCTATGTGAGAGGTAGCCATTAGTGTTCTCGGCTTGGAACGCTTGAAACAATAAGTGGTCCGTGGGTCTTGGCGGTCGAGCGAAAGCTCCCACACTTGGTGATTTCAATTAGCGTCCTAATGAAACTCCTTTGTTGAATCTTCATGAGTCTCTTTGCCATCTTTGTGCTATCCTTGGCCACCTCTTTGTCATGTCTTGCTTTTGCAAGTCTACGAGCAAGCTCCTACATTGGGCATGAGCTCTATTCCTCTAGTTGCTCAATTTTCTTCTTTGCTTGCTCCAATCCTCGATCTTGACACTCATTGTCAGTGCCTCTAGTATTGTAGTTTGTTCTCTCTTACTTTGCAAGAGCTCCACTTTTTCCTTGCTCAATTCTACCATTGTATGTTTAAGGCATTCCCGATTCTTAGTTGCTTATTCCCATTGCTCTAGAAATTTGAGCAATTTCTCCTTCATCTACACTAGTTCCTCATCATTAGGTTTCAACTAGCTTATTTGGACTAATTGTTTACTCAACTTCCAAGCCCTTGGGTAATGCAAGGTATGTGTGAGGATGTTCTTTCTATCCTTGGCACACTTTCTCCTCTTTTTTCCAATTTCGCTTCTTCCACAACCAATATTTTTAACCTTGTAACAACCACTCCTTCTAACTTGCTTCTAGATACAAATGAGTAGATGGCATCCAACCACCAAAGCTTTTCTTCCAAGGTCTTTTGACCCTATAAAATGGCTAGTCCTTCTAACTTGCTTCTAGATACAAATGAGTAGATGGCATCCAACCACTAAAGATTTTCTTCCAAGTTTACTTGGTTGCCTCCTTCAGTCGTAGGTGGTGGTAGTAGGAGTGGTGTGGCTAATGATAGGGCAGTTTTTTTTCCCCCCAATTGGTTTAGTTAGGGTGGTCGTGCTATTTGAACTAGTTCCTTCCTTTTGCCTTCTATTGTCTTAAACCCTTTCATGGCTTGAATTTGATCAACAATGATTATTTTAGTTGACACTTTGCCCTAGGTATTCTAGTTCATGCTAAAATAATAGGCATTTGTTAGGGTTAACATATAAATGGTTTTTATGTAATGAATCAAACACAATGTGAAGATGCTTGTTATGTTATTCCTTTGACTTGGTTAAAACCAAAATCTCATCAAATAACATGATTTAAGAAATGTTCACATGCGAATAAATCCAAGAAAATAAAGTTATTCCTTGGAGGCTTATTCACATCAACAAGATGTAAGATTGTTGACCTTACTCGTCTCCCTTTCCAAGGAATATAATATCTCACTGTGAGAGAATTCTTTAATAGATACAAATAATGTCGGGACCTTTAATATACGGAGAACAAAAACACGACGTTTCCCCTTCCCAAGGTCTTGTTCTAATAGCAAATTGATCTACTTTAGTTAGGTGGAAGTTACCAAAATACTTCAAGAGTATAACATCAAAATCAAGCGTCACAATTTGAGGAGGATTACATTGATCACATGCTCCAAGGCATCTTCAATACACAATAAGCTAAGAACGATAAAAAAACTAGTTGTAAATCTTTTCAATTTTCTAAAATTGATGACAAAAAGAATGAAAAAATTATTTTGTCTTGGTTGATCCATTTCAATGATTATTTCGACCAATAATCTTTTCTAGAAAAAGATAAAATCAAGAGTGTCACCAATTATTTGACAGACAAAGCTTCACTTTGGTGGAATATTCTCACATGGGACAACTTTCAAGAAAAAAAGTTAAATAACAATTCATTCCCACCCCCCTCAATTTTACCTTCACTATATGCGAAATTGGGCAAATCTACTATTGTCAACAAAGAGACATTGTAACCATCTATAGTAAAAGATTTTGGCAACAACTTCTTCTTGTGTACGCTTGACGAAGTTTCTGAGAACATAGTTTCAAGCCATGGCATAGGTCATCCATTGTCAACAACAACCAAATAATCAAGTTCAACAATACCCCAATGTAAGTAGCAATCACAACTTAAAACAAACCTTTAAATTAGACCATCAACTCCCTACAACAAGAGGATACCTATCTAATGAAGGAAAGTTAGGCACACTATTTCTTTACATGTTTTACTTTGAATTGAATGTTTTATAAATATTCAAAAGCTACTATATTGCATGATGGCAGTAGTTCTCGTGATTTTATTTTGAAAAAGTTGATTAAGTAGTTGCAACTAGAAACTAACTCTTCACTACTGTACAAAGTTAAATATGCATAACTTAAACTAATAATTTGCTCACTAGAAACACAAAACACATAATTCTTTGCCACCCATCTACCAAATATAATGCGACCAATATTACATGTGCGCACAATATGCAATAAGTCATTATTGTGTGGCAAACATACAAAGGAGAATATACTAAATAAATAGATAAATACATTTTTATTTTCGTAATAATAAGATTAAAAATGATTAGCACACATGCATGCGTGCACACACACATAGAGTACTTGTTACCAAACTCTCGAGATAGTCCAACAAATGCTTGGGAGAAGCACACGTGCTGATTAAAAAAAGCCTATAAGTTTTGCAACATGTAGTGAGTTGATACTAGTAATGTCTGATGGGAAAATGAGAGAGAGAGAGAGAGAGCACATCTATTGTGAAAATGCTTGAAGCAGAGCTTGACCTGATTGTAGAAAGCATGCAATGAGAGCTGCAATGGTGGGAAGGAGATGGATCCACTAGATTTGTGAAGGAACGTGACACATGGAGGAGCGTAGAGGAATGATCTCAACGAGGAGGGTGGTGTGGGCAGCAATGAATGTTCTCTGGAACACCTTGTTTGTCTGCCTTAGAGCAACTTTCCACGAGCTCAAATATTTAGAACCTTTGTGGAAGAAATCATGTCAAATTTTGCATAATCTTCCTTCACATGATTAATAGGGCGGAGAGATCTTCTTTGGAGCACCTGCCAAATATTTCCATTTTAGAGGGCTAGATTTGCAGCACCCACTCCTTAGTTTGTGGAGGTTGTGGTCTCCCAAACAATCACCTTTCTTACTATATTTGCCAAGATTCCTCTAAAAAATGTAGGACATGGCCCACCAAACCAGAGTTTCTGCCTCTCATAGTTGACACATGTGAAGTTGACGATTCACTAGAGGGTTTGGATATCTCTAGCATCGAAGTTGATGATCCACTAGCGGGCTTGGATATCTCTAGCAGCCTGCAATATAGCCAGTCCCAGAGATGTGTGCTCATGGAAAGTTGCTCTTAGGTCTCTAAGCAGTCCTAGCCCATTTTTCAGGGCAAACCGCACCTCTATTGGCCCGTTGGAGGGCTTCGGTGCGAAACCGACCTAATAAACTGTAGACTCATGGAAAGGCCGCCCCGCCACCATCTCTGCCTATAAATAGGGCAGCAGCCAATTTCTGCTTTTCTGTGTGCAGACTGCTCCCGACGACACGTCACAGGAGAGGCTGTCTGGATTGTGTCCGCCAGCCATTTCTCCTTCTTGTGCTCAAAAGAAGACAGGCAGGCTTCTCAGCCGTTAGCGTCCAGGAGACGATGAAGCTCTTCGTCGACCTCTGCGGCACAGGCGTGCTCGCCGCACATGTCGAACCGCATCAAACCATAGCCGATCTCAAAGCACAGATGCTCTCCCTCGATACTCCCTCGCCAGAGTCCCTTCTCACCAATTTTTACTTCTCTTGTCAAGGTAAACCCCTGCCGGACTCAGGCTCCATCTCCAGCCTGGGTACTAGGGCTTCAGACACCCTGCATCTTAGGGTTAGGATTTGTGGCGGTGGCGGTGATGGAGGAGCCACGGGTGCAGAGTCACGTGATTGTTATCTCAACATGTATGCCGAGAAGAAACCTGACAAGGTAGATCCGAACGAGGCACGGATTGCAAAATGGTCACGATGTGCACTGTCTTCAGAGGCACTCAAACCACCATGTGTCATCGACAAGCTTGGCAATCTGTACAATAAGGAAGCGCTTGTCTCTGCCCTGCTCACAAAGTCCCTACCTAAGGAACTCTGTTATATCAAGGGTTTGAAAGACATGATCACGATCCATCTAGCGACTGTCCCTGGTATGCGTGCGGATGAAGACACCTCGCAGAACAAGTTCCAGTGTCCTATCAGTGGCCAGGAGCTCAATGGAAAATACAAATTTTTTGCTTTGCGCACGTGTGGACATGTCTTAAGTGCACGGGCCTTGAAGGAAGTGCAGTCATCATCATGCCTGGTCTGTTACATGCCATTTGCAGAATCTGACAAACTGGTCATCAATGGAACGGAGGATGAGGTGCTTGAGCTTCGAAAGAGAATGGAAGAGCAAAGTGCAGCTAAATTGAAAGAGAAGAGGGAGAAGAAAATGAAGAATGGGACGACTCATGAATTGATTGAAATAGATGCTGCAGCAAGTAGAACAGTAAATGGTGGTATTCAAGTGCACAAAAAGGTTTCGGAAAGAAGAGAACTTGGAGAATATGGTTCTGGATTGGATACCTCCATTGGCAGTAAAAGGAACAACGCTATGAAGCAGCAAAATGCTGTAAATGCCATTTCAGAAAGATCCAATGACAAGAAGCCTTCCAAACGCTTCAAGGCACTGGACTTGCTACCTCAGAATGCTACAGCGGAAGTTTATGCCTCAATTTTTTCATCCTCGAACAAGGCGAAGGTCAAAGAGACTTTCTCATGCAGGGCTCTGCCTCTTGGACGAAATTGAAGGGTTTGGCCATGTTGTATGTTTATGAGATTCTTCATGTCTCAGCAGAGAATTAGCAAAGAATGCTTATTGAGGCAGCACAAGCTCTACAAGTTTGTCATTATATTTTCCTTCTTGATTTGTGAGTGGAGCATGTTATGATGTTTTTATTCTTTTATGTCTGTTTTAACATATGCTCATAAGTCAGTTCACAAAGCTCAAAGAAAGTTTTTATTCATGTCCCGATGTCATCCGGGGCATTCTGGTTGCCTTTTGATGGAATTTCTGACTTCTGGAGAGTATTGGTTTTTATTACTGTGGTAAATATGTGTTAGCCTGAATTGGCTTGTTAATCTTTCACTGAAGTTATTTATGGGGTTTGTAAAAGATAGGAAGGTGGCTACTAGTGCGTATCCATGTGAATAGGGTGGTTTAGGACTGGCAACCTGATGTGTTCTTGTTTTCTGATTAGTAGGTCTTTCAAGGTTTTACAATGCATATTGTATAGATATCAAACGTCATCAAATAGGTCCATGAAATTTGTGTTGCATCTTGTGAGATGAACTGTATAATGTATGATCCAGTTTAAATGGTGTCATCACATAGTTTTGTCATATGATGCAAACTGCCAGGCTGTAGTTGCTCAAAAGCTATCATTAAATTTATGGTCCATGTTTGTTTTAGAGGATGCATGGTCTGACAGTAAGGAAATTCATGGTGGTCTGATATGAAAGCTTTTTGACTGTCTTCAAAATCTGCGAGCCTGTACGTGCACAATAAAAGGTGATGTCCTGTATCTTAAAAGTGCTGCTGTAGTGGAATGCCTGCTAAGGAGAAGTAAGGAAATTCATGGTGGTCTGATCTGAAAGCTTTTTGAGTGTCTTCAAAATCTGCGAGCCTGTATGTGCACAATAGAAGGTGATGTCCTGTATCTTAAAAGTGTTGCTGTAGTGGAATACCTGCTAAGGAGAAGTTTGTCCCCCAAACTTTGCTACGAGCAATTGCAGAAGGTCGGGAATTTTGAGGCTTGTCTTATTAAATTTCAATTTGCAAAGGTCTGCAAAACTATATGGGCCATCTTTTGGTTGCATGTGCATCTGTAATCCTTCTACAAATCATGACTAGGTCATCAAGTTTGTATCCTGGCAAGGTAAGCCCCTGACGTATTCAGGTCCATTTCTGGCCTCATGATTAGGGCTTCAGATAGCCTGCATCTCATTGCCAGGGTTTGTGGTGGCAGTGGAGATGGAGCAGCCATGGGTGCAAACATCACCTAATTATTATCTCAACGTGTGTGCCTCAACGAAACATGACAAAGTAGATCTGAATCAAGTCTTGAAAGGTGAGAAGGATCGAAGCTTGCACGCGAGCTATGGCGGGAGAGCAAGAGCAAGAAAGAGAGAGACAAGAAATGGGAACTCCAACAGTCACAATGTGTGACCGGGCCTTCTTTTATTCAAACTGTCACTAAAAGAATAAAGAATAAAGTGACGTGACGGGCGCCCGCCACCTGCAATGTGCAGTGGCGGGTACTGTCAGTGTAGTAATACACGGGGCGGCACGGCGGAGGCGCCTTTACCCCCGGGTACTGTCAGTGTAGTAATACACGGGGCGGCACGGCGGAGGCGCCTTTACCCCCAACAACCTCCCACTTAAAGGCGAATCTGCCCTAGTGAGAGAGAAAAGAAAAAGAAAAGACAGTACAAATGTACATAGGTGAGGAAAGGTGACATCTCATCCAACGCCCATCAACCTCCTGAGGAAGGCAAAGCGCTCAGTAGTGAGGCTCTTCGTGAGCAAATCTGCAGGATTCTCGTCAGTGGAGATCTTGACAAGGTCAACAGACCTGTCCTCCACGACACCACGTATGAAGTGATACCTCACCTCAATGTGTTTCGTCTTCGCATGGAAGACCGGATTCTTAGCCAACTGAATGGCACTCATAGAATCCGAATGCAGTGTAGGTGTAGCATCAATCCCAAGGTCAGCAACTAGACGGCCTAACCATATGGCCTCCTTGCAAGCCTCAGTGGCTGCAACATACTCGGCCTCAGTGGTAGACAAAGCCGTACACTTCTGAACCCTGGACATCCAAGAGATAGCCCCTCCAGCATAGGTGAATACATAGCCAGAAGTGGACTTCCTACTATCTGCATGTCCTGCATAATCGGAGTCAGTGTACCCCACGACCCTTATATCCTGGCTGCCATAGCAAATACACATATCTGCTGTGCCCTTCAGGTACCTCATGATACTCTTCACGGCATCCCAATGTCTGCTGCCAGGTGTAGCCATATAGCGTGCCACAACACCAACTGCATGTGTAATATCTGGACGAGTGGCTATCATGGCATACATCAAACTGCCCACGGCTGATGCATAAGGGATCTTGGCCATCTCGGCCCTCTGCTCATCTGTCTGCGGACAATCGGCCTGTGATACCTTCACATAAGAAGGTAATGGACAGCCAATAGGCTTTACGTCCTGCATGCGGAAGCGCTCAAGGACTTTATGAATGTACTCCCGCTGTGAGAGATACAAAAGTCCCTGATGCCTATCGCGCTGTCCTGCATGCGGAAGCGCTCAAGGACTTTATGAATGTACTCCCGCTGTGAGAGATACAAAAGTCCCTGATGCCTATCGCGCTTAATGCGCATCCCAAGTATATGTGAGGCCTGTCCCAAATCCTTCATCTCAAAGCTCTTCTTCAGCTGAGATTTAAGAGCATCTAGCTCATCATGAGCTTTCCCTACTATCAGCATATCATCAACATAGAGTACCAAGATAAGCAAACTGCCATCACGGGCTTTCTTCGTGTAAAGACACGGATCCATAGCACTCCTGCTGTAGCCCTGTGACTGCATAAAGGCATCAAACTTATGATACCATTCCCTAGGTGCCTGTTTCAAGCCATACAAGCTCTTCTTCAACTTGCACACTAGGTGCTCCCTGCCAGGTTCTGCAAAGCCCTTAGGCTGATCCATATAGATCTCATCATGCAAGTCCCCATGTAGAAAAGCCGTCTTGACATCCATCTGATATAGATCTAAGTCAAGCTGTGCAACCAAAGCCAAGACTAAGCGCAGGGTGGTCATCTTAACCACAGGAGAGAAGACCTCATCAAAGTCCACACCATGTTCCTGCTTAAAACCCTTTGCTACCAATCTAGCCTTGTATGCCGGCTTGGGGTGTCCAGGGGTACTTTTCAGTTTGTACACCCACTTGCATGGCAAAGCCTTCTTGCCCTTAGGCAAGGCAACCAAATCCCAAGTCTCATTCTTATGCAGGGAGTCTATCTCAGACTGCATAGCCCTCTCCCAGGAGTGACTGTCACCCCTGCGCATAGCCTCATCATAAGTGAAAGGCTCTCCTGCATCTGTAACCAAAACATAATGCATAGAGGGCTGAAATCTGTCAGGTGGACGTCTATCTCTAGCAGACCGTCTCACCGCAGGCTCTGCTGCCTGTCTAACTACCTGTCCAACATCCTGGCCCTGTGGAGGAACTGCTGCAGGCTGTACTACTGGCTGTGCTGGAGCTTTAGGCTCCTCCTGAAAGATCACTCTGCGGATCTCAACCACCTTCTCAGGCTGCCTGTGCGTCTTGTCTTCATGGAAGACGACATCATGGCTGCGTACTATTTTCCGCGCCTGCGGATCCCATAGGCGATAGCCCATCTCTCCTGACTCACCATAGCCAAGGAATATGCATTTAATGCTCTTTGGATCTAATTTACTCCTCTTGTCCTTGGGCACATGGCAGAATGCCTCACATCCAAAGACACGGAGATGCGCATAAGAGGGTGGCTTACCAGCCCAAACTTCCTCTGCAACCTGGAAATCCAATCCACTGGAAGGCAATCGGTTTATGACATGCACTGACGTACTAACTGCCTCAGCCCAAAAACTCGAGGGTAGGCCTGCATGGCTAAGCATAGAGCGCACACGCTCCTGAATAGTCCTGTTCATGCGCTCAGCCAAACCATTCTGGGGTGGGGTGTAAGGGGCGGTCAACTGACGCTTAATACCCCTGTCATCACAAAACTGCTCAAAAGCATGCGAGACATATTCTCCCCCATTATCTGTTCTAAGGCATTTCAGCCTATACCCAGTCTGGTTTTCAACAAGAGCAAGCCATCTCTGAAAAACTGCCAAGACATCGGACTTCTGCTTTATGGGATAAGCCCACACTTTCCTAGAAAAATCATCAATGAAGGTAACAAAGTACTTCGCGCCACCCATAGACATGCAAGGCATAGGCCCACAAACATCGGAATGCACCAATGCCAAGGGCTCACTCAAGCGTGGCCTACCCGATTTCTTATGCGTAGACCTATTCTGCTTACCATAAAGACAATGATCACACGAGTCAAAACATGCATAATCCAAAGGCGGAAGATACTGCAAACCAGATAACATTTTCATTCCTTTCAAAGACATATGCCCCAAACGGGCATGCCAAAGTGATACATGTGGGATAGAGCCCACTGCCAAAACATGGTCTACAGAAGACCCAGATACAACAAGAGGATAGAGGCTGCCAGCCTTGGCGCCTCTAGCAAGCACAAGTCTGCCTTTGGTAATCTTCCAGGCAGAATCCCCAAAACAGACATGAAATCCTGCATCATCCAACTGTCCTGCAGACATAAGACTACGCGTAAGCGCAGGTACATGACGTACATCCCTGAGCAAAAAGGAACTGCCAGTGGAAAACTGCAACTGAATATCTCCACAGCCCACAATATCAAGAGACCTGTCATCTCCAAGTTTGACTGATCCAGATACAGTATGGTAAGAGTGAAACCACTCACGGTAAGGCGTCACATGGAAGGACGCACCTGAATCCAATAACCAGCACTGTGCATACATACTAGGTGTCTCAGTCAAGTGTGAAGCATCAGAAGAACTAGCTGCAAGTATAAACTCATCACCACCATCGGACTCTTCAGTCTGCGTGACATTAATTTCCTCAATCTTGACGTTGGACTTCGCAGGTACTATGCTGCGATCAGAGGACTTCTCCTGCACTTTATCTTTCCCCTTATCCTTGCGCTTCTCATTGCGCAACTCATGACACTGTGGTCTAATATGGCCCTTTTTCCCACAATGATGACAAGTGACATTTGCATTGCGCCCACGCGACTTACTACGCGACTTGCCACCGCGAGATTTAGACCGACCCTTCTGCGAGTCACGGCCTCGGCCATTACCACGGTCATACTTGTCATTCCTGCCTCTAACTGTCAAAGCATGACTACCACGAGAGGCATCCAAGTTTTTGCGATTCATCTCTTCCTGAAGAAGAGCACTCTCAACATCTGCCAATTTTAGAGTAGCACTAGAGGCACAAAGAGCAGTGCGGAATACATCCCATGACTCATTCAGAGTTCCAAGCAAGAAAAGAGGAGTTACTTCCTCTCCAAAGGTGATATCCTGCGAAGTCAGGTTCTTCAGTATAGCATGGAACTGGCTCAAGTGAGCAGACATAGTCGCATTATCCTTCATGCGCAGATCCATAAGCTGCTTCAACCAGTACATCTGACTCGCCGGACTTTTCTTATCATAAAGATTCTTGATCTTATTCCATAGATCCCATGCACTCTGTGCTTCCTCAAATACATTATAATGTACCTGTTCAGTGAGAGACAATACAATCGTGGACTTGCATAGCTCATCAAGTTCAAGCTAGTCGTCAATGTCCATAGTTTCAGGCTGCTCCCCACTCAACCGAAGTGGCTTAATCTGAGATTTCTGCACCAAAACCTGCCATATTTGACTCTTCCAGTAAGAGTAGTTGGTACCATCCAACTTTGTAATGTTAAAGATGGCACTATCATGCGAAGATGACGCCATTATGCAGGCTGGAAATGCCCAAACAGTCCAAAACTGCTTGCTGTTTTACTGCAGAAACTGCCCAAAAATGACCAAAACGGGGTCCAAAGGGTGAGCAAAGTGTGCCAAAAGTTGCTGCCCACTTAGTACTAGGTGCAGTACACCAAATCAGGATATTTCAGCATGAAAAGTACACCTCAGTCCACCAATAACTGCTTGCTGTAATAAATTGCAGGTATGCAGTCTAGAGAGCAAACTGTCCCAAAATAGGATCCAATGTCAAGCAAACAATGCTAGGTCCAAAGCCGGCATGAAACGGACATAAGCAAGGCCAATGACAGTGAAAAGAACATGAGCTCAACACCAAGCATGTCAAAATAACATCTGCCAGTGAAAGGCACACCCCCAGACACTCTAGGCAAAGTGTTCCTGTAACTGCCAAAAAACTGACACAAATAGGTGTCTGCTCAAAGAGAAAGATCCAAATATGAGACTTGGCTCATAAGCATCCTGTGAACCAAGAGTACATCAATGCATATCCATAAAGATCGGAGTATGATCCCAAAGTCTCAATGCGTATGTAGCTGCTCAAGACATAAACTGCTCCAAATACATGTAAGTGCTCCAATAGCATGTAACTGTCAAAGGTCAAGCAAGCATGTAAAATGCTCCCACTGGCACAAAAGGCGTACAAGGCGAGCTTAGAAGCTCAGACAACCCAAGAGAAAGCACCAGTGATAAGTGACCCTGTCAATGCATCAAGCGCATCCAAGAGAGCATGACATACATGAAGCACCGGTCGTATTAACCATGAAGCAATACATAAGCCCAAATAAGCTCTCGGTCAACTCAATGACATCCAAATAGCAACCAAGATCAGTGATCAAGTAAGCCGGGAATGCTCAAATACATCCAAATCCAAGCTCCAAATGTCGGTATGGCATACACGAACCAAATAGCATATGTCACGAACCAAAGCATGTAATGCAAAAGCCTAACTGTCAAGCAGAGACATGAGGCATAGGCGGTCCATGAGCATGCCAAGTCGGTCCAAATGCCAGTGAAGATGGAGCTAATGCGAAGCTCAAAAGCATCCCATAATCTCATACATATGCTCCAAGTCGTCCCCAAATGTCAGAGACATCATGCCAAAGCTCAAAGCATACATCCGGTATCGGTAGGTAAGTGCCAAAGCATGTAAAGTACCTTCAGCCCACTGTTATTCCAGCATGTATTTACTGTTCTAAACAGTAGATTTCAGCCCCAAATTCAAGCCAAAATCATGGTCAAACCAAATGCATACATCCCCAATACATCCGGGTAGGAAGTAGACCGCATACGGGCATCAAACAAGGTAACCGGAGTAGAGTATAAGCATTAAATGCCAATGCCAAGTGTGGCTGCCCTGTTTCCAGCACTGTATAACAGTAAATAACAGTCCCAAATCAGCCAATATTTCAAGCCAAAATCATGGCATAATCATGTGCATACATTCCCAAGGCACTAGGCATCATGTAGACCGCATACGGGCATCAAATAGCACAACCGGAATGGAGTATAAGCAACAAATGCTAATGCCAATGGTGCTGCCCTGTTTTCAGCCTGTTATGACAGTTTATGACAGTCCCAAATCTGAAGAAATCAGCCCCGAATGATCAAGACCAATGCCCAAAGCTTGAATGACATCAAACATGAAGTCTATAGCCCTCTTGATCAAGGTAGAGAGCAAGAAGCAATGGCCAAGTGTGGAGCTGAAGTAGATGAGTGCTCACAGCCTGGAAAAAAATGATGCAATCTGCCCTGTTGGTGCTGAACTTGCTGCTGCTCCACATGGGCTGAAAAGGGGGTAATGGGGGGACTCAAGAAGGGCCTATCAAAGGCCTATGACAAGCCTCTTTGAGCCTTGATAGGTGTAAGGCACAATATGAGGGGAATAAGCTTCAAGAGTTTGAAGCCATGGCTGCCCTTGCTGTTTGCAACCTGTAGACTGAAATAAAACCGTGAAAGAATGATCAAATACCTCAGTATCAATGCCTTGAAGGTGCCTCAATAGGCTGGGAAGGTGCTCGGGAAGCCGTGGAGTGACGGGAGCTCGGGGAGATCGGATATGGCTACCGGGATGGAGACCCAATGCGTGAAGCGAGTCGATGCGAAGGTCGGGAAGCACCGAGTCGAGCTCGAGCAAGAGAATGCCAAGCTCTGATACCAGTTGAAAGGTGAGAAGGATCGAAGCTTGCACGCGAGCTATGGCGGGAGAGCAAGAGCAAGAAAGAGAGAGACAAGAAATGGGAACTCCAACAGTCACAATGTGTGACCGGGCCTTCCTTTATTCAAACTGTCACTAAAAGAATAAAGAATAAAGTGACGTGACGGGCGCCCGCCACCTGCAGTGTGCAGTGGCGGGTACTGTCAGTGTAGTAATACACGGGGCGGCACGGCGGAGGCGCCTTTACCCCCGGGTACTGTCAGTGTAGTAATACACGGGGCGGCACGGCGGAGGCGCCTTTACCCCCAACAAGTCTCCCTCAAAATAGTCATGCTGTGCTCTGTCTCAGGGGTTCACGAACTGCTCTGTATCATTGATGTGCTTGTCAGTATGTACAACAAGGAAGCCCTGGTGCTGGCCCTCCTCGGGAAGGGCCCATCTATTTGGCTAGTCTCTCTCCAGTTGGCCATTTGTTCATCACTGTTTCTTCCACAGGAGTAGTTTGAGTCTCCTTGAGGGAGTACACCCCCACACACATCTTCTCCTCCTCTTCTATTCTATGTTCTAATTTTAATTCTAGGACTAGGATACTTATTTTTCCTTTGCTTATAGACACTAAAATGTGTCTTATGCTTTTTGGCATCTTCTAATACCTTGCCTTTGTCTGACCTAAAACATTTCAGCCTATTGATTTCCCCTGGAACGTGTGGTATTGGTCACCCTTTTTGCGCTTCTCTATTACACTTGTTAGCCACCTGGCCTTACTCTAGGCCATGTTGTTGAACCACTTCCTCAACTAGTCACCATGTAAGATGGATTGTAAGACGGCTCTCAAGAAGACCATGAAGCTAGAGGAAAATAGTCAGAGGAAATGAGCACGAGCGATCCCTTCACCTCCTAGCCTAGCCTAGTTTATTGCTGGCCAGACCCATCCTGATCCGATTGCCAGCCATCAATCCTTGGTGAGTCCTACTATTCTTGGACTCTCTTTGGTTCTAGGCTCCCCTAAACCCCGTTCGGGCACCCAAGAGCCCGGACGGTCATCCTCGTGCATGTTCCCCTTGATTTACCTTAATGTCACATTAAATGTCACTTTAATGTCACATTTCCTTCCCCTTAAGAATCGGTTTCGTCCTCGAAAACGATACTTGGAAGGTCTAACTGTAAATTGGGAAACCTTTTCTTTAAAGTGCTTACTCGCTCCCATGTTGAGCTTTCTTTTGAACAATCTTCCCACTTAACCAAACACTCTTGATAAATAGTATTCCTTGTTCGTCTATTACGAACATTTAATATTCTTTTTGGTTCCTGTGGATTAGATTGGTTATTTAATAGCTCCTCAATATCATCATTTAAGATTAGATTATCCAAATCACCCAGCTTCTTCCTTAATTTACTTACATGAAAAACTGGATGTATTTTACTACCAGCAGGTAGTTGGAGCTTGTAAGCCAATTCTCCCACCTTTTTAAGTATTATGAAAGGACCACAATACCTTGGTGAAAGCTTTGGACATTGTCCCTTTTTCATAGTTTTAGTTTGTTCAGGCACCTTAAGATAGACCAATTCTCTTTCTTAAAAGGAGATGTCTCTTCACTGAGGATCTACATATGCTCTAGCTCGATTTTGAGCTTTTTTAATATTTTCTTGAGCAAATTTTAACATACTATTCATATTCTCCAAAAAATCTTTGGCTGCCTGAATTGGCTGCCTGAACCTTTTCCTTATGTAGTCCTACTGCAAAAGGAGCTCTGGGCTGAAACCCATACATTAACATAAATGGACTATATCCAGTGGAAGAGTGCTTGGCACTGTTATATGCAAACTCTGCTATCGGTAGATACCCAATTAGTTTGCCTTTTACTTACATATGCCCAAAGCATATCTTCAAGGATTTGGTTAACCCTTTCAGTTTGCCCATCTGTTTGCGGGTGATCCGCTGTACTCATGCTAAGTTTAGTATCCAATTTTCTAAATACCACACGTCAAAATTGGCTATCAAATTTTCTATCCCGATCAGAAATTATATTTGTCGGTAGGCCATACAATCGATATATGTTCTCTATGAACAATCTAGCCAATTCTTGTGTTTTAACATGAATTGAACTTGGAATGAACCTAGACATTTTGGTTAACCTATCCACAATCACCCACACAGAGTCGTGCCCCCTCTGTGTTCTGGGTAAAGCAACAATAAAGTCCATGGAGATACTCTCCCATTTTCCCGAAGGAATCTCTAGTGGATGGAGAAGTCCTCCTATTTTTAATCTTTCAGCTTTATTAACGTGGCATTTATTACATTTGACCACATAGTCAAGGACGTCCTTATTCATTCCAAGCCAATAGAATTGCATTTTAATAAGACTATAAGTCTTATTAACTCCTGGATGTCCCGCGCTAGGGGTATCATGACACTCAAAGAGTATCTGGCGCCTTATTTCTGTATCTTTCGGGACACATACCCTACCCTTGTAGAGTAAATAACCATTATCAATGGTAAATTTCTTCCACTTGAATCCAGTTTGAGCAACCCCTGATGCTCCATTTCCTTGTTGAACATCGTCAGATATTCCTTCCTCAGTAGAAGCACTTTCATTTGGATCCCCATTTTTTATTGCTTCCCATATGTTGGAATATGCGGGATCAACCTGGCATTTCCCTTTTAAAGATTCAAGCAAGTTGGAAGTGAACTGAGTAAAACTCAATTCATTAATGATGGGCATTCTGCTGAGTGCATCAGCTACTATATTATACTTTCCTTTTCTATATCTTATCTCATAGTCGAACTCTTGAAGGAGTTCGGTCCATCTGGCTTTATGCCGTGTAAATCCGGTTGATCATTAAGCCACTTAATGCTTTCATGATCGGATAAAATCAAAAGTTTGGCACCGTACAGATAGTGCCTCCATTTCTTCATTGCATGTACTATTGCATATAGCTCCCTCTCATAAACAGAATAATTCTGTTTTGCACGATCTAATTTCTTGCTTTCAAAAGCAACTGGTCGACCTTCTTGTAATAAGACCGCGCCTACCACCTTATCACTGGCATCAGCTTCAACCACAAATGGTTTATTGGGATCCACAATTAATAGTACTGGAGCTGTAGCAATAGCTACCTTAAGTTTTTGAAAACTTTCATTTTGGTCTGTTCCCCAATTAAAACTTTTTCCTTTCCCTTTAAGTTGGTCAGTCATTGGAACAGCTATTTTGGCATAATCTCGAATGAATCTACGATAAAATCCAGATAAACCTAGGAAGATCTGCAGCTCTTCCAAGTTCTTTGGAGATGGCCATTCAATAATTGCCCTTACTTTTTTTGGATCCATGTTGATTCCCTCTTTCGAGATAATATGCCCCAAATATTTGACCTCTTGTGCAAAGAATTCACATTTAGTTTTCTTTGCATAAAGGGAATGTGTTCTTAACAGTTGGAATACTAATTGTAAGTGTTCCAAATATTCTTCTCTTGATTTACTAAAGATCAAGATATCATCCAAGAAGACTACTACAAAATGTCCTAGATAGGGCCGTAAAACACTATTCATCAGCTTCATAAAGGTAGCTGGTGCATTGGTGAGGCCAAAAGGCATCACCAAAAAATCATAATGCCCGTATCTAGTACGAAATACTGTCTTGGGAACATCTTGTGCCTTAATTCTTACTTGGTGATAACCTGATCTTAAATCTATCTTTGTGAATAATTTTGCCCCTTGTAATTGATCAAAAAGATCTTCCATTCTGGGCATAGGAAATTTATTCTTCACCGTTATTTTATTAAGTGCTCTATAGTCAACACAAAGTCGCATAGAACTATCTTTTTTCTTTACTAATAAAATTGGTGGAGCCCAAGGTGAATTACTGGGTTGTATAAATCCTTTATTAAGGTAATCCTTAATTTTTCTTTCAACTTCTTGATGTTGTGTTTCACTTAACCTATACGGTGGTTTAGAAATAGGGTGTGTATCCTTATTTGTGTCAATTGGGTGATTTATATCACCCCTATCTGGTGGAAGGCCACTTGGTAAATCAGAAGGAAACACATCTTTAAAATCATCTAACAAACTACTTAATTCATTATTAACATTCAACTCACAAACATAAGAAAATTGTTGCTTTATATTACAGAAAGTAAAAGTATTCTGTACAGGAAGAGACCATAACATACATACCTCACAAACTTCCTTCTTTATCAGCTTTTGAACTTCAGTAGAAGACAGCAAAGGATTATTAGATACTTCATGTTCACCTTGAATGACAAAAGTCTTACCACCCCTTTCAAATTCCAGTGTATTATGATGGTAACTACGTTTTAAGGATGGTTCCAATCCCCATAGCCACTCCCTCCCTAGAGCAATATCAGCTCTTTCCATGTTTATAATTTGGAAATCAAGTTTATCTTTATATCATTGAATCTCAATTTCCAAATTGGATACCATTGTATCCCATATTTTATTGTCTTGGCCTTGCATCATACGAACAACATATTGATGCCCACTCTTTTGTTGGGGAAGTTTCAATTTTTTGACAAGTGCATAATTTATAAAATTATGTGTACCAGAGTCATCAATCATGACTCTAACTCTCTTTCCAGCTATCAATCCATGTACTCTAACTAAATCATGTGGCCCAAAAGTAGGCTGCCACATAGAAGTTGACATACAACACTTATGTTGTACATCCATGTGCAGGACCTCTAAAGATTTATATGTTTCATGCCCCTTTAATTCTAAGGTCTGCACTACATGGATTTGTTTTTCTTTTCCCTTGCCCTTGTCCTTATCCGTTCCTTTGTCTTCCCCCTTTTTCTTTTGAGGGCAATTCCAAGCAGCATGGTTAGGGGATAGGCAATTGAAACACAACTTTTCTTTTTTTAGCCTTATCAAAGTCATCAGGACTTAACTTTGGCCTCACATATTGTTTCTTTTCAAAAGGTTGTTTTTTACCTTTAAAAAATGGCATTTTCCTTTTAAATTTGCCCACAAATTTTGAGGTTTCCAATTTCTTAGACTTGGGCTCCGTATCAGTGAGACTAGTGAGTGTATCTGGACGCATACTATCTTCATTAATTAATGCAAATTTAATTGCCTCTTCCAGCGTCTTAGGTGAACTCCTTTTTACTTCCTTTTTACAGGCTTTATCTAGTCCCCTAATGAATCCTCTTGTCTTTTGAAATTCATCTATTCCTTCCAATTTGAGGATTATCTCACGTTATTCCTCCAAATATGTCAGCAGGGGTCTTCCCTTTTGTCTGACATACTCCCAATCTTCCCAATTTCTTTCCATTTCATTTTCAGGAAGGAATTCTTTCAAAAAGACGGATTCAAATTGAGCCCAAGTTTCAGGTATTTTATTTGCCTCCTTTAAAGTTCGCCACCACTTATATGCTTTGGGTCCCAAAGTTAAACTAGCCTCCAGTGCTTGGAGATGTGGTGGGGTATTTTTAAGTTTATGTAAATCTTCCCATTTTTGGAGGAAATTAAAGATTGTATCTTTATTTCTATCTTTTTTCTCCCCGTGAAACTGAGGGGGTTTCATATCCTTTAGAACTGGATTATCCCTCAACTTATGGTGGGGTTCCTTAGGATCTCGCATAGTCACATCTAAATCTTTCGATGAAGATGGGACATCCGAGGTTTCTATCTTATTTTTATCTCTTTCTAATAATAAAGTTAATTGAGATTTTATTTCAGTGAGTGTTTGAGTTAAAAATTCCATTTGAACCCCCTAAGCCTGTACACGAGCAGTAAGATCATCAAATTGTTCTTGTGTAGCAAAAAATTCTTCCCACTGTTCTTCTTGCATCTCTGGTTCATGGGGATCTACCATAGGGTGGTCCCCAGAACTAGAACCTTCCATTACTCTCTCTTTCCCTTTTTCTGCCATTAATACACTGGAATTGGAAAGCAAAAATAAGAAATTTGCATACAAAGTAAAGTACTTCCCTGGTTTTAATGGCAGGCAGCTATTGCTGGTTTATAAATAAACCCAAAGAGTAAGGAACAAATTTTATCTTCCGAACAAAGTCGGTCACGCACGAAATGGAGCTTCTTTGCAGAAACGACTAGTATTCAGCCCCCTTCTTAATGATCACGCAGGCCATCAATGCACCTTTCGTGAACTTGTTCTTTGCTCAGCCGGGAGAATACCAGACAGATAAAGATGGTGTGCTGTCGGCTGGTCACAAAAGGACCGGAAAAATAGCTTCAGTTTCACGTAACTGAAGGGCCAGCCTACGGAAAGAGAAACAAGGCGTGTGGTCCGTTGATGCGTTTAAAGACGGGCGCGAGCCATGATTCTGCGCGCGATCCAGCATACGACGTTCCATATAGAAAATAGCTCCCTCGCCATAAGATAAGTGACGTAGTGCAGTTAATCGTCACGTCAAATTTTATATGATGTGTCACCAGGTGCCGGAAACTAATAGCTTAACGAGACCCGTCAACTGAAAGGAATAGCTTAACGGGACTCCTCGACTTTGGCTTCTTGTCGAAGAACTTCACAGATCCACAAGACTAGACCCGTCGGCTCTGATAGCAATATAAGACGGATTGTAAGACGGCTCTCAAGAAGACCATGAAGCCAGAGGAAAACAGTCAGAGGAAATGAGCACGAGCGATCCCTTCACCTCCCAGCCTTGCCTAGTTTATTGCGCAGACCCATCCTGATCCGATTGCCAGCCGTCAATCCTTGGTGAGTCCTACTATTCTTGGACTCTCTTTGGTTCTAGGCTCCCCTAAACCCCATTCGGGCACCCAAGAGCCCGGACGGTCATCCTCGTGCATGTTCCCCTTGATTTACCTTAATGTCACATTAAATGTCACTTTAATGTCACATTCAATGTTTGTGACCTTAATGTCACATTAAATATCACTTTAATGTCATATTAATGTCACACACCATGTACACCAACCCCCATCCCAAAGGTTATTCTAGCATCAAATTCCTTTCTATAAAGAGAGCTTTAGCCGAATGTGGTTTATCTTTGATTGGCAATAAGTAGTCACTCTCAAATGGGCATAGCCTATCATGTGAGCATGCATTTTCAATGCTTTGCCTAGCATTTGGATTGGGCATTAATCAAATGTGCTCATGTGATGTGCAAGTCAATTAAGTGACCCTGACGGGCCAAGGACTTGAGTTTGCGACAAGTGACAAAGGAAAAGTTATAAGTATATTGGTCAAGTGCTTGTGGGTGTTTGGTATGTGTTTTGGTAATAAATGGCCTAGTTAATTTGTTTGTGGATAACCATTGCTAATTTTCTCTACAAGGATAAATGTGTAATTAAAATTAAAATTATTAGTTATAAAAATTAATTAAAATGGTCGAAAATTCATTTGGAAGGCTACCACTTTACTTAGGGAAGTGAGGAGAGGTTGGTTGAGGGCCAGAGGACCCATTTTGCAATGTCATTAAGGACTATCTAAGGGAGTTTGATCAAAATATTCCCTCAAAGAATGGGAGCATGGAAAATATTTTACAAATAATCTCCAACCTTCTCAAAAATTGCATTTTTAGAACCTACTCTTCAAGAGCTTTTCATTGATATATAGATTGTCATGATTTGAAAGTGGGACAATGATGTTATAGCAAATATTTATTTTTGCTTAGTAAAAATTACCTTTAAGACAATTTCATCTTCATAAAAGGATCAATGGGAAGAGGCAATGGAAGCAAAATATGACTATTGTCAAAAGATGGATTCTCATTGAACTTCCCTATATGTTGTCATGACATTATGCGTCTACCACTGCAAACCTGAGGGCAGAATTTTTTGCCAAGATTTTGGACTCTTAAGTCAACGTCATTATAAGTTTATTTTTCATTATGTGTGTCTTTAGTGTTTGCATGACACACGAGCACCTATAGTTAGGTTAGGCACAAATTCTTCAATGCATTCATACTTTTTGTGGGGAGCATCACTTCATTGATTGCATAGCATGGATTCTAATTTGCAAACTGCATGAGTGATTGGGCACAAAGTTCTTTCCCAAAGCATGTTCTCAATAGGGCACAATGCATAGAAAAATAGCTTTACATGAAGGTTTCTGTTTTGACGACTCAAGTGACAGGGATTTTTTGTTGGACTAACATAAACTTGATTGAATTTTGCTCTCTTGTGAGCAAAATCATGGATGAATTTATAGAGACCCAAACATTATTGTATCCGAAAGCCACATTTGAAATAGAGATACAGAGCCCTCCTAACTCATATACATATTCTTACCTTTCTGTTGGGCATGGCAAGCCCACTTTTGGGCCTGATACATCATGGTTTGATGTTAAAGTTTTCTACATCATAGTTAGTTCATGCCTTCTGAGTGAAGCTCCAAACTCACTCTTTATTCATTTCCTAAAGAAGGAGATTAACACTGAATTTGAGGTGAATGGTAGTAGATTCTCTCCTCTTGAGAGAGCTTGTTTTTCCCTTCACAGGGATAGAATCGATTCTAATTCGACAGAAGTGAAATGTGAATACTAACAATCTAAGGACCACGGGAGATCTTGCATAGATGAGCTATACTTCATTGTGTTCTCTCTTGTATTGATTGTGGGAAGGACCATCGCGGTCTAGGCACACAACTCGATGGGGACATTGCCCTTGAGCAATGAAGTAGCAAACAGTACATTTGTCAGTGCGGAGGAAGAATACAAGGTGCTCTACATTGGATGTTATTCCAAAAGAGGAAGCTGCAGATCCTAACAAAGCTATGGCTAAATAGGCTGCTGAAGATGAATCCTATGCTAAAATTGCAACATACTCATTGATGGGTGACCTACCACGTAACATCTACTTCTCAAATGTGATATTGGGTGACGAAAAAGCTTAAAGCTTTTAATAAACGTCCCAGCGGCCCACTTCTTTCTACGAAAACGTAATCACTGACGACAATGGGAGAGGTTTTTTTTTTGGCACCGCAAGCAAAGAAAGCAGAACGATATGCTTTTGATTCGAAGTTTTACGAGGAGAAAAATGGTTATAAAAACCTCTAGAGATCTCTGTGAGAGGGAGGAACCGAGAAGAAGATCAAGACGACTGAAAACGCTATAGCGACAACGTGTGTTGAAGATGAAGCCGCGACGAAAGGTGGCGCAGTAGAAGGAGAAACGAGACGACGACAGAAACGAAGGTGATGCATCAGAAGACGAGGACGAGGCTGTGATGAAGTTGACGATGGAGCTCTAAAGCCGAATCCAAAGATGAGGAGGACGAAAAGGAGAAGATCGATGAGCTTGGAGAAGCACACGGGAGGGGTCCTGCAGTCGAAGAGGCCACTGTAACGGCAAAGAAGAAGGTCCAGTCATCAGCAAGTCAAAGGTAGAGAAGCAGCAGAAGAAAGCATCGGCGAAGTTGGAAGGTGAAGTGAGGACATCGTCGAACTTTGAGGTGATATGACAATGGCGAGCTCGGACAACGTCGACGGCGAGAAGACGAAATAAAGATGATGCTGCAAAAACTGACGTCAATGCTGTTGAAGGCCGCATCCTAAAAGCTCGCATGGTGGCAGATAGAATTTCAAGACTGTAGTATGATCTTTTTGAAGCCATGTCATATGTGTAGGCCCACCTGCAAGCATGACTCACAGCCAATCCAAAGCATGGCGTTGGCCAATTCGATTGGCAGGATGCATGGAGTTATGATTCTCAGTGGAGAGTAAGCTTTGTGGAGATCTGGTCAGTCATCAATGTTCGAAGGGGAGATATCAAGAGGATTCTACGAAGTTAGTACTGCAGTCATGTTATCCAAAGAGCTTCTTTGCGAATGGACACCTCAGTCAATGGCAAAATTGGAGCCAACGAGCTCTATAATAGGAACTGCAAGAAGAGAGACTCTTGTGAATTGATTCATTGATCTTCTTCAAAATTATCCTTTATGAGCATCAAACAAGTATTCTATGTATAAGAACATGTGAATCTTGAATTCCTATTTTTTTAAATGCCATTGAATGAATAAGAAACTCAAAGATTCTTTTTGCTTCGTGAATTCCTTGAGTTGAGTATTCTTCAAATATAGAACTCTATATATTCCTTTACTTCCATCTCACAAAGCGTCCCTGTGGTGAGCGACTTCACAAACCCCTCTTTGCACGAATTCCGTGCGACAACGTACTATTATCAAATATAAATGGATGTATAAAATAAAAACAAAAGTAGATGGAACTTTTGATAAGTTCAACGTTGCCAAGGGCTATTCATAGATTGTAGGAGTGGGCTATGATGACACATTTCACCAATCATTCTAGCATTCAACACTATTACTTTTGTAACATAGTTTGATTTGGAAATGCATCAAATGATGGAGATCTTAAAGGAAATATTTACATAGAGTAGCGAGAAGGTTTGGTGATTTTGGGCAAGGAACATCTTATTTGTAGATTACATCATACACTTTATGGTCTCAAGCAAGCTTCTTGGGCTTAGTACATGAAGATGAACTAATTTCTTACATCACAAGGTTTCATTTCTTATTTATTTGATTGAAACTTAAGTATGATGATTCTTATTTTGTGATTCTTGCTCTTTATGTTGATGACACCATTTTAAAAAAATAATAATGCATGTGAAATAAAATAGATGAAGGAAAAAATATATACATCAACCATTATAGCACAAAAGGTCCTTTAAGCTCTTTTAAGGTTGTTCTGAAAGTTTTTGAAGGACTTATCTTTGCGACAAAAGGATTTCAAATAGGCAAGGATATCTCTTCGAATTTGCTATTCTTTTCACTGAAGAGGATAGCTTGGGATCTATTTTTTCATTGAATCCTCCCTTTCGAATCCACTCTTGGAGCTTCCTCCAAAGTCTTTTTCTTTCTTTGTATCCCCAAAAAAGATGCCTAGTAGTTTTAGTCTCCCTACCACATAGTCCATAGAGTGGAGATACTTTGAGGCCATTGTGCATACACTCACAGGTAGGGAACTTGTTCATTAGGAGTCTCCACAAAGTGAAATTAAGCTTCCTTCAGGGGCCGGCCTTTTAGACCCTCACTTTCTTAACTCATGTGGACAGTTTTGTTCTAGGGTGCCACTTGCTCTAGTAAGTAGTGGCTTTAGTGATGTGATCCCTATATATCTTTCTAAAATCCTTGGTGCTCCTGCACTTCCATAGGGGCTTAAGTGCCTTTGGCAAGCCTAGGGAACTTGCAAGGGTTGGCATTATTAATGACTATGAACGTAGGCCAATTTGCTCTACACTTATCTAGTTGGCATTGCAGGAAATCAACCTCTCCTTCATTGAGATTGAAGTGTGTCTGATCTGATCTATCTTGAGGAAGCAAAAATTCCTATAATCTCATATGTCTTTCCATCTAACCAAGCCCTTTTTGGCGATGTTGCGGAAAGGACCAATTTGGACCTCCATGGGGGTGACTGGGTCCTCAAAGGCAAATTTGCAAGTCCATATTATCTGGTTAAGGGAGGAGTCACCCCTTCTATCCTTGGTCCCTACCCACTTGGCCTCCTTAAGCACTTCTTGCCATGCACTGACTATTCTTTGGGCAACCTCTGAGTGAGGAATCTTCACCTTTGGCTTGATAGTAGGGGGTCCATCCAATTCAACAATTCCAACTTCAACTTCCCAATTGGGGCCTTTGGTAGCCATCCTTTGAGGATTTCTGCCCAAGGTTGGCTCTCTTCCATTCTCTTGAAGAAGCTAAAAATGAGAGCTTTAGATATTTCTACTGACCTAGAAATTCCAAGACTACCTTTGGTCTTAGGTGTTGAGATTAGAGACCATGGGATCGATCTCCACCCTCTTTTTCCATCAACTTGGTCCCACAATACCCTTGCGAAGGATCTCTCAACCCCTTCCCGTGTGGTTTGGCTAAAATTAAGGAGCATGCCAAGAAATGTTACCAAGGATGCTAGCATCACTTTGACAATTACTGCCTTGCCAAGCATGTCAATTGGCCTGCTTTTCCATCGGTTGACTTTGGGCTATATCTTCATCTTGAGCCACTCTACTCGTTGCTTCATGGTGATGCCTACACCCAAAGGGAACCCCATGTATGTGAATTGGTGGCCATGGTCGATTGTATTAAAACCAAGTTCTAAGATCCAATCTAGAGGGTTCTCATGCCGAAGATATAGCAGCTCAAACTATGAGAAACTAATAACTGAACTTGAAAGATTGTAGAAGGTGTTATACTCTTCCATAAGAACTTAAATTGATTGCCTTCTTGCTAGGATAATATTTGAATTATCATTTGCAAAAAATTGAGACATAAATTGTTTAGTATTAGATATGGGGATCCCCCTAATGAGTTGCCTCTGGTTTTTCATATCTATGTTCTTTAGGAGAGAATCTATTACTATGGCAAATAGTAGGAGAGCTAAGGGGCAGCTCTATCTAATGGATCTTTTCAATTTGAAAGGCTGTGAATAAAGCCCATTCACCTAGATCACTATTGAGACATTGGTGAAAAGAGATTTAACCAATGCTATGAATGTGGGTCCAAATCCCACAGCTTGAATCACTATTGAGGCATTGGTGAAAAGAGATTTAACCAATGCTATGAATGTGGGTCCAAATCCCACAGCTTGAATCATTGCCAGTATAAAGTCCCAGCTAATCCTATCATAGTCTTTCTCAAAGTCCATATCAATTACCACAAAGGATTGTACATACATATATGTATATGTATATACATATATATTACATACAAAAGGGTGAAATATAAAGGGGTTTTTCATAGATTGAATAGAAAAGGGTTGTGTTTTATTTAGGGAAAATTCATAGATAAGGATATTTATAAATAGGCCTTGAGCACATGTGATGTAGAGGATATACATATAGTGAACCCCCTGAGGCATGCCATCATGGATTTTTCTCCCTTGCATAAAGTCATATTTTTACAGATGGATGACTCTCCCTAGGAGAAACTTGATTTTGCTAGCTAATGCCTTGGCTATTATCTTATAGGCTACATTCAACATAGTTAGGGGCCTCCATGCAAAGATCTTAGCTCGATCCAAGGATTTCGGGATGAGCTTAACTAACCCCTTGTTCAAAGCTTGGGGGAACTCCCCTTGGTCTCTAATGTGGTCCAACAGTTTGCACAAATCATTAGCACGGATATCCCATAAAGATTGGTAGACTTCTACAGGGATGCCATCAATGCTAGGAGACTAACTCAAAACTATCGAGATGAACTATTCTACTCCACAAAGAGGGAACGATTGAAAATGGTGTTTCTAATGAAGAACTTTTGCTATTATTTACTAGCAACACCTTTCACTTTCTTCATGGACTACCACACTTTGTTGTATATTTTAATAGACTGTGTGCTATTGGCTAAATAGCACAATGGTTGCTACTACTTCTCGAGTTTGACTTTCTGATTGTAGTACAAAAAGAAAAGCAACATTACATGGCCGATCATTTGTCTCGAATGCCCAATGGGAAGCTAGCAAAAAAAGGCATTATAGATGACCTATTAGATGCACATTTATTCAAAATATCTAAACCAAAGAGTCTCTTTAAAGTGGATCTCATAGCCTATTAGGATTATAACATTGTTGAGATATTGGAAAATGGAATACCTAATTGACCAATAGAAAAGGCTCAACTTTGTTGACTTATAATTAAAGTGGAACCCTATCACGTGATCACTAGACAATTGTACTAGTTAGGCTAAGATAGCCTCCTGAGATGCTGTATTTGCGAACATGAGATGCACAAAGTTTTGGATGAAGTACACATAGGAGTTATGGGGGGTTATTTTGATAGAGACTCCATGGCTCAAAAGAACTCACAATCTCAGTTTACAGTGACCAATCCTATTCCATGATGTTGAAAAGTTTGTCGAGCACATGATGAATGCCAACAAAGAAAACTTCCAATAAGAAAGGACAAGATGGATCTAACACTGGCGATTACACGATAACCATTTGAAAAGTGGGGGATATATTTTGTAGGTCATGCAACTGAATACTCTCATGCTAGGTATATTATATTGCTACTAATTACTTGACCAAATGGGCTAAGGCTAGGCGCACACAAAAAGATGATGCACAAATAACATCAAAATTCTTATGGGAATAGGTAATCTTATGATTCGGCTGTCCCATTGAGATTATGAGTGATCAAGGTACACACTTCATTAATGTGGTGATAGCACACTTGCTACCCACCTTCATGATTATACATAAAAAAATATTTCCCATACTACATGGAAGCCATTAGTCAAAGCTAAAGCTACAAGACAAACCTTGATAAATGTCCTAACCAAAATAGACTTTGCTTCTTGAAGCAGTTGGATAATAAATTGATGGAAACACTATGGGCTTATCACATAGTCTACATGACTGCAATTGACCAAACCCCCCCTTTAAATTGATCTATGGTATTGATCCTATTGGGCACCATGCACTCAACAATGGAATGTTGGATACACTCCTATTGTTTCAAGTGCTTTGATCACAAAGCACGATGGCTACCTCTCACCTAGTCTCTTGTACATCACGAATGCATGACTTTCCTTCGAGCATAGAGCTCCACGATCCATGATGCACTCTCTTCATTATCAAAACCTCTATGGCCTTCGCATGTGCAAGAGATGAGCACGGGCTAGGTGTGAGAGAGCACTAAAGAGAAGAAAGGAGGCTTTACCACTTGGTCCCTCACCCTCACACTCTCACTCATTGTCAACCTCACCCTCCCTCCCTCTCTCACAAACACACACAAAAATGAAAAAGGTTAGGGTTTCCCCATCTTCCTTGGCCATCCAGTCCCCTTTTTGGGCCTTGTGATTGATCATTTCTGTTGTATGCACTTGGACTACATATGATGCCAAGAGGCATATTCCACGGTGGAATCCGTGAGGTTTTACGGTGGATTCCGTAAAATTATATTTATTGCCAGGGCTCATACACAAGGTGGATTCCTTGTGCGAAAAGTTGATGGGGACGCTTGTCCTTTTTGGGCGTCTTGTTAATTTAATGTGCAAGTGGGTGATTCCATAGCGGGTGATTTCGCAAAATACATATTTAAATTAATGGACGTTTATGAGTTTAGAGTGCGCACTCGTAATAAATTAAGGTTAGGATTGAGTTCTAACCAATTTATTTATTTTGTTGCTGAAGACTGCTAGGTATTCACTTTTGTCGGTTTAATTTTATTATTTTCTAACAATTGTGAATGCTTCAGTTGATGTGTAGAGTAGGTAGCGGTGGCATTGGGAAGCACTGTGGGCGATAGCGTGTATTCAAGTTATTTAGAAGAAATTACCATTTTTAATGGACGCGCATCTTAGGCGTAGCACCAATATTTCTTTTGATGCACTTATTTATTGAAGCATCTAATATTTATTTATTATTTTGTATGCGCATGGGCGCACGATTTAAATATTTGTTATTGGACATTGTATTTAGGCACAGCTTGACTCTTTGGGCACCCAATAGCTTTAATTCTTTAGTGGGACAAAAGCAAACACAAAAGCTAAAGCATGCTAATTGTAAATTGGGCTATTTTTTTAGCTTGGAGAGATGAATAATATATCAAATACATGCTTTGTGGAGTGCTCACACAAGGCATGGGGGGAGATTGTACCCAATTAGTCTTTTACTTCATGTCGTGCAAGTCTTCTCTCTTGTTTTTTGTGCAAAAGTAGAGTTCTTTTGTTTCTTGGGGACCTTCCGTCGCTCTCTACACACGCATGTAGCATCCGATCTGTGCACCGATGGTATTAGAGCGAAGCGAGATCGAGGGCTTCCAATCGCTTACCATCTCATGCGAAAACAGAGCTCCTGGAACGATCGAGCTCTACAGCTAGTCTTGTGGCAGTCTTGTGGCAATCCGTCAATACCAGTGTGTTCTTGCAGTGAAGAACCCCCTGCTACATTGTTGGATCGCGAAGGACCGGCCTCTACAGGCGGAGGACCACTCGGGAAGTTCCTTTGCAAAAACGTTTTTTTCAGAGAGAAGCAAATAAGTAACTTTTATCAAGTTTAATTAGAAAGCTTAATAAGCTTTCTAAAAAGCTTAAAACTCCATGATTTCAATCGTTGTGGCAAAAGGACATTTTGAACGGCGCCGAATCAGTCCAGACGTCCTCTTGTACTGCGAAATGCCAACGATTCTTTTAAATTACTAATTCCTAAAGACTAAAGCTTCTAAGCTTTACACAAAGGCTTTGATTAATTTTCAGCCCCTCCCATAGTGGTTGTTCATACACAGCTCGTCTCAAACGGATTTTCAGCTTTCCGGCAAGCCCTTGTTCACACTTGTGAAATTTTGCAGGATGTCCGATCAAACCATGGAAGATTTTATGGCTAAAGGTGATTTACCCGAACCAACGATGGAGCAAAAACTAGATTTGATTATGATGCAGCTTTAAGAGAAACGAAGAGCACGTCAAACTTTGTAAGCTCAATTGGCCAATCTGCAACGATCTACCACTGACCAAGATGGACCGCAATCTGAAGATCTTATACGACATACGATCAATGCAATACTTGAAGCGCAATCTATTCGGAAAGAAACAAAGATAAGTAAAAGAAATTTCAAATTTCGTACTTTCAATGGGTCACACGATGGAAAGACTGTACTTGCTTTATTAGTCAATTTGATGATTATTTCCATGAAGAACAGTATGTTGAGAAAAATAAAATTAAGTGTGTCACTAATCATCTAGTGGATAGAGCATCCCTATGGTGGACTATTGTCTTACTACTTGGGAGACTTTCCAAAAGAAATTTTTGCAAAATTTTCTTCCATCCCAATTCCACGAAAAAGCAATTAAACAATGGGATCTTCTGCGATAGAGGGATCGTGAGCCTATTTCACAATATACTGATCGTTTTTGGAATGATTTATTGCAACTTCGAATGCTTGAAGATGTATTTGAGGCAACCCATAAACGCAAGTTTATGTTTGGCTTACTTGGACATTTTTATGCAGAGATGAATATGTTCAAGCCAACGACTCTCCAAGATGCAATTTCCTTGGCCCATGATGCTAAAGACAAAATCCGAGAACAAGAGAAGCGACCATAACAATTTCAAACTAATGATAACTTTGGTTCAAAACAATTCAATTCAAATTTTCGAAGATTCAATCAAAACCGCTTCCTTCCATCTTCATTCCGTAAATCTTGGACACGACCCCTTGCTTTACCATCAAACACAAATCCAAATCCTAAGCCATCTTTCTAGCGAAATCCCAACATTCCTAAACTTCCCGCTGTTACCAATAATGTGTCTAAAGCCAAACCCATAGTCTGTTATAAATGTCATCAACCTGGACATCTAGTGGCGAATTGTCAAACCAAAAAGGGACATCAATTATTTGGGAGCGACAGAAGATGAAGAACATGAAGAAATGCCAGATTTCACGGAAGACAATGACGATATCGGTACTACTTCAGATACTTTACCAGGTATGCCAAATTTTCATTTTTTTATTAACGATGAAATGTCTTGTACATGGTAAAGAAAAGACTGCTTTACATGATGATGGGAGTACACACAACTTTATTTTTGTAAAATTGGTCAAAGAATTGAATTTACATACTGTTTCTACACATTATCGCATCAAGGCTGCATTCTTAGGCTCTAGATAAAATGGAACAGAAGAAGTGCATAATTTAGAAATTAAAATTGGTGATTATGTTGAACATAGAAATTTCTTAGTTGTCCCTTTGCAATCTAGTGACATTATTTTAGGAATGCCTTGGTGTCATCAGTACAATCCCAATATAGATTATTCTACGCATTCAATGAAGATTCGTTCTAATGGAAAACAAATCACATTACTTGGTATGCACACTTTCGATAAATTTTCATTGCTTAGTCATACACATGCTAAACGTGCATTACGAAAAGGTAGCAAATCCTATTTAATATGGGTGAATGAAATTGAAGCTAAAGAAAATCAGATGCATCGTCGGCATGCACAATTTCTTTCACAATTTCAAGATTGTTTTGCTGCTGATTTACCACCTGGCTTACCACCCATACATCCCGAAGATCACAAAATAGACCTAATTCTTGGATCACAACCACCATGTAAAGCACCATATAGACATAACCAAATTGAACAAAAGGAAATTCAAGCCCAACTTGAAGAATTGTTAACTCGAGGACTCATTAGACCTAGTAGTTCTCCATTTGGTGTACCTATCCTATTAATGAAGAAGAAAAACAATACCTATCGCATGTGCATTGATTATCTGCCCTAAATAAGATTACTGCTAAGAATAGATATCCGATTCCTAGGGTAGATGATCTTATGGACAAACTACAAGGATTTGCAATATTTAGCAAGATAGATTTTAAATATGGATACCATCAAGTATGATTGGACATATGTGATATTTTTAAAATTGCGTTTAGAACACAATTTGGACAGTATGAATTCCTTGTTATGCCTTTTGGTTTAACTAATGCACCAGCCACATTCAGTCGTATGATGAATCACATATTTTTGAAGCATCAGCATTGTGTCATTGTTTTCTTTGATAATATATTGGTTTTCAGTAAGAATGAGAACGAGCATTATGAACATTTATCCTTGCTTTTCAAATTATGGAAAGAAAATCAATTATATGTTAATCGTGAAAAGAGTGAAATTTTCCAAACACAAATTGAATACCTAGGACATATTGTTTCATCTGAAGGGATTAAAGTTGACCCTAAAAAGATAGAAGCAATTTTGAAGTGGTCGATACCTAAAAATATGCACGAATTACGTTTTTTCTTAGGTCTTCCTAGCTTTTACAGAAAATTTGTGAGAAATTTTTCATTGCTTGCATTACCTTTGACAAAATTATTAAAGAAAAGCATTGTGTATCATTGGTCCGACAATCAACAAAAGTCCTTTGATTTACTGAAACATGCTTTAACTCATGCTCCTGTATTGCAATTACCTGACTTCAATATACGATTTTTCCTAGTAGTCACTGATGCTAGTGGATCTAGAATAGGAGCAGTCCTTATGCAAGATTCTCATCCCATAGCCTACTCTAGCTGCAAACTTAAACCCTCTGAACTTAAGTATTCTACTTATAATAAAGAATTGCTAGCTGTAGTACAAGCTTTATGTCAATGGAAACACTATTTAATAAGATATGAATTCATGATCAAAACTGACCAACAAAGCATTAAACATCTCCTTAGTCAACCACAAATATCTGACCGACACATTAAATGGGCTGCTTTTATTCAAAGTTTTCATCCACTCATACAATATCAACCCGAAAAAGAGAATGTTATTGTCGATGCTTTAAGTAGAAGACCGACTATCCATAATATCTATGTGATATCTTTTGACTCTCTTCTCCCTATGAATGATACCTATTACCAAGACCCTAGTTTTCAAGCTAATTGGAACAAATTAGTTGCAAATAACTAGATTTCCATTGATTCATTGTCTTACACTGATGGATTTATGTTTTATGGAAAAAGATTATGTGTAATTGTTCCATTCCGATCATTTGTTTTGCATGAAATTCATTGTCCCCCATACCAAGGCTATAGAGGAATTATTTCTACTTTGGGTACACTGATTGAAGATTTTTATTGGCCACACATGGAATCTGATGTATCTAACTTTGTATCTGAATGCTTAATTTTCCAAAGAGTTAAAAGACACCATGGTAAACAATATGGTTTATTAATGCCTTTACCAATTCTAGAACGACCATGGGAACATATCTCAATGGATTTTATCACTGGTTTGCCTAACACTAAAGCTATTCATGACATGATTTGGACTATTGTCGATAGGTTTAGCAAACAAGCATATTTCATTCCATGCAAGAAAATGTTAACTGCATCTCAAGCTGCTTAATTGTTGTTGAAAACTGTTTTTGCCAATCGTGGTTTGCCAAAAGTTATTATTTTTAATCGTGATTCTAGATTCTGCAATAATTTTTGGATTACTTTCTTTGCTAATTTAGGAACAAAGATTGATTTTTCATCTACATTTCATCTTGAAACAAATGGACAAACAGAAGCTACTAACATTAGCATTTTAGATCTTCTACGTGCATACACAATTTCAAAACCACAAACATGGGATATACATTTACATTTACTTCAGTTTACACACAATTACACAACACATACAGCTATACAGAAAGCAACATTTAAAATTATTTATGGATATAGATTACTTATACATGTTACATCATTGTCAAACAAAGTTCAAGCTGCTGATGATATTGCTAACATGCATGCTACTATTTTTTATGAAGTTAAAGATATGATTGCGAAAGCCTAGCAATCATATACAAAACAAGCCAATAAGAAAAGAAAAGCTATGAGTTTCAAAGTTAATGATTATGTTTGGTTACATATTGAAAAGCAAAGATTACAAAGTGTTGACAAACACCATGTTGTAAAGTTAGCTCCTAGATTTTATGGACCTTTCAAGATCATTCACAAAATCAATGACAATGCATTTAAACTAGAATTACCACAACACTAGAAAATCCACAACACTTTTCATATCAGTTTATTACGACCTTTTAGAGGCCAATCACCTGTACATCTTGTCTTTGAAAACCCTCCTTTGCTAGAAGAAGAAACTGAAATCCTTGAACCTGAAACTATTCTAGATACTGACTTTATGACCACTAGAACTAGCCATAGATATTCTAGATATTTGGTTAAGTTTAAAAATCATCATGTTGAAGAGGCTCAATGGATGCACGCTCGAGACCTAAGTGCTTACCCCTCACTACTGGCTCCACATTGAGCTAATAGCAATTGAGGACAATTGCTATCCCACCTCGGGGTAATGATGCCGGGAGGCATATTCCACAGTGGATTCCATAAGGTTTTGCGGTGGATTCTGTAAAATTATATTTATTGCTGGGGCTCATACACAAGGTGGATTCCTTGTGCGAAAAGTCGATGGGAACGCTTGTCCTTTTCGGGTGTCTTGTTAATTTAATATGCAAGCGGGTGATTCCACAAAATACATATTTAAATTAATGGACATTTATGATTTTAGAGTGCGCACTCGTAATAAATTAAGATTATGATTGAGTTCTAACCAATTTATTTATTTTGTAGCTGAAGACCACTAGGTATTCACTTTTGTTAGTTTAATTTTATTATTTTCTAACAATTGTGAATGCTTCAGTCGATGTGTAGAGCAGGCAGCGGTGGCGTTGGAAAGCACTGTGGGCGATAGCGTGTATTCAAGTTATTTAGAGAAAATTATCATTTTTTATGGGTGTGCATCTTAGGTGTGGCACCAATATTGACATGCTTATTTATTGAAGCACCTGACATTTATTTATTATTTTGTATGCGCATGGATGCACGATTTAAATATTTGTTATTGGACATTGTATTTGGGCATAGCCCGACTCTTTGGGCGCCCAATAGCTTTAATTTTTTAGTGGGACAAAAGTAAACACAAAAGCTAAAGTGTGCTAATTGTAAATTGGGCTATTTTTGAGCTTGGAGATGAATAATATATCAAATACATGCTTTGTGGAGCGCTCACACAAGGCATGGGGGGAGACTGTACCCAATTAGTCTTTTGCTTCATGTCGTGCAAGTCTTCTCTCTTGTTTTTTGTGCAAAAGTAGAGTTCTTTTGTTCTTGGGGACCCTCCGACGCTCACTACGCGTGCATACAACATCCGATCTGTGCACCAACATAATTACAAATAATGTTGCACACAATTAGCATCTTGTTGTCCTTTAATCATGAATGTAACTTGCATAGGAGGGATCATAGCTCTTGTTATGACATGATAATTTGTTTACAAAAAATTATGGGCTTTCAAGTCTTCTTCTTTCCTTCGCTCTTCTACCAATTGTGTGGTTAGCATTTGCTCCTCTCCTAGATGAGGGCTAGTTCAATGGCACTCTTGTTAGAAGTAGCTAAGTGGCTGGCAAGAGATATTGGGATGAGGAGGGTTTACTAGAAGAAGAAAATGAGTAGGTGGTGCAAAATTGCATATGTTCCAACAAAGAGTAGGCTTGTGGTTATCATTGATGGATGAAGTCACGGCATTGACATGCCACTAATATCAGTGGGTGCTTCTTAGATCCAGTGTACATGTCATATTATTGTGCTCTCCCTAAGGATGTGTCTACCCATCTAGTGCAATGACGTGCATGTGCTATGCAACTAGGAGATGGGTCGAGCACCAAGTATACTTGGAGTGCTGTCCCACACTTGAGGGCCTAGTTGGTGGAGGAGTATGGTGCGACGCTTTTCTCAGGGTGATGGGTTGTTCAAGTAGGCGTGAAATGTCCAACCATTGATATACCCTTCTATGTGACATGGGGAAGGGCTAAGGGATTGCCATAGGTGTAGTGAATGTGCAAGTGCTTTTCTTTTGTTTTGTTTTTTTATCTCCTCTTTTTTAAAAAAATAAATACACAACAAGAATTTACTAGGCACCAAAAGGAATAGATCACTTAGATATGGATCTAAGTGTGCACTTGAGGCATTCCTTTTGTTGGTAAGAAGGTACTCCTTGACTTGTTTCCATAGTTTAAGTGATGTCTTTGCAAAGAATGGACGTGAATACATGGCAAATCTACTATTGACCATGTTCTTTAGTAGCTAGATACAATAGGTTGGAAACACTAGAGCTTGGAGGTAAAGACGGAACCATAGCCACTTGATCCATTCCAGCATTAATGTCAAAGAAGAGTGGGGGTAGCTTGTCTTCACACGAAGTTACTAGTTATTGGAAGAGTTTGACAAGGTGGCAGAGGTAGTTACATGTGGTGATGAAGGGAGGGGGGGGGGGGGGATTTGGCAATTGGCAAACTCTCTTATAAAATGTGTGGAGGAGGGGATTAGGTTGACAAGTTGGAATATGTATGTTTTATATCAATATGGGTTGTTGTAATGTTAGGAATGTTTAGAAAATTATACCTCCCATGTTCTTTTTTCTAATAATCTTGGCCATGTCTTCTTGGATAGGGAGAAAGAGTGGGTTTTCCCACTTCTCCTTTTGGGAATAGATAAAAGCTTCCTAAGCCATTCTATTGCCTTCCTGGAGAGGATATCACCATTCTGGTAGTCCTGGCCATACCTCACCGGGCTTCAAATTCAAATACCCCTTCTTTCTTAAATCCTATAAGACTTTTAATATGCTTCCACATCTAAGGGGTCAAGCCACTTTGCAGCAATGTTTTCGGTTGTTTATATGAGGAGCCACACAATGTGGACGGGAAGTGGCTTCTTGAATCTACTCTCCTCATTCACTTTAAAGTCAGACTTCACTATAGGATTGGCCTTCTACCTCTCGATACTTTTGCACCATCTCCTCGAGATTTTCTTCCTCTTTCTATGGTAAGAGCTCAAGGGGAATGGGATATTCAGTAACCTTTTGTAGCCGAGCTTGTAGGGTTTAGATCATGGCCATGTAGGCATGCTTCTATTCCGAGTCCTCCTCTTCAAATGGTGGTTGATCCTTTATCTCTAGTGTATCAAACTTAGGAAAGTTGGGTAGATTCATGGGGAATGTCATGAATAACTCATTCATTTTGAGAGTTTGATAAGCAGGAGACAAGTATCAGCTTTGGACTACCACATTGATTTGGCTTCACCTCACAACAATCTTACAGACAACCTTGTCATGGCACCATTATTTCCAACAAAGCCATGCTTCTCAGTTCTGCCTATTATAGGGGTTGGATAATAATTATAGGATGTTTAGGCCTCAACTTATTTACCTAGCGGGTGGTCAAAACCAAGCATCCTCCTATCAAGCATAAGTCTTAATTACAAAATTTTAAGTGGATCTCTCTGCATTCACCATTCCATATGGTATGGTCATTCTCTTATAATGCAAGGTTATGGCATTTCTAAATTTGTGACTATCACCATAGATTTATCCTTTGGTCCTATGAACATACGACATGTGGTAGCTAATAATTTTAATGATGTATGCTTTATGGATGATTTTTCATTTCATTCGCAACTCATGAGAAAATTAATTTATGAAAAGAAAGAGCTAATATCTTTCCTAATAATTTTTCATTGAAATTAATATGCTAATTTTTTACCAATGAATTAAATATGTATCTTAAGCATTCGTAGATCCTACAACCTTCCAAATTGTTAGAAGAAAAATCTAGAACTTATTTTAATAAATGTAGCTAATATTGCATACTTATCTTGCATCTTTTGCCTAATCCAATATTTTTTAATAATACCTTCAAAAGAAAATTTTTAAAAGAGACTACAACTAATCTTTCCATGCATTAACTAGAAAACTTTAGGTATATTCAAAGATGGATTAAAAAATATGGATGAATTTTCATTATGTTTGCAACCCGTGAGTAAATTAATTTATAAACAGTAAGATCTTATACCTTTCCTAATCATCATTCATTGAATTTAATATGCTAATTTTTAATCAAGGAATCAATAAGTATCTCAAGCGTTCAAAAATCTTACAATCTTCCAAATTTTCAAAAGAAATTTGTAGAACTTAATTTAATAAATGCAACTAAACTTGCATGCTTATTCCATGACTTTCACACCTAATCCAATCTTTTTTAATGATATATGTACAAATGAAATTTTTTAAAAGAGAATGTTGCTAATCTTTTCATGCATTAATTGGAAGACTTTAGGTGTATTTGTTTCTCTTGTTCTAAACAATAATATGTGATCCAATCAATGATTAAAAATACCTCTTTACCGGCATTTGATGCATTGGTGTCAGATCTGTTTGTTCCTATGTTAAGGGTCATCAACGATGGGCCTGTCACAAGGGAAGGTCTTGCTTTGTGTAATGGGCTCACCATGGTCAAGGGTCCTCCTTTGTTGGATAGTCTAGCCATGTGAAGCTTCTTACATGGGGGCAATGCAGTTAGGGAAAAGAAAAGGGCAGATAAGAAAAGAAGATGAATTAAAGAAAGTTACAGACATTCATCTTGGGATGCATGTCACAATCATTGCCTTGGGATGCGCTAGGAGTTAAGTCTTCACCCTCTCACTTCACACACACACACACACACACACTCTCTCTCTCTCTCTCTCTCTCTCTCTCTCTCTCTCTCTCTCTCTCTCTCTCTCTCTCTCTTTATTTTTATTCGCTCCTCTCACATTGGCATGGGTCTACAGTGGTCTGGCTCTCATGATGTCTCTTCACAAACTGACATTTATTTATAGGTGAAGCGGAAAGGGGGGGGAGGGGAGGGGGGGAATCATCTACCTGTGTCATGGGAATATCAAGGTGTTTTGTGGTGGCAAGGGGAGATGAGATTTTTTTTTTTGGGTGAGGGGAGTGATGTGTCATTTGATTAGAAATTTTCTAATTTTATATTAGTTAGAACTTGCCATGTGTAAATAAATATCTTGATATTTATAGGAGTGTGGGGTGTGTTGGCACAATGAATTTTGGTGGAGTTTTAAATCCAAGGGGGAGAAGAAGAGTTGTTAGAGTTTCCTATTTTGTATATTAAAAAAATTGGTGAGGGGTTGACATGTTAATCAATGGGGGAGGGGAAGTACAAAAAATATCCAAGATATTTTGGATTTTTTTATCAAAGAGGAGAAGAAGACAAGCTAGATTTTTTCACAAAATAAAAATCTAAAAATTGGGGGGGGGGTTACTTATGTTAGGGGGAGAGAGAGAGAGAGAGAGAGAGAGAGAGAGAGAGAGAGAGAGAGAGAGAGAGTGTGTGTGTGTGTGTGTGTGTTGATATTTTAATAGATTTACAAAAATTTTGGATTTTTTTGGGGGGGGGAGAAGTACATGCAACAGCTAGGATGGGGGAAGAGAGAGAGAGAGATATCAAAATGAAGGGTGCCCAATATGAATTGTGTAGAAATATATGGGGTTATTACAAGTGAGTTATGAAGTTTGGGTGAAGTGCACATTGGATGTATTAAGGTGACTACATGCATTGGACTATATGCAGATTGTCTAGGTGAATGCTCCAAGATAACCTAAGTTTGGGCATACCAGTGCATATGTGCACTAGATGCCATGCATTGTGCATGTGCACTCTTTGCACATGTATTCTCTAGTATGTGTATGTTGGATACAACTGTAGCATGTTAGTGCACTATGCTCTAGCTTATCTAGGTGCAAGGGATACATAAGGCAAGCTACTGCAAGCATATACAGTGCATTAAGAGGTTTGTGCAAGGGTCGTGCAAGGTGATTGCCTTGGTGCATGTGTGCACTAGTGGTGGTGTACGAGTGCATGCGTGTACACTAAGCTGAGTGATGTGCACAAGGGTGGATTGATGTGGGCTATATGTCATGTTATGGGCTAGCGTGGGTGCTCTAGGTTGGTTTAGAAAACAATGCTTAAGTGCACACATGTGAGTGCATGTGTGTTAGTGCAGTGCACTAGTATATGTATGGAGTGCACTATGCATGTGCACGAGTGCAAGTGTCCTATATACAAGGCTAGTATACAAGGGTGTGTATACAAATGTTACACTAACATACTATTGTGTGTGAGTGTATTAGGATGGTGCTAGTCAAGTGCACTAGTGTATGTGTGCACTAATGCTTGTACGCTTGTAGTGTGCATGGTGCATGTGCACTACGTGCAAGAGCAATATGCTAGCACACTTGTGTAGTCTACTAGGATGGATGGTTAGGCTCATGCATGAGGTGGTGCTATGCTCTAGGAGTAGTGTGCTATGGTGGGGCTATGTGCAAGAGCATGTGTAAGTGCAAGTGTGAGTTGAAGTACGATCAAGTGCACACAGGTACACAAGGATAGGCTTAGTGCAAGGCTTAAATGACTAAGGGTTCAAGCACAAGCATACACAACTACACATGTGCATGCCAATGCATGTGCCAATGTTGGTGTCAATGCAAGCGTTTCTAAGTGCACAAAAGTACACTAGGTAATGCTTACTATAGGATTTATGTGTAATGGACCTAGGTGGCTAAGAGGTACAAGCACAAGAGCACAAAAGCTCATGTGACTGTACAATGCACACCAATACACACAAGTACACATGGTGTACTAATGCCAATTCCAATGCACACACATGCATACATGTACATAAGTGCAAGTGTTTGTAGAAGTGCATACTAGTGCATTGTAAGGTGCCACTTTCCTCCCTCCTCCTTCCCTTTAACCCTCCCTTCTAAACAGGACATGTGTCAAGGTTGGAAATGAGAGGAAAGAGGAACTCTCACAAGTGCACAAGGGCTTCATATAGTGATGTGCACTCATGTGTGCACTAGGAGGTGCTAGTGCACAGTGGCTTAGGAGCAGACTCAAATCACTTACTTAAAGATTTTCAGTCGGTCCATAGTGTGTGGACAATGTGTTGTAGTGGAGCTAACCTAGTAGTGAGTTGGGTGTGTACTAACATGTGAGGCTATGTGCATAATGGTATGTATGGATGGTGCGAGTGACTATGCAAAGGTATAGTGCACAAGATAGGGTAATGCACTATGCAAGGTTCTAGTATATGTGCAAATGATAGTACACTAGGTTGATGAGTGCACTATTGTGTGAACATGTACTAGGTTGTGTGCAAGAGAATGTGTGCTAGTGTAATGCTCTAGGCTCAACACACTAGTGGATGTGTGTTAAGGTGTAGGAAGGTGGCTTTAGTGCACTATGCAAGGTTCTAGTGCATGTGTGCACAAGTACACACACATGCACATATATGTGCAAGTGTGTATGCAAGTGCATGTGTGAATACATGTATAAGTGTATGTGTGCACAAGTATCCTAGGAGAGAGCTAGTGCACAAGGTTGTGCACTAAGATGGAACAAGTGCATAGGCAATGCCTCACCTTCCTCTCTTACTCTCCTCATTGACTCTCCCTTAAGAATAGGGTGGTTGTTAGGGTTGTGGAGGAAAGAGAAGCTATTGTATATGTGCACTAGGATCACTCAATCACATTCTTGTCTTCTAACTTTTCTACCTTCATCAAGGTCATGACTAAATTTGAGTGATAATCAAACACGATCTAGTGCAATCTCATCCATTTCCACTCACATTGTTAAAGTAAATATTCAAACATTAAAAGTCCTTCATATACTAATGCTACTAAGTGAGAATCCTTCTTAACTCCTAGTGGTTACTACATTAGGTTAGAAAGGTCTAGGATTCATGATGAGGATAGGTATAATCAATTCTTGGATGCTAGGCTAGACCAAAATTTTTCCATTATTCATGTGTCATTCTTTCTTATGGCCCTAGCCTCAGTCCACTTAGTCAAGTAATCAATAGCAACAATAATGTACTTTGCTTGTGAGTATTGGGGGGCTGCAAGCTTATAGGCCCAACAAATTCTATCCCCCACTTCTTAAAGGGCTATTCTGCTATTACTAGTGTTAGTTGCATTTGGTCCGGAACTTTTGTGTACTAGTATTCATCATAGTCTTTCAAAGACTTTGCAACATCGTGGAATAGGGTTGGCCACAACAATTGGGACTACAAGATCTTCCAAATGAAGTGGTAGCACACCTCAATGTGCTTTTTCTTTGCATGGAAGGACATGTTCTTGGCCAACTAAATAGCACTCATACAATCCAAATGCAGTGTAGGGACCACATCAGTAATGGCAAGGTCTGTCATCACCAGAAAACTTAACTAGAGAGCCTCCTTGCAAACCTCAATGGTGGCTGAAACATACTTCGTCTTTGTAGTGGAGAGGGCTGGCACTGTGGACATCCAAGAAACATCACCTCTAGTAAAGGTGAAGACATAGCTAGAGATTGGGACTTCCTACTGTCTACATGTCTTACATGATCAAAGTCAATGTATCCCATGGCTCCTATATCTTGGCCACCATAACAGATGCACATAGCAATTGTGCCCTTCATGTACCTCATGATACCCTTGACGACATCGTAATGCCATCAATCACGTGTAGCTGTATAGTGTACCACAACTCCCATTGCAAATGCTATATTAGGGGGGTGAGTTACTATCATGGCTTCTCCTAAAATATCACCTTACATACCTCAACAATATGCTCGAGCTACTTATGCATTTTCTCCTCGTAGAAAACAACATCTAGGCTACGGATAACCTTTTGAGCTTGCGGATCCCATAGGTGATAGCCCATCTTACTTACATTTTCATAACCAAGAAATATGCATTTCCTAGACTTAGGATCCAACTTATTGCGTTTGTCCTTTTTTGCATTGCAAAAAGCGTGACAACCAAAGACATACAAATGAGCATATGAGGGAGGTTTTCTAGACCGTGTCTCCTCTGCAACCTAATAGTCAAGAGTAGTACATGGGGACTGATTTATCAAGTGTACAGCAATAGTAACTACCTCAGTTCAAAAGTGTTGTGGTAAGCTTGCCTAGCTAAGCATACTGCGAACTCACTCCTAAATTGTCATATTCATGCACTCTGTTATACCATTCTAGGGTGGGTGTACAAGGCAATCAACTGATGCTTAATACCCCTCTCATCACAAATTTGCTCAAAGGTTTTTTTAGAGACATACTCACTCCCATTATCTGACCTCAAGCATTTCAGCCTATACCTAGACTTGTTCTTAACCAAAGTAAGCCAATACTTTTGATTTCTGCTTAATAGGATATACCCACACCTTATATGTATAGTCATCAATGAAGGTAACAAAATGCTTCGCACCACATAATGACTTCCATAGTATGGGACCACACACATTTGAATAAATGAGAGCCAATGGCCCACCCATGCGTGTCATACCAAACCTGTTATGCATACTATGTGCCTGCTTGCCATATAAACAATGATCACAAGACTCAAAGCACTTATAGTCAAGGGACATAAGATACTACAAACAAGTAAGCATTTTCATTCCTTTCAAGAAAATATGCCCAAGGCAATGATGCCAAAGAGATACATATGGAGCTGCATCCTCTGCCAAAACATGGTCAATTGACCCAAATATAAGCAAGGGTATAGAGCATTGGACTTAGTACCACATGCAATGACAAGATTCCCATAGATAATCTTCCATGAGGAATTACCAAAAGAAACTGCATAACCTGCATCATCCAAAGTGCCACCAACAATAAGACTCTTCGTGAGAGCCGATACATGATGTATATCATGAAGAGTAAACATGAAACCTAAACGAAACTACAACTAGACAACACCAATACCAACTATCTCTAGTGTCAGGTCATTACCCAAACAAATAGATCCAGTCAAATTGCGATAGGAGTGAAACCACTCTCTATAAGGGTTCATATGAAAGGAAGCCCCTCAATTTATCAGCCAACATTGAGTATACCCTAACAAAGCACCAGTAAGCTATGAAGTATTGAGAGAATAAGCTACAAGTATAAAATCATCATCCAAATCAGTTTGCAGCATGGCATTAATCTCTTCAATCTTAACACTTGACTTGCTAGGGACAATGCTATGATCATCATTTTTGTCATGTACTTTATTGGTACATCGGTGGTTGTCGAGATAGATTGTCTACCTTTGTTTGGGATTATCACTAGTTGCTCAACTCCGGATATTGCTATGTTGTGATAGATTGCTTACATCAAGTCCTTGAACCCAGAGTTTTGCCATATTGTAGGTAAAGATAATCTAGTTTGCAGAATTGTTATCGAGAGCTAGGTATGAGGATAATGAAGACATGGTTGTCGAAGGAGATGATGTCGGTACAAATTTCTACTCCACTTCTTATATTCGATGAGATCATTGTTGTTGTGCATCTTTTCTTGAATCATTTTCAAAAGATATGTATGATGGTGAGTGGCTACTTATTGGCCACTGCTTGAGCACTTTGACTAAGCAAGATGGATGGATTGATCAAGAGTTCAAGAGAATCCGAAGAAAAGAATATGGGTTTTCTTGAAGAATGGCCATCTATGGAAGCATCCAAAGCAAAGAAACAAAACTCCACAAAGGGTAATATGTGATAAGGAGACTCAACAACAAATTATCAAAGAGTTTCATGAGAGTCTATGGGCTGGCCATCGAGGTGTGTGGATCACTTTCATGAAGATCAAAGAAATATATTGGTGGAAAGGTATGTATAAAGATGTGTTATAGTTTGTAGAGATGTGTACTACTTGCCAAAACTATTCCAATGTGTGATATTATGATGGCCTACATCCTACCTATCGGTTAGTCATGCATTACAAATGGGTGGTTGACTTGGTGACTATGCTTATGGGACTTTGGCAAATGCGATACATTGTACTTGCCAAGGAAGATCTAACAAATCATGTGAAAGGTCGAGCGTTAAGAATAAAGGCTACAACTGTATGTAAATTTCTTTTGGAAGATATTATTTGCCACTATGATTGTGTTGGAAAGATAATTGCAGATCGAGGAGAGTTGGATGCAGAAAAAGCTAGGGAATTCTTCTTGAGGTTGAGTATAAAGCTTGCTCTCACTTTAGCATATGACCGAAGGCAATGGCGAAAGTGAATGCAGACACCCACCTATCATCAAAGCTTTAGCCAAGGCATGCAAAGGTAAGATTCGAGAGTGGCCCAGGCTACTTCCATATGCTTTATGGGTTGATCGCACTACAAGTAGTCCCGTGACTGGATATATGCATGTTGAGTTGATGTATGGCCAAAAGCTTGTTATGCCTATTGAGGGTGTTATTACTACTTGGAGTGTGCTACCTTGGGAGAATGATATGAACATGGAGGACCTTCTTGCTTTGCAGATTCGATAGCTAGAAAGGAGGCCTGAAGACATCGAGATTACAACGATGCATTTAAAAGATGCCAAGTTGAATAAAGATAGGTTTGACAAGAAACACAGGCTCTGTCTAAAACCCATTGAGAAAGGAGATTGGGTGTTAGTTTATGACAATAGTATTGACACTCATCATAGTACACTTAGAAAGGTTTCTAAGTGATCGTCTGGTCCTTCTATTGTGAAGCATGAACATGATAATGCAACATATTCTTTGTGTGCGATGGATGGTACAGATTCAAAGATTCCTATTGCAGGAAAGAGGATCAAGAGTTTTAAGCAACATAATGTAAGTGAACCAATTGAAGAATATGTGCAAGATGGAGAATAGATCTATGTTGACTTGGATGATCAAGAGGATGATGAAGATGCAGGGATGGAATATGAATATATTGATCCAAATGAAGATTAACTATGTGGCACATACTAGAGGATGTGTAGGTTCAAAGGGGGTGGGTGTCGTGCTGCTATGCGAACATAGTTGACAGCAACCCTCCCACGGCATGAAATAAACATGAAACCAAGGTAGAAGCATGCAAAATCTATGCACATGGCTGAGCCATTAATCTCAAAACTGAAAAGAAACCATAAATCTTCCACTTAATAATGAACTGATTCGTTATCTTCATCATCTTCATCCATATCTTCAACCATTATACAAGAACAAAAGGGAAAAATAAGAATTTCTGCACAAAAGACAGAGGAGAGAGGAGAGAAAACAACTTTTTGCACCACCAAAAAGGAAAATGTGCCATCGGACAAGAGAGGGAAGGGAGAGAGGCACATAACCACTCGTGCACTCCACCCCACCTCTTCCCCAAAAAGCACACCCCTTCGTATTTTTATTATTTCTTTGAAACTTTGATACATTTGATATTATAAGACCTTTGGCCTTTAATTTTGAGTATTCCTACCCTTCACCAATGCATGCACGTAACACTTTTGTGTATATCATTTATTTATGATGAATGTATGTGTGTGTGGATGTGGATGTGGCCCCCTCATATGGGTGTGTATTTTAGTGATTTTGGAACAATGTAAATGTTATCCCCTTTACAAAAGATGAAAACAACTTTTTGCACCACCAAAAAGGAAAATGTGCCATCGGACAAGAGAGGGAAGGGAGAGAGGCACATAACCACTCGTGCACTCCACCCCACCTCTTCCCCAAAAAGCACACCCCTTCGTATTTTTATTATTTCTTTGAAACTTTGATACATTTGATATTATAAGACCTTTGGCCTTTAATTTTGAGTATTCCTACCCTTCACCAATGCATGCACGTAATACTTTTGTGTATATCATTTATTTATGATGAATGTATGTGTGTGTGGATGTGGATGTGGCCCCCTCATATAGGTGTGTATTTTAGTGATTTTGGAACAATGTAAATGTTATCCCCTTTACAAAAGATGAAATTATGATATATGCATGGACATTTTTGTGCCTTGTTTTTATGCTTCTTTTGGGTGTCATCATATTCCTCCCACACTGAAATGTGAAGCGTCCTCGCGAACCTTGTCAAAGAAGAACCACTATCTAACATAAACAACTTCCAAAATTGTTACTAAAACAACTTCGATCATAAGGCCTAGCCATGGTAGGGTATGGGACTCCAAATCCACGACCACCAGAGTAAGGGAACTCCTGCCTCCATCACTCCCACACTGAAAAACTTGTATAGTCTCCAAAAGATAGGGTTCTATCTTCAATAAGGAATCACAAGTATAACCTCTCTATCCTAATGAAAGGAAGAAGAATGACTTCCTTCACTATGTAGCTCAAAGGGCATCTCATCAAAATGAAGCTATCACTTGTGTATTGAAAAAGAGGAGAGCATGAGAATATGCCCTTGGATTTTCTATAGGATATGTTCCTAGGGTAATTGGTGTAAGCTTGATTTAAAAGGTCAATGTGTTTGTATTGTATGTTCACAATGATTGAAGAAGATGGGAAAAACAAGAGGGGATCTCATAAACAATTAATGGTGCTAATAAGGGGGTGAATGGGAAACTTTGGGGAGTAGGTGAGGCTAATAGGGAAGTTATGTAGGGAGAGAGGGTAGGGCATGGCATAGGGATAACCACTTTAATTGTACATTTTTAATGTATTACTTTTAACTTTTTATATCTTGATTGTTAGATTTGAGAAATGTTCTTTTAAGTATTTTAGAAGAATACTTATCTGTCCTTTGTGATCTCTGTTGCCACATGAGATGAGGTAAAGGGAGGGGAATGAAATTGGTAGAGGAGAATAAGATTAGGGGGTGACGAGCCTAGAGGGAAGGAGGCATGATAAAGGGGCAACATGGAGGAATGAAGCATGGGAATAATGCTTTTACGTTTAAAGATTAAAATTTCTATGATTTTTTTTAAATGGTTAAACTTAAGTTCTTTTTAGGATTTATCCATTCTCGTTGAGGGGAAGATGGAAAGGGTGGACTCAGAACGAGATATGGAGAGGAAAGGAAGATGCCATTCCCACCAAGCTTTCTCCTCCCGTGACCTCCCTTCCCTTTTCTTCGTTCTCTGTGTTTCCTTCCCTAAACGTCATGATCCTCACAAACAACCCAGAATGCAGAATTGCCTCAGCATCCCCCCTGCCTAAGCGACCTCCAGCCCCAGCACAAATTGCCCTCTCCCTCTCTCTCTGTATTGTATATAACATTTCTTTCCACGAAAACATTGTGAGCCTGCGGTCTGCTTCACTGGCGATAGTTGTCAATGTGAACTGCAGTGCCAGTACCAAGAAATTTGTCTGAGAGCCAACCGCCTGATGAAGGGCGATGGGCGAGCTACCATGTCTGAGACCCAACACCTCAGAGGCAAGCTGATGTAGTCGTCCGGTCCCCAAGATGGATACAAATCCATGGTATCTTACTGTTCCAATTGTGGGCAGACCTACCGCCTCTCTCTGTCTCTCTCTCTTTGTGCATGCTTCGCCACAGCCTACTAGTCGAGGACCATAAGGGCGACTTTACACCGAAGGGGTAGGGTCTTGATGTGGCAGGTGGCATGGCGGAAGAAGGTAGGGCAGGTAAGGAATGGACGGGCGCGTGTCCTTCGTTGTTGGCAGGTCTCCCGTCAGCATGTGGATGTTGTTCTCCCTGTCCTCATCTCTCCTCATGTACACATCATCCCCCCTCTCTCTCTCACTCCAGTCCTTCGAATTGCATCCCATCTAACAGCCCATCTTCCAGAACGTGACTTGCCTGATGATCTGAGGCATCTGTGCTGCCTGTAACAAGGCTTTTTGCTTCCGGCATATCGCACCACAAATTCACTTGCTGGTGATCAATCCAGGAAGGGTAGCATGATACCTCAATCCAGAGTATGGAGGACCCATCTCCATCCATCCCTCTCTCTCTCTCTCTCTCTGTTTCTCACGCAATGTGGTAATGGCCGCCTTCTCATCCCTCTCCTTCTCTTATGTTCCTTTTCTTCTTCTTCTCATTCCTCTTGGAGACGTGGAGACCTCTTGGAGACATGGAGACGCTGCGCTACTATTTTTGCTACACGTCTACTTCACCTTTGCATCCTTCTCAAGTAGCAGAAATGTAGTGGGATCCATGGCCCACAAGGTACCTGTTCCTACAGTATCATGGGGCAAAAAGCCTCAGTTTGTGACATATGTGCCATCAAATCAAGTCCCATAACCCTTGTGTTCCAGTTGCTTCTAGGTTGAGCAGCATTCATGACTGAATTTTTTCCAGCAGCACGCCTTGCCACAGGTGTTGATACATCTATGTCTCCATCTCCAGTCTTATACCCTTGAACAGAAGATTTGCAAAGGGGACAATAAGCATTTATTTTTAACCACTGATCAACACACTCCACATGAAAATGGTGGGAACATGGTAATCCTCATAGCTGTGCGTTGTCCTTGTAGTGGCCCTCTCATTCTCTGTTCCTGCTGCCATCACACCACCTTCACTGGAGCTATCACTATCTGATCCATTGTAGCTGCTTTTCTCTCGCTGAAACGATATCCTCTTCCTCTTGAACTTGTAAATGGGCAAAGAGGCAATAACATCAGCAGAAGCTCCCCTCCCTTCCATGTGAACACAATCTGTAAAGCTTTGGGCTTTCTTCCATAGAGGAGGGTCTTCCAAACACCCAGACAATGGGCTTCCATCTCATCCTGCACCTTCTTGTACTTTGGGACACACAATTTCTTCACTACTTTGCATCAGATCTTCAAGTCTCTCTTTTTTTTCCTCCTTTGGTGTTTTGAGATCATCTTCTTCCCCGGCTGCGCACCAAAATGACAGCAACCCTCCCACGGCATGAAATAAACATGAAACCAAGGTAGAAGCATGCAAAATCTATGCACATGGCTGAGCCATTAATCTCAAAACTGAAAAGAAACCATAAATCTTCCACTTAATAATGAACTAATTCGTTATCTTCATCATCTTCATCCATATCTTCAACCATTATACAAGAACAAAAGGGAAAAATAAGAATTTCTGCACAAAAGACAGAGGAGAGAGGAGAGAAAACAACTTTTTGCACCACCAAAAAGGAAAATGTGCCATCGGACAAGAGAGGGAAGGGAGAGAGGCACATAACCACTCGTGCACTCCACCCCACCTCTTCCCCAAAAAGCACACCCCTTCGTATTTTTATTATTTCTTTGAAACTTTGATACATTTGATATTATAAGACCTTTGGCCTTTAATTTTGAGTATTCCTACCCTTCACCAATGCATGCACGTAACACTTTTGTGTATATCATTTATTTATGATGAATGTATGTGTGTGTGGATGTGGATGTGGCCCCCTCATATAGGTGTGTATTTTAGTGATTTTGGAACAATGTAAATGTTATCCCCTTTACAAAAGATGAAATTATGATATATGCATGGACATTTTTGTGCCTTGTTTTTATGCTTCTTTTGGGTGTCATCAATAGTGTGAAAAACCCTTGAGTGCATCATCATTCAACTTTCTTATTAATATAGATAGTCAATGTCATATTAGTCATTAGTGTTAGTGTCCATAGTATGGATGGTTCGAACTTACAAGATTTTTGGACAATTTTAGTATATTTTTGATATTTTGAAAATTATTTTTTATAAACATCCTAAAAAGGCGCAAAAAACTTTTAGCATAGGGTGTCATGCAAAAAAGCAAGTTGCTTTTTCAGATAGTTTTGGAGACCTCATGCAAAAAGAAGAGCTCCCAAATTCGCACGGCATGTGATCACAGTTTTTACATAGCAAACAACACTTCGAATGGGGAAGAGGGAGAAGGAGCGATCTGGGAGGATTCTGACCAAGCGTCCTATTGTTCTACCCCCCTTTGGAGCTAACGGCACCATCAAATTTTCCGTCTCAGCAATAGAGTAGAAGCTAGTGTTTGGTGCGAGTTTTTGAATATAACAGGGTGAAATAGGATATGGTGAAAGGGAAACTCATTGTAAATAGGTTTTCTCAATCAAGGGTCAGTTTTGAGATACTTTGAGTCTTTGATCTCTTGCATATGTGTTGTTTCATCTCTTGTTGGTCTCTACTCTATGTAATCTCTATCATCATCCATCTGTGCTCTCATACAAGAATTTGCCTAATCTCTTACTACTATCATGTGCTGTTGATTTAAGGGATAACAATTGGGCCCATCCATTGACACTTGCAATGCGAGAGCTCCATCATAGTTCTCAGTAACTAGGTTCTTGTTCGATTTTGTAGGTACCAGGATGGACTTGTTCAACTTTCACATGTTTTCCTTATCTGTATTTCATTCAACAATGCTATCTACCATCATTTCATCATTCATTGTATTTCTGCTTGAAGAAACTGATGTTTATGCTATTGAAGTGGTTGCGTATTATTTTAAGTGAAATTACCTTGCAATGTCATGTGAAATGTGTTCATAGTGTTTCATGAGTATGCTTAAGTATTACCTCCTGCTAACACACACACACACACACACACACACACACACACACACACACACACACACACACACACACACACACACACACACACACACACACACACACACACACAATTTCAAGGTTTGAGAACATTGCACATCCATGTAGGGTCGAGGTCTGTGCATTCCTTCAATACCAAATAGAGTAGGTGGATTGTAGTCCCACCTCAACACTTTAATGTCAATGTCACATGTGATCCTTTAAAAAATGGCATTAGTCCCAATTGATGCGAACTTATCCTTGAAAAGATATTGTGTCGATGAATGTGGGTGAGGTAAACTACAAAAATGGGTTGTTTTGGAGGGGTTGCTAGAGTTGGGTCACATAAGTAGTCATGGGGGAGGAAAACATACCACACGTTTTCCCCAGAACATGATAAGGGGGAGTGAGGCTTTACAAACGCCCACACAACCTTACACTCCCTTAAAAAGACATAGTGCTATTGTTTAAGCTAAGAAGGCAAAGGTACCATATTGATTAGCATTGACTTGTATTTTCGAGCCAAGCAATTTGAGAGAAGGCTTTGATATTTTTTGATTGGTGCTAGCCTTCTTTTTTTTTCACTCTAACATGTGCATCATGATAGGGTTCTAGGAAAATACCATTACCTTGTGCTAAATCGCATGTGACTCACCTCTTGTTAGGTACTTGAGCCTCCCATGTGAATGGGGTCTCCACGTGGAGATGAGAGCTCAAGCCCCATTATTTGCGTGGTGTTGTCGTAGGAGACAATGTAAATAATATAAAGAATAATAATAATGGCAGTAAACCAAAAATGCAAATACTAACACGACTGGTAGTTGGTCATATCAAGGAGGTTGACCTTTGGTATGATAATAATAATAATAATGATAATAAACCAAAAATGGCAAAATACAGTCTTTTGCAAATTGCCGATACTAACACGATTGGTAGTCGGTCATATCAAACAGGCTGACCTTTGATATTCTTTTGAGGGGAAGTAATTTCTTTGACGCCGGTTTGATACGCATTCTAACGAATAGTCAACCAGTCGGGGAAATGCTCTAGCGGGTAACCAACCCCCCCCGAACCTCTCTCTCTCTCCCTCCCTCTCTCTCTCTCTCGTCTGTTGTCTGTGTCTGAATTTGTTTCCTTATGAAGCGCAGTAGATCATTCGCCGAAGGCCAGCGCAGCGGCGAGGCCTTGCCCCACCGGCCTCCCCTCAGTCGCAGCAGCCTCTCCATGGACCTGCTATGCCTCCCTGCTGCTCCTTCCTCAGGGTTTGCCCCCTCCGATGCCACCCCCCTGCAGCTGCGGTCGAGCTCCGCCGCCGCCCCCGTGCATGATTCCCCTTCCGAAAGTGCCAGTTCCCGGGAGACCTGGCCCACCGAGCACACCAGGGAGCTTCACAGCTCGGCCCTGCAACAGCAACAGCAGAGAAGCAAGACAATCAACGATAGCGATTGTGTCACGCCTGAGCCGCGAGTCATGCATCGTGTTGGCAGCTCGGATCGGCTTCAGTTGAAGGAAGTTGCTTTCGGGCATGTCGATTTTGTTGCTGCACGGATGCAGGAGATGGCTGATGAGCTATCTGAGGATCTCAAGGCAGAATTGCGGGGCATGTTGAATGGCACAGGGGGCGTCCAGCAGAGAGAAGAGTTTGCCTTCTTGCAGAAGCAGGTTCTCAGCCGACGAGACCTAACACCGGAGTCGTTAGCGATTGCAAATAGGACTCAGCTCGAGATCCTGGTTGCCATAAAGACAGGGATACCTGCTTTTCTCCACCCTGACATATCTGTCACACAACGCATCCTCATCGAAATCTTCTTTCACAAAAGGTGCCGCAACATGGCGTGTCAAAATTTGCTTCCGGGGGATGATTGTATGTGTGAAGTGTGCACTTCAAAGATCGGTTTTTGCAACACATGCATGTGCACCATCTGCTCCAAGTTTGACTTTGATGTAAATACATGTCGATGGATAGGGTGTGACTTTTGTTCACATTGGGCACATACAGATTGTGCCATTCGAGTTGGACAGATAGCCATGGGCCCTTTGTCAACAGGGGAAGGGAATCTTTCAGGGATGCTGTTCAAATGTGGAGCGTGTAAGAAGGCATCAGAATTGCTTGGATGGGTGAAGGATGTTTTCTGCACCTGTGCAGGCGATTGGGGAGGTGAAGAGCTATTAAGAGAATTTGATTCCGTACATCGCATATTTCATGGCAGTGAGGATGCAAAGGGCAAGAAATTGTCTCGGAAGTCTGAAGAGGTGATTGAAAAGCTGAGGAGTGGTGTTGATGCATCTGTGATTTGCAAGGAAATGCGAATTTTTTTTGAAGGTGCAACATCTATGACTATTTTGGTTTGTAATCAGCATTTTTCATTTCTAAAAAAGTAGATCTTTGCAGCAGCCATTCTTGCTCAAATTCCGCCTGTTCTTCACATGTCATTGTATTATGTAGTCCTGTCTTTATGTAGCAGTAAAAGCAGTTGAACTCTTTTCTCCACCTTCTTTCACTGCACTGTAATTTTCCTTGTGTGAACAGCTTGCTTACTGGAACAGAAGTATCACATGCATGCAAGTTGCTAGTTAAATGTTCCCACAGCATATAAGTGGCCTGTCGTCAACTGAATTTGGGTGTGGAATGCTGCAAGAAGAAGGTTCGACAGAGATCACAATGATAAATTTTAGGTGGGGCTTGGGCTCTCAAGAGAAATGGAGAAGATAAGATCACGAGGCACAAGACATGATGCACATTATGCTACTTATATGACAAAGACAATGTTGCAAAGAGAATGCGAGGAAAGCAACTCTATTACAATACCCCAAGTGAGATACATTTGAAGCCCTCACAATCAGTGAAGTACCAAGTTTGAAATGACACACTAAAATGAGAGATGGGAGAGAGACTACGGGAGTGATGGAGTGTTGTTTTGTTATAGGTAAGACTTGAAGGAATGAGAGGCAAGTAGGCCAAGCAAGGGGAAAGTCCTATACAATGCTTCATTTATACATGTCCTTAACTAGGGCACCTTCATCTTTACTGCAACTGTCGAGACTACCCTCGGGTTGATGGAGATTGAGATCTTTGAGGTGGAGACATACATTGACATTCTTTCTGCACCCGTGTATATTTTTGCATCCTTATACAACATTCTTCACTGCAGATTTTCCACATTTCACTGTCTCTCTCTCTCTCTCTCTCTCTCTCTCTCTCTCTCTCCTCTCTGTTAACTCTTTGTCTTGGTAATTCACTTCCGCATTGCTTCACTCTGATAAGTAAATCTTGTGAAGAAGACTCTGGAGTCACTGCCAGGGTTTGTGCTGAGGAAACACAGTGTACGACCATGTAAGAAGCACAAGGAGACAAACACATACACAAAAAGAAAAACTCAAATCCTAAACGCAAAACTCAAAACTCAAACACAAACATAAGAAGGGAGAGAAAGAACACAACTCTGAAGTGAATGAATGCTGTAAATGAATGTGGGAGTGTACAGTGTGCCCAAGGGCAGAGTAGTGTGTTGGAGAGTGACATCCATTGGAGACAGATCCCAAGCTTGCGACCACCAGTTGGATTGTAGGATGAAGAGGATGCTGTAAACACAATTGAGAAGGGCGTGGAGCACCAAACACAAGCAAAAGAGCTGTGGAAGGTGGCCCCTAGATGAGTGTAAACGCAGGCTGAACATATCGCCAAGATGAGGAGGATCACTAGCACCTGTTGCCAGGAGCAAAGGACAGCAAACACAAGCAGTTAGAGGTGATGAAGATGCTAGCAATGGTGGTTGATGGATGCCAAACACAACCTGGAAGAGTATCTCACAGTGGGCAACAGTTGTAGCAGGGGACGCCATGCATTGGAGCAGTAGTGGCAAGAGTCGATGGGGCTGGATAGCCGCATGTGTGTGAATTGATGGCTGAAATTTGCACTCAAGGATGAGAAACCTGCACAAAAAGGGATTAAGATGGACAATGTGGTCTTCCATGCGAAGACGAAGCACATTGAGGTGCCTTACCACTTCATTAGAGAGGTCGTTGTGAGGACATGTCTGTTGACCTTATCAAGATCTCAACTGATCAAAATCGTGCAGATCTTCTCACAAAAAGTCTCTCAATGGAGCATTTTGCCTTAGGAAATTGAGGGGCGTTGGATGAGATGAAGTCTTTCCTCATCTTGTTGTACTTATGTACATTTGTACTTTGTTATTTTTTTCTTGTTCTCTCCTCACTAGGGGTACATTCACCTTTAAGTGGGAGGTTGTTGGGGGTAAAGGCACGTGCCCAGCCATGAGTGTATTACTACATTGATAGTATCTGCACACCTGTATACTGCAGGTGACGGGTACCCATCAGTGTCACTTCATTCTTTATTCTTTCAGTGACATTTGAATAAAAGAAAGGCCGATCACACATTGTGAGTGTTGGAGTTTCCACATCTTCTCTCTCTCTCTCTTTTTTTTCGTAAAAGGTAATTGTATTAATTACGAAAAAAGGTACAAGTTGACATGATTACAAGATATACGAGGGCTCTAGGCCAACGTGTGTAAAATCCTAGTACAAAACCATGAAAGAGCTACACAAGTCATGGCAAAGACGCAAAGGAAATTGCCATATGCCAAGGAAGTAAGTCCTCCCGAGGGAGCAAGTCCGAGTGCCGAATGAGGTCTATCTGCCAATGCAAGATACCTTTAAGCCTGGCAATGTGTCCCGGTACATTAGAGGCCGAATAAAAAAGAAAGGCATTCCGAGTGGTCCAATTGTGCCAGCATCCCTAGTATCTAAAAAAGTGGAATAAGATCTTCATATGCAATTGTGGCGGGGTGGGGTATTTTGGGCGCACAAAAACCCAATCGAAAGGGGTTAGTGAGAACCCCACCACAGCGCGCCAAACCTGTGACAAAAGCGACCAGATATTCTTAGTGAGCGGGCAAGAAATAAATCTATGTCGGGCCGATTCCACAGTAGTGGTGCAGAAGAAATAATTGCCGTTCGAGATTCGACGCTTGGAAAGGGCCGAGGCAAGCGGAAGACCACCAATCATCACCCGCCAAAGAAAGACCTTGCATTTGAAGGGTGTCTTATTCAACGAGTCCTCCATCACAGTTGCCTTCCACCATGACTGAGATTTTCGCAATCCCCATACCGTATTGGCTTTAACGACCAGCCATTGATGATATTTAATCAGAAGATGATACACCTGATTAGCAAAGGCCTTTTCCAAACTCAACCGACCTGCGAGGTCCCAGTCCTGCCAAGGACGATCTAGCGCAAGGGCAGGAAAGGGTTGCGTGCTCTGAAGCACTAACAAAAGCTGTTCCCATAAATCACGGTATCCACGCGGGATTCTGAAAAGTCTCCTGGCAGTACGAAATGATGCGAAGGCATTACGACTGGCAAGGGTGGCATCCGCAATTGAAGTCTCTCTCTCTCTCTCTCTCTCTCTCGCACTCGCTCTTGCTCCTTCCACCATAATTCTTGCTTCCGTTCTCGTGCTTCCACTCCGGTCTCACTCCCTTCACTTCGAGATAGATTCAATAATTTTCTCCCTCTGCTGTTAGAACCCTATCCGCTCGCGTGCTTCGATTGCGGGCTCACTCCCTTCACTTCGAGATAGATTCAATAATTTTCTCTCTCTGCTGTTAGAACCCTACTTTACAACAGAAATTAGGGTTTCTTAGCCACCTTGAAGGCCATGCCCACCCAGTAATTAGAGTAACAGCTGTGATTGAAGAAAATGTAACCGATCTAAAGGGTTTTCCCATCCCCATTTGATTGAACCTACATGTAAGAGCTTGAATACCAATTTGTGCTCAAATTGTAGCTTAATCAAGGCACAAATTGGTTCTAGTCGTTGCTTATCATTTGTGACATCCCATTGTATTGGATTTGAAGAGCGATCATCCTATATCTCCATGTACTTCAAATTAGAGCAATACAATTGCAAGAGACCCCGCAAAGTGCACCAATTCTTGGAGCCAATTGGGTGTCGGCTATCCAAGATTTAAATGGTTAAGTGTTTGTTGTAGTTTTGTGAATTTTATGCAGTCATCTACCACCCTGTTGATGAAGGCCGGCCGGTTTGATTGCCAAGACACACCAACTCCTTTGAGTAGGTGGGCTTGAGGCACTTGTGTGCAAGACAATGTAATTGCATTTTGCTGGATTTGTAATCAGCTGAGTACAAGACAGCAAGCATGACATTTTCCGATGAAATGGGTTCAAGTGAGGATGATCTATCACAATTTGAAGGATCAAGAAGCATTGGTAGAAATGCAATGCCCAAAGCATGAGCAGCATGCTCAGAATGTGGGATTCGGACAAGAAGCAGGTCCTTCAAGGCCTTCGAATGCTGATGACCTGCAACAAGAACATGATGATGATTAGTTCAATGCAGAGTTGAGGACAACAGCTGATATCTTTGCACAATCTGCAAAGAATCCTTGCTTTGTGCAATTCTTGAATGCTCTTGAGAAGGACAGCAAAAGCAAGAAGAAGATATTATCATCTAAAGCTTCAGGACAGGATGAGTTTCCAAAGGAAGAGACAATTAAGCCTCATGATACAAATCATCTGAAAATGAACAAAAGGCAAATGATGCCAATTCAGCAATCGCAGCAATTGCAAGGCCCAATCTATCCAAGATTGGCAATTGGAGTGCAAAATCCCATGTATGGTCATGTTGACATGATCATCTGCTAACCTTGGTGTGTTTGGGGCCCATGGAATTAATGTTGGTCACATGTATGCTCTATTTAATGCTAGTCATGAAGGAAATGCAGCCAATGTACCTTTCTTGTGTTAGCGAGTCATTTCCTGGACAGCAGTGTGCAGAACTGTATGACCAGAGTGCCACGTCAGCAGGCACAGGTGCCACATGGCACAACAGCAGTCAGACAGGATTTTTTATCAGTCGGCCAGTTTTTTAGCATTATTTTATGCAGTTGGCTGCATTTACTGCAGCCGACCTGGTGTTGGGCACTATTTCTTTCTTGGCTATTTATAGTTAGGGTGTGGCACATTCTCAGATATTCAGATCTAACATCTGACAGAGTTGGTTTGCTGAGACTGATAGTGCGCGGGCTAATAGAGATCGAGGTTCTCAAGGCGGAGACACACGCATATATTTTCTTTGCACCTGTGTATATTTCTGCACTCCTATACAACATACTACACTGTAGATTTTCTGTGTTTCGTTGTCTCCTTTTGTCTCTCTTTCTTCTCTCTGTGTTCACTCTCTTTGTCTCTGTCCTACGCTTCCACATCATTGCACTCTGACATGGTATAGAGCGGTGAAATCTGACTAACTGATTGAAGAACCTACATGAAGAGGACATTTCAGCGCGACACAAGGCTGCGTTTTTCAGCATTCAAGGGCGAGCGGGAGGGCTGCGCATCGGAGCTAGGCTGAAGCGAGTGTGGGCGTGTGGGAAAGGAGTTCAGCTGGTGAATTTGCTGCAGGTTATTGCTGTTTGAAGGGTAAGAAGGTTGTGTTTTAGGCCTTCCACTACAGATTTTACCTTTTCATCGCCTCTGGCAGCTGAAGAACATTCGGGAAGCGGAGGAAACAGACCTAACAGGCTGTGTTTACATAGTTAGAGGGGGCTGATTTTGCGTTTGTGCAAGCATTGCAGGTGAACATGTCTACAGAGACCGATTTGGAGTTCTAGGTGATCATGGACAGGAAGTTGCTTGTCCTATCGGGTCTTCCAACAGATCAGAAGCTTGATTGTGACAATTACTGCATCTCGCGGGTGATGATATTGGCCATTATGATTTGGCGGAGCTTGTGAAAGAGGAGATTAACAGGCCCTCGGTGAGAGATGAGTCCAAACTCTCTTCCAATGCTCGTGTGGAGTTGACCAAGGTCAGTCTCATTGGGACAATCTGAATGCCAGGATTCGTTCTTTTCTTTTTTTGTCTTGTACTGCAGCCGTGATAGCTCACATCGAGCACTTGACAGTGGTTCGCGAGATATGGTTGGAGCTCAACTAGATGTATAACCGGATGACCCTGATGAAGAGGGTTTCTTTGGAGGTGCAGATGTGGACCTTGTCCGTGAATAAGTCTTCTTCGCTTCGGGAACACATCAACAAGCTTCGGCAACTTCAGATGCAGGTTCAAAATGCGGGGAAGCCTACTTCCTCCGAAGACATGGCGATCACTTTGTTGTCCCAGTTACCGCCACGATTTGGTACTTTTTATTCCGCTCTTATTGCATCAAGGCAAGAGTCGACTCTTCGGTGGAAAGAGTCGGTTCCTATGGTCTTGGACCAAGAGGAACAGTTGAAGGAACCAAGGCTCTCAAAAGAAGGGGAAGGACCAAAAGAAGGAGGAGGAGGACAACAAATCCAAGAAGGACAAGGAGAAGGAATCGCCTTGCCATATTTGTAGTAAGACCGGTCATTGGAAGAAGGATTGCCCCGACAAAGTCAAGAAGGACACCAAGAAGAAGGACACGAAGGATTCTGGAGCGGTGGTTGCACCCTCATCAATTGCTTTTCTACACTTAACAGTCATTGAGGACTCTTCACCGAAGACTTCTGATGTTGCAATGATAGCTCCCCAGGCTCGAGAGCCTCTATGTGTCGGCCTTGGGATACCATTTACTTTTGGTGTATAAGATTTGTGCCCTCGGTATCTTGGGCGAATTTGATGTGGATTCTGTTCGGATTCTTAATGTGGTGGATTGAGATAGGTCCTTTCTTCAGGTTATGAGAAGAATGGAGTCTATAAGTTGTGGTCTTTTTCTGCCTTGACTTCTCTTCTTTTTACCTTACAAACTCAGTCTGAGCTTCGGCATACTCGGTTTGGCTACCACAATTATGATTACCTTCAAGAGGTGTCAAAGGGACAGCTTGTTTGAGGTTTGCCGGATATTGTGGTGAGCCAGTAGCCTTGTGTATCGTGCATACATGGGAAGTAGATTCATGATGTTGTTCCCAGCCAATAAGGCTTTGAGGTAGTCTTCAGCACCCTTGGAGCTTGTTTCTACCGATCTTTGTGGACCAATGAGGATGGAGTCCCTCAGAGGGAGCTTGTATTTCATGCTAATTGTGGATGATTACAGTAGGATGACATGGGCTTATTTCTTAAAGCTTAAATCAGAGGCTTTCTCCAACTTTAAGGATTGGGTGCTCTTTAAGGAGAACTGATCGGGCCAAAAACTAAAGACCTTACGATCGGATAAGGGCGGAGAATTTATTTCTAGTGAGCTTGCTCATTTTTGCAGGTCGTGCTATTCACCAGGAGTTTGCCAATACAAATACTCCTCAGGAGAATGGCGTGTTGAAGCGGAAGATTTGCAATATGATCAAGATGACCCGTACCATGACAAACACCTCAATGTCTATGGGTTGAGGCTGTGGCTACTACAATTCACATCCTTAATCGTTCCCCTACTTCCACTATTGTTAGTATGACCCCTTATAAGGTGTACTTTGTGTCTAAGCCAAACATTTCTTATTTCAGGGTTTTTGGGTGTGATACATATGTTCACATGTCGAAGACACAGTGTGACAAATTTGAAGCGCCTTCCAAAAGACTGGTGTTTGTGGGCTATAGCTTCCAGTCTCTAGGCTACCAATTGTATGATCCCGTTAATCGGGATGTCTACACGAGCCGTAATGTTAGGTTTGTGGAAGTTCTAACCTCAAAGGGGGCTAAGGAACACCCTATTCTTGGAGATCCCGGTGATAGTTGGGCACCAATAACTTTTCCTTTGGAGCATGTGCCTCTTGAGGACTCTTCTTCGGATGAGGAGCTTAGTTCTCAGCCACCAGATTCACCGATTTCTCTCCTGCCATCTATGGACCTTCTAGAAACTTCAGGAGATGGAGAGCGATGAGGCGAGATCCGGCCTTCTCCTCGTTGGGCTCATGACACTCTTCATGATGCAAAGATTGAGGGGATCCTTGAGGAGTGATAACCGCCACAGGATGGCCCGCGACGTTCTTGGAAGAACCAAGCACACCACACCAAGCTTGTTTACACTACTTATTGTTTGATGATTCGTGTCATGCAGGATCGGGAGCCCATCGCCATGAAGGAGGCTTTACAGCATGATCATTGGCAGAAAGTGATGGAGCAGGAGCTGGAGTTGATTGAGAGGAATGGTACTCGGTATCTTGTGCCGAAGTCTCTCCATAAGAAAATCATTAGAGTCAAATAGGTCTTCAAGAGACCAAGTACCGCAGTGATGGCATGTTGGACAAGCACAAGGCCCACCTTGTCGCTAAAGGTTTTGCACGGCACCCAGACATTGATTTCCATGATACTTTTGCCCCTACAGCTCGGATGGCTACTATTGCGCAGTTCTTGCCTTGGCTAGCCATAGTGTTGGGTGTAAAGGCCCTTTACGCGCTCTCCGTGTATATATTACTTCACACATGTGAACTCACCCTAGCGGGTGTAAGTGTACCATACCCTAAGTATAAATACATTCTTTTATTCTTTGTGTACTACATTGGTACACATCTATCCGTCGACTTACTCTCACTCTATCTCACTGTTAAACACTGTTCAGTTCTAGGTCATTGAGCTCCTTGATTAATGTGCCTGCTCTCAGCTCTCTTTCTCTATCTGCTTCCGCTTCAACTCTACAAATTGGTATCAGAGCTCATGGCTCATGCCAGTTGACAGTGCAATCGTCACCATTGTGACCAGGCGTAATAGTCTTTGGCGGGCTGTTGAAGAGTGGGCAACTAGTCGACAACACACGAGGGAGCAAACAGTCGACGAGGACTAGCGTGACGGGTGCCGGGCGTAATTGGCCAGGCTATTGACTGTTGTGTGATGGGACTAGAGACTTCACAAGGGGCCAGGCGATGGGACTGCTATGTGACGAGCGACAAGGGGGTGCACGAGTTGACACGCCATCACGCGACGTAGCTGCACAGACAACGGGCAGTCAATGGCCCCAATACCTTTTTTCTTAAAATCAGAAATTTTTCAGTTTGATTTATTTCCCCTCATGTGGGTGTTCATGCGAGCAAGCATAGAGCACAAATCTGTGCCAATTTGCTCCATAAAATTTGGGGCTTTTTCCAGATTTGGTGCTTGACACATATTTAAGTGACTTTTGAACCATAAATTGCAGACATTGAGTGCACAGGCCTCGGAGTTTTTGGGGATTCTCAAATGCAAGTGAAATTTTTGCTTGGTTGAGTCAATTTCTTGGAAATTGTGCACTCTTGGACCTCGAAATTTGGGGCTTTTGCAGAAATCGTGAAATTTCTGCAACATTAGCCCATACTTGATGCTCGGGAAGATGTATTTATGCAATTAAAGCAGATTCACCTACAGAAATTTTGGGGCTTTTCACATTGGTGATGTATTTTGAGTCGTTTTGAGATTGGACAGTGAAATTCACAGCAGATTCACTGCTGAGTGGGAGTCTTTTGAGTTTTGGATACTTCAAATGTTGAAAAAGGGCAGCTTTTCTTGGTACATGTATTGCTGAATACTCACTATGCAGTGAAACAGTGGTAAATACAGCATTTGGGTCATTGCATTTGGGAATTTTGGTGATGTATTATTGAAGTGGGAGCTGTCCTTAATGCAAATGTATCAGATTTGATTCATGCATATGCTGTAGTCAATACTTGAGACTGAAATTTGCAGATAAACATCTACTTCTTGGACACCTTGGAAGTACAAGAGTGTGTACTTGTTGCTGTTACAATTCAACAACCTTGCTATTGGTTGAAAGCATTCAGCCCTTTACTACAATTGTGTATTGCTGAAGATGGCTGGCAGTGCATCTACGTCTCACACAAAGAATCTCTTTGAGATTCGTAAATTCGATGGCAATGGTTTTGATATTTGGAAATATCGTATGCAAGGTATACTCTTTCTAAAGGATTGTGATGATGCTTTAAAAGAACATAAGTCTGTTACTTTGTCAGATGAGGATTGGGCTAAAATGAATAAAAAGGCAATTACTTACATTAAAATGGCCGTCACAGATGATATCTTGGGTGATATAAAGGGGCTTGATACTGCCTATGTAGTTTGGGAGAAACTCAAGGCTACTTATGAGAATACAAAATCGAGAATCCAAGTATGCATGTCATCATCTATATCTGCAAGCAAAGCATGTCCACCAAAGTGTGAGGAGACAAAGAGTACATCATTCCCACTGTCACTGTCACGAGTGACTACATTGACCTCTTTAATTTTGACACTGCTCGTCTTAGACTAACTCTCTTTCTTCTCTTCCTTGCTATCATCTATCTTCTTACCCTTTCCTTTTTCTTTCTTCCATTTGTAGCAGTCACGTTTAAAGTGACCCTTGTTGCCACAATGATGGCATTCAACATCTTTGCCACGTGATTTACTACGTCCCTTGCTATCACATTTGCCTTTCTGCTATGATCTACCTCTAGTATGCAAAGCACTGGAAGACTTACTGGATGCATTGTTATGCCGATTTATTTCTTCCATGAGTAGAGCACTCTCTGCATCAGCATACAAAAGAATGGCATTAGAATTGCTCATAGCAGTCCTGAATGTATCCCAACTCTCTGGTAGAGTGCAAAGCAAGAACGAAGCCTTAAATTCTTCATCAATCAAGAACTTCAAGGTAACCAGTTGGCTGAAAATGGAGTTAAACTAACTCGAGTGAGTAGACATTGTTGTACCCTCTTTCATACGCAAATCCATAAGCTTTTTTAGCCAATACACTTTGCTTGCGGTACTCTTTTGTGCATACACTTCTTCTAGTCGAGTCCAAATAGCATATGCAGAATCCAAACCTTCAATGTTAAACAGCAAGGCATTAGAAATCGATAGCTCGATGGTTGAGCATGCAAGATCATTTAACTCATCCCAATCTTCCTGTTCCATATCTGCGAGCTTTGCCAAGTGTTTCCTTTCATGTCACTCCTTATCGTGAGTGGTTCTCTGCCTATACAGGGGGTTGACATGGTATTGTCCATCTTGGGACAACTATGTATGTGACATTGCAAGTATTGGCAGTGTGCAGTTGCAGTTTCAGCATGGTTTTGTCTTCACACTTCAGCATGTACGGCATGTATCTCATCCCAAGAAGAGCTTGATTAGCAAAGGGCAGCTAGATGATGATGGATTTCATGCCACCTTGGTGATGGGAAGTGGAAGATCTGTAAGGGATCTAGAGTGATTGCTAGAGGTTGTAAAAGTGATACCTTGTATCCTCTCCATGTATCTAGTGTGAGTGATCATGTTGTTGTTGTAATTGAGCAGCCAAGTGTTTCTTTGTGGCATGGCCGGTTGGGACACACGAGTCAAACTGAAATGAAAGCTCTCTCTCGTTTGGGTTACTTGTCTTGTCTTCGTTATATTGATTTTGAGCATTGTGATCATTGTGTTAATGGTAAACATGCACAGATGTTTCATAAAAAGTCTATTTCGTTGAGATCTTCTCCTCTAGAGTTAGTACATTCCGATGTATGTCAGATTCCAAGATTATCTTTAGGGGGAAAGAAATATTTTGTCACCTTTGTCGATGATGCTACATGGAAGGTATGTTTACCCTATTCGTAGCAAGGATGAAGTGCTTGACAAGTTTAAAAAATTCTTGGCATTGGTTGAAAATCAGACTGATAAGACACTCAAGTATCTTCGCTTTAACAATGGTGGGGAATATGTGTCCAAGGCCTTTCAGGAATTTTGTGACAACAAAGGGATAAAGAGGGAGCTCACTGCTCCTCATAATCCATCCCAAAATGGCGTTGTAGAGTGTATGAATCGGACCATACAGGATAAGGTCTGTACAATGCTGTCTTATGCTGCATTACCCCATGGTTTTTGGGAAGACGATGTTATGACAGCCGTACACTTGATTAATCGATCACTAAACAGGTCTTTGGGAGGGGGGGGGAGTTTCCCAAGAAGCGTGGTGGGCCAAGCCACCTTCATATGCTCACTACTTGAAAATGTTTGGCTTTGAGGCTTTTGTGTACATTCGTAAAGAAAAACGCAACAAACTTGAGCCAAAGTCTTGTAAATGCATTTTCCTATAATTTGGTAGGGTGAAATGGGGTATAGATTATGGGATCCCGAGAAAAGGAAAGTAGTATGCAGCAATGATGTTATCTTCTGGGAAGATTGCATGCATAAACAGCCCGAAAAGACTGAGGAGGTTCGTAGGGTTGTATTCGGGAAGAAATACCTTTTAGACAGTAAAATGTGCCCGCTGTACAGCAGCAAATACCTGCTGTAAATGAACCTGCAAATGCAAAAAATAATGCTGGAAATGATCAGCCAGCTATTACCCATATGATAATAAGCCAATACATGTGCAAGAACATCCAGGACAACAAGCTGTTAATGTTGATTTGCAGGCTGAAATGCCAGGACAACAAGTTGAAAATGCTCAACAGCCAGCAAACAATGATCATTGGGTTAGGAGATCATCTAGGGCTACTAGACATCCTGATTGATTCATTCCTGGTGCAAACAATGTGGTTGATTATATCATGTTGACAGATTGTGGTGAACCGACTTGCTTCAAGGAAGCAATGGACAGACAGAACAACAAGAAATGGTATAAAGCCATGTTGTCAGAAATGGAATCTCTTGAGAAAAATGGCACTTGGGACTTGGTGCAATTGCCTAAAGGGCTGAAAACGCTTCCATGCAAATGGGTTTACAAGATGAAGATCACTTCTAGTTTCTCACCCATTAGTTGGCGCTTGATTTCTAGCCCTCTTCATGCAATTTGGAGCTGATTCGAGCCAGGCGACTGTTGTTCCTATGCAGACCTACTGCTGTACAACCTGCCATGTCATCAATCCCGCAGTCTGTGTTTTGTCCTTCTCTCTCCTGCAGGCTGTCCTGCATACGTTTTTAGTCTTTCTCTCTCGTCACTGGTGTCTGTATCAGATCCAACTTTTCACTGCTGCGTTTGCTGGTATTCGACATTCGGAGGCTGGCTTGCTGCGATTCGGATCCATTCAGAGTACGACACACTCTCCAGCTCATTACTCTTGCCTTGATCCTTGAGATACAGGAGTTCGAGATACAGTATTCATTCACTGCATAGTGTGTTTACTGCACGAGCATCGTATATTCTGTAGTCATATCACTTCATTCATTCACTGTGTTTATTGTCTCTGAGTTACCCTAATCCTAACTGTGTTCTTTTATCAGTCTGTGCTTTGTCGTACAGTTTCTGTTTATGTTTCTGTGCTAGGGTATTTCTTTACATGTGGAGCCAAGGGTAGGCGATAGTCACTGTCTGTCAGTGGAGCAAACTACGCAGCCAAAGTAACAAAAAGGGACGAACAATCGCTATCTCTCTAAGGAGCAGACTGTCCAGGGGACGGTAGCCAACATTCACTGTCTCTCAAGGGAGCAGATTGCAAAACTGCAACTTGTTGAGGTGGCATTCCTGAAACCCTAGAAGAAGTAGGAAGCAACCTCCGTAACACATTGTAGCGGTTACGAAGAGACTGTGGTACCAGTTGATCATCTTGTGGCTCGAAAGGCCTTAGTGCACATCAGATGTGTCTTATTGCCTTGAGCATAAAAATCTAAAAGCTGGTGCAAAATACACTCTATGGCCTTGAAGGGAGAGGTGGCACAGCTAGTGCCTGGGGTTAAACGCATATACTCTAGCAGGGTAGGGAGCAAAGGTCCATGTTGGCAAAAGCATTGGTGGGGGTTTTGGTGATGCCAAAAGAGGAATACCCAGTGGTCTGTCCATCTGCTTGTGGAGAAGTCATAGCACCGAAGTATCAACGTGTTAAAGAGTGGTTGGGTGGGAGAGGAAGAGAAAGGTATCTGTGTCTCTTGGTGATGTAGTGGAAACGAAGGGAAAAATGAGTATCAACCTGTTAAAACACAAGAATACAATGATGATGCACTGAATCGTGCTATGAGAAGAAAAGCTGATATAGCGAAGCCGAAGCTCAAAAGATAACTGTAGTATCCTATCTGAATCAGACGGCAACACCCATAGGAAATCCGTATAGTGAAGGGAGCAAAATGCAGTCCTTCGAGTAGTGGGCTATCGAAGTAATCACTTGAAGATGAATGATAGTTGTGTTGTCGAGGGAGCGAACCATAGTCCTTTGATACTGGGGAGTGACCTAGACAGTAAAACGCTGAGGGAGATCAACCCAAATGCCAACGCTAGGTGGATAATGATAATGCTAGATGATGGAAGATGAGTTGGGCTGTAAAAACGCAGGTCCCAGTAGCCTCTGTTAGATGAATGACACCAGGTGATGGAGGAGCCAAACTATAAAAATGCAGGTCCCAACAACCCCTATGATAGATAAGTGATGCCAAGTGATGGAGGAGGAGCCAGGCTGCAAAAACGCAGGTCCCAGTAGTCCCTGTGATAGATGAGTGATACCAGGTGATGGAGGAGAAGGCAGACTGCAAAAGCGCAGGTCCATGCAGCCCTTGTGATAGATGAGTGATGAAATCATTGACGCTCAATGATGTAGACTGTCACTAGAGGCTAGGATGCTAACGCCAAGCTAGAGATGATGACGCCAGGCAAGGAGAAGATCTCCACACTGAAAAACACAAGTGAAGGTGGAGCCTAATGGAAAAGGATGCTGATGCCAAGGAGATGATGGTGGTGACACTAGGTGGAAGATGCTCCAAATGCAAGGCCTAATGTTAGAACAGGGTGTCTGAAGCAAAAGAGGAAGGGTGAAGGCAGCCAGGAGCCATGAACCGCAATGTCTTCCTAAAGGGGTGTGAGGGCAGTGGAAGGGGCTAGCGAGAGAAGGGAAGTGGTGGTGGTGATCGAAGATGGCCAAGAATGACTGAAGAGAGAGAGGTGTGGGGTAGAATGAATGAAGTGATTGCCTATTCATAGGCATAAGCTATCTAGGGTGGCCTACCACTATGTGGGCGCCCATTGAAAAGTGGCCAAAATGTGGACACCAACCCTTTTTGGGGTTGTCAGTGCGAAACCCTAAATGAAATGTATGAAATGAAAAAGTGGTTTCTCAACGCCAAAACCACTGCTAAATCAAGCGGGGGATAGCAGGCACTGCCAAAGTAATGAGTTGTTCACAACCTGTAAGCAAAAGACCGTAAGGTCTAGGTGACTTCCCTCAAATAGAATACAAAAAATTGAAATGACAGGTGGTTGTAATAAATTGTAGCAATATGCCAACAACTAATTGTGAGCAACCAAGAAGAAAAAAGCCAGGAACAACCGGCACTGAAGACTGTCACAATTGCAGTGTATTGGTAACCATACATGCAATAGGCATAGACATCATGCACAGGGTAGGTCTCAAGGGTAAATGAAGAGAAGTGCCAGATGCATAACCCACTGAGCAAAAGCTCAATACATAACCTAGAAGAATATAAATACCACTGACAACATCTTGACAGACATAAGTACGAGGTCCAAGCCAAGATCAAATCAGCCCATGATAGGGTAATTGCATCCAATAAATATCAAGAGAGCATGTACATGTCACAATGAGTCCCACTGTCTCACTGTGATAAGCTCAAGCTCAGCTACATAAACCAAATGCTCTGTAGTACATCCAAGTTATACAAAGCTGAGTAGCTCTCATTGAAGCAAAAGTTGAAGGCAAATGAGCAAGCAAATCTCAAAACATCATGTGAATGACATCCAGACATCCAAGATCCATAAAGCATACATTCGGAAGCATAAAACCCAATATGTATTTCAAGCCCATAACCGCATAAGTTATTGAAGCAACCAAGGCTTGAACCACACTCAAGATGAATATTGCCAAGCTCAAAATCAAAGCTCAAGAGTATCCAAGAGCATATTTGAGTGCATAGACCAATGCTAAGTATCAATACATTTGTATGAAGCACTTGAATGACAACTAAGAGCAATAGGCATTTAGTGTTCCCTAAAAAAATCTTACTGTCTACTGAATGATAACAGTGAAAGCTCTGCTAAAATTGAGCCATTGCAAGCTCAATTGAATCTCAAAAGCATTCCAAGACATGTGTTGAGCATCCCCAAGTGTCAAGCTAACATTGGGGCATCAACACCAAGCCCTAGAATTAAATGACAAGAGGCATATGCTTTTCCCAGATAAATGATGTTCAGCCCTATTATTACAGCACTGAAATGACAATGAAATCTGAGCTATTTCAAGCTCAAATCGGTCCCAAAAGCATAACCATACCATCTAAGCACCATAATAGCATCCCCGAAGCATCAAACATGCATTATGGAATTTTACTGTTTGCTGTCTAAACAAGAACAGTTTTGTTCTGTGTGAAACAGAGAACAGAAAACTACACAGAATCAACTCTATGAGTGCCTATGTTTGTAGCTCTCGTCATGCTTTTTGTTTCTAGCTATAGAACACCTAAATTTGATATTGTATGCAAAAGTTATGTACCCCTTTCAATGAATCTTGACTGAACTAGCAATCAATGACTGATTTTTACGTATGTTTTACATAAAACCATAAGGGAGTGCAATCCGATGACTGATTTTTACTGCATAAACCAGTAAAGGAGAGCAAAAATGGGCTGCTTTGTCACAAAACCACTTGGAATAGGTCCAAAAAAGCAGAATCTACGCGGCTCCAAATGCAAACTGTCCCAAAATCAACCACCCAGCATTTGGAGAGCAAAACATATCTGAAAATGACATTGAATCATGCGCCCAATGGTTTCAAAACTGCAGCAAGGAATCTGCACCAACATCTTTAGAAATGGGTTCATCTAGCTTGTTGGAGGTTATGATGGAAGTTCTGCAGCTCCTAGAACTTGTAAAGCCTATAGAAGCTGGCAGTTGAATGAAATGAGGATGGACAACAAGGTTTTGCATGACAGAATTGAAGGTCTTCATGATGAAAGGTGGTGGTTGAATAAAATGAGGTCGGACAACAAGATTTGCAAGAAATGTAGTTCTTCGCAGCAAAGTTTCCTCAAGGAGATGACATGAGAGCTGTGGGCGTGGTAGGTAGCCTATGAATGTGACAATTTTGAAGCACGAAGGTAGCTGTTGCAGGAAAAAGTAATGAAGAATGTAGATAAGTGTGAGGTTTTTGGCTAAACTCTAGAACCCTAACAAGTGTAGGCGCACACGCTTGCAGCACATCGCCAAAAATATAGTCAAAGCTTCAGATGTTGTACGAGGCACCCTTTCCCATGCATGTTGTGATTCCTTATGGACAGCTTCCCTAGATGAAGTTTGAGCTGAAGAATACCATTCAATCCTTTTTGCATTGTGTCTTGTTCCCAGATATTTTGATGAGGACAACCATGAGAAAGTTGTGCTTACATGGGATTCCAACGATGCACGTGCATATTTTGCACTACTTCGGTGCATTTTCAAAGAAGTTCTATTGGTGGTTATCTCCTATAAGACATCGCCAGAAATATGGTCAACGCTTTAGATATTGTATGAGGCACCTTCCCCCATGTATGCTATGATCCTTTATGGACAGCTTCGGCAGATGAAGTTTAAGCCAAAGAACACTATTTGGTCCTTTTTGCTCCGTGTCACACAGGTACAGAACCAGCTTCAACACATGTAGTTTGCTCTTCTCGAGGCACGTCTAGTAGGAACAGTACTCTACAAGCTCTCCCCAAAGTTTGATGGAGTGGTGAATGCTTTGTGGGCGTAGACATCCTCTACACCTGTGAGCTTTATACATATGTCATCAATGCTACTTGAGCATGAGGCATCTTTGCGTTTATAGGGGAGGCTTCTGTCTCATTATGGAGGTTCCATTGAGGCCTTTTCTACTTCGACGAGGGGTGATCAGAAGAAGAAGTCGAAGGTCCAATGTTATCACTATGGTAAGAAGGGACACTTATGGAAGGATTGCAATGAGTTAGCAGCCTCATAGAAGGAGAAGAAGAAGAAGCGGGATGCGGACTCCTCCGATGAGTCATCCTCTTCCTTAGACTTTGACTCCGATCCTCCGGCCAAGGGGAAGTTCAAGGCATAGCAGGGATCCATTTCTTCAAACTATGGCGGCAAGGACTTGACTGCCCCTTTCTCTGCTACTGCTTTCTAGTCAAGGTGATATGGTTATCCCTTTCAACTCTCCAATGCTAGAGAGGGAGTGTGAGAGGGTGGTGAGATGGGGTAGTCGAGCCTCATCTATACATGTATACAAGTGCATAGGTTCCAGAGAGGATGTCCTTGACGCATTGACCGAAATCTGGCAGATTCAAATGGAGTTGGGATTGACATCTGGGTTCATGATGAGCTGTTATTTGACAAAGAGTGGGATGGGCTCATGGTGCGAGCTCACATGAGGGGACACTTTGGTGGTCTTGGCTAAAGGCGGGGAATCCATGGTCACATATGTTCAGAGGCATTTTTGACAGGTTGGTCTTGTATGCCACTATGAGACCTTGTTGAGCCACAGAGGTGTGGTATGACTCTTCTCTATTTTTAGGAGTTGATACGATTGACATCGACATCAGGCTCTCTCCGAGGCACCTCGGTGGTGGCTTGATCTCCCATTGCTTGGGTATCCATGGTTCTACTTTGGTGGTTCTTTGTTGTGTGGACTATGATTAGCCTTTATCAATGTATCATTGTATTGTATCAGATCACCTATGATCTAAGAGAGGGTGCTAGCAGTTCAAATAGCTCATGTGTGAGACTGACCCATGCAAGCATGGCATGTGTGAGTCAGACCTATACCGGCATGGCTAGGTTATTTAGACATTTTATTATGGTTATTGTGATGCTTATTTGGGGCATTTTATGCTGGTTGACCAGCATTAAGACCTGCCTCTATTTTGGCATTATTTTCTTCTTTATATACCCAGCTCTCTCCTCATTCGCTCACGTCATCACCTACAAGTTATGTGGTGAGAGGGAGCCAGTGCCAATGCCTTGGAGCCAGAGACTCGCTATTGTATGCGTCATTCTCGTGTTTGGTATATGGATTCCATTTTTGGAGCACATCTTTGAGTTCTCTTCTTTTGCAGTGTTCTTCTGTTTTCTCTCTTTTGTCTTGTGTTCAGCAATTTATTTCAGCACTTGTCTATGCTTCTATTGCTCACCACTTCCGACAAACTCAACAACCTAGTGTGGCTGGGGGGGAAGGGATAGATCTTCAACAAGGATAAACAGTGCTCCAAACCTGAATTAGCTAACTACGCATTGGTCATTACCTTACTTAATACATTATTAATTCTAACATACAAAGGTTGGTTGGTGTGTTATTATTATGAATGCAAACTTAGGTGCACTTAGTCCTGTGTGCAAAGTTTTGTAAGGTTGCAATATCTATGAAGTAAATAAAGCAGTTTTCTGTTCTCAGGAGACCAATCTCTGAGTCACTGCAAGGTCTTCCTTTTGCAAGTTTGTTTGACACTTTCTCACTGTGCTTTTTCGTCCATGGCACGTGCTTAATGACTTGCTTTGTGTACTCCTGGTACTATGGAGAAGTACAGTACAAAACAGTATGTATTTTGGTTAAGGTACACATACATACCTGCACACATGATGCTACATACGTTAACAGCTCTGATAGTGTGAAATAGTAGTTCAGGGCTTGGGGTCTTTTGAAAGCCTTCTGCTAGGTTCAGATGCATGGACCAAGTGTGAATGGCAATTGATCCTAACCAGGGCAGACATGCTTTGGAATGGGCCGCAACTGTGAGAGAAAATATGCAGACTGTTTTAGATATTGATGTATTATATGACTCAAGTGTGCACTGTCAAACTGAGTACTACCTTGCTGAGATTCTTCAGTTGTATGTTTCTGTTGTTTTTGCTGCTCAGTACATGTTTGAAATGAATTGAATATGTCAGAAGGTTGGTCTGAGATGATCTGGAATGTCACAGCCTTAGAAGCAGAAGACATGTGCGAGCATGAAGGGAAAGATACAAAACTGGTGGAACCCATGGAAGCTTGCAGTCGTATTGCAGAGGTTGTGCAAGAGGCCATTACCAAGATGGACATTTTTGCAGAGGAGAAGGCACGGGCATTGAAGAAGGCACGCCTTGCACTGGAGACATGTGATAGGGAACTGGAGGAGAAGAGAACAGAGCTGCAGGAGCTGCAGACTGAGAGACACAGGAAGGAGCAACAGATAGATGAGCTGGAGTCCATAGTGAGGCTGAAGATGGCAGAGGCTGACATGTTCCAGAACCATGCAGATAAAGCAAGGCATGAAGCAGACGAGTTGCAACGCATTGCAGCTGAGAAGTCTGAGAAGGTGGAGGAGGAGTATACTGCCAGGTATCTCAAACTTCGCCTGGATGAAGTTGAAGCCGAGCGGCGCACTCTGTTTGAGAAGATACAGATGCAGGAGGCTTGTAGACTGCAGCCAGATGCATCACAGATGCGCATGGTTTGCAAGATACAGGACCTACTTAAAAGAGTGTACAATAAGAATGAGCCAGCTGACTCCGATGGACCTACCCTGTAGTCCCAACTATACAATCTATCTTTTCAAATATCATCAGATGTATCATTCAAACATGCCAATATACAGAGCTTCTGGGCTCTCTGAGGTCTGTAAGCTTTTTGAAGAATTTAGGCCAGAGTTCACTTGCAATGAGAGTGATGTGACATCTTCACACAAATATAAATCAATGAGGATAAAACATGTTGAAAACTTACAAAGTCAATAAATGCTTCTAGTTTAATATGTTAAGGGACAAGGTCTTAAATTGATTAATGGCTCATTTCAAAATTGATGTATTAAAAACAACGCAAATGAGAAATCACAAACCAATCCAACTCAAGCATATTCTCTGCTTGTGGTGTGGCAACCTATGCAAGTAGCTATCTTCCAGCAAAAACCAATTAATTCATAACCATTACCTTGCAAACTATAGTTGTCCAAAACTAGCTAAGAGGGGGGGAGATTTAGGAGGCCAAAAGTGTTAACATTTGCATTCTTTAGATATAGAGGAGGGCTAGTCGTAGAATATCTTACTTTTGCTCCACATCCACCACTCAAAATCACAAACTCATGCTATGGGCAGTTGTGTAGGGTGGGGATGTACCTTTGGGGAAAATATTACCCTCTATTGAAATATTTATGAAGGCAAACCAAGAAAAGTGCTGGTATGTAGGATAATTTCAAAGGGTGGTGTATGATACATGCATTTGTATAGGGTGGAGATGCACCTTTGGAGAAAATATTACCATTACTATTGGTACGTTCATGAATACACATCAAGAGAAGTGCCAGCATGCATTAAAATTAAAGGGTCAGTCATGTAAGTACTAGGCATGCAAGGACATTTAGAAATCCTAGCAGTGTGCTAAAGATGTGAGAGTTTATGCATGAGAGCTAGCATATGATGGGCAAACCATCAATTATCAGACCAAGACATTTTATTATGATTAGCCCTAGATTGTTTCTTTAGGAAGCCTCTCTAGTAGCAAGGGTCACACATGGCTGCACCTCCTAGCCTTTCTTTTTTCTTAATTCATCGCTCATGAGACATGCTACAAGCGTTATCATGTCGCTGCTAATATCTTGACCAAGAAGCATATTGAACCTTGAATTTCAACTCTCTTGTTTAGAGGCATAGGACTTTGTGATGAGGGGTACATGGGTGCACCCTTTTAGTGGAAGTAATAAGGTAACCATGGCAAAAGAAGTTTGGATCAGTTGGTAACATATTTAGTTGTAAGTGCATTTAGCTACTTTCTTGGATGACAAGTCACATGATAGATCTACACTCAGCCCCATTGCGAAGTAACACTTGAATTCAAGCACGATGATTGTATGTCGTGATTGCTATCCAATCAAATCTCCATATTTCTTCACTCTTAGTTTTTGGCGATAGACTTTGTTATCCATCACTAGTTTGCCTATTCCATAGTCTAGGTACAACGCAAACCATACCCAAGATTATATTTTGGTCACTTCCAAATTGCTTCCGCTTAGTTTAGGCACAATGCTAACCATACCCAAGACAATATTTTGGTCACTTCCAAATTGCTTCATTGGTCGATAACAAGATCAAAAGGTTAGAACATTAGGATAGCTCAAGATGTTATGATCCTTATGTAGCCTAAAGGTTTTTTAGCTTATGCCCATACAATTGTATCTACAAAATCCTAAGGATTACAAATTAGTTTGGATTACATTGTAGCAATGAATTTGGTAGCACACTTTGTCACCCACCAATGACGTTTGTTCTCCATGGTTGGATTTAGGCTATTATGAATCTTCAAGACATGTGGTGAAAAACATCTATTATAAAAGCATTGCAAGGAAAAATGAGATGAGTTGCGAACAAGGGGCACAAATTTCAATCTCATAAGGTAGTCATGCCAACTGGCAACAGAAAATTGCATTAACTAAGGACATAAACGATTCTAACATACAATATGGCACAATGCTATAACATTGCCAATTACATGTTTTTTGTGTATTGATGACTTTTCATTTTGTATCTAAAGGCTAGGTAGTTGTTCCATGCGCACATCCACAACAAAAACATTTTATACTTTGCCTTCAAGCATTCTTTGTCATATTGATCAAGTCCAAACATTCTTGTTCTTGACTGCAAGCTTTCGTTGTCATATTGATCCAAGTTCCAACATTATTTGTTCTAACAAGTGAATATTGTCCTTCAAAAGGTGGCTACTCCACGGATGGGAGATTATCCACTCCACTCTTAGATTCCTTCGTAATCTCTTTGGTCTCTACACTTACATGATTGCTTCTTTTTTACAAGTTGCTTGTTTGCATGTTAGGCTTTTTTCTTAGATGTGCATGTGGCTTTTGTTGGTAGGCTCTTGAACATCGCAATGTGTTTTGATTCAACAAACTTTACAAGCAAACAAAGATTAGATATGTGACCTTGTTCAACTACATGCTGGTTCTTTGCCAGCAAATAACTAAACACCCGGGGAAAACTTAACCTATATCATGGCAACTAAGAATGAACAGGAAATAGTGCTTCTGGGAGTGAAAGACAACTTTGTTTATGCAATGCCCCTTATAGGAAGTAAGAATGGAATGCTGTGGGGGTTTTCATGCCTAGTGCAAGGGCTTTCAAGAGCTATGCATGTATATACAAGGCAAAAAGATATTCCAGGAACATCAAAACCTTTCCTGATAAAAAATTAGGCGAACAATTTCTTATGTGCATATCATTGTATAATCTCGCCTTCCCAAGTCTAAAAGTTGTTTGAAGTAATTACATGTTAGAGTAATGGATATGATAAGCCCACCGTCTCCTTTTTACACGATTCAAGCTTGCGGCTTGTTACTAATTGCATGTGACAGCTCCCATACAGCAAGAGCATAACGAACATAAGGATTGTAGCTCATCAATACATTGAAATTATGAAAGACTACAAATGCCGGACCATCTGGCCCATCTGGAGCAACCTGCACGCACAGATGTGTCAAATTCCACAGTCACTTCTTCATTTTCCACAAATACACATATGTAGCACGTGATGAGTCTTACATGCCAATGCATGTTGTGCGGGTCTTACCAGACTAGCAATTTCACTTTCTGGCACATCTTCTGAGACATATATCCTATGAGCAGTCTTCCATTCAGCAAATGTCTTTTTGACATCTAGACCAAGAGCTGAAGGATCTATAGATGAAGGCAGCGTGACCTCCACAAACCATATACCATGTCAGATTGGACAAATTTTTTAGGGGCTCACATACACAAATTAAGAAGATCCAAACCTTTTGTGCAATAGGAGATCCTTGCTTCCATCCATGCACTCGAAGATAGTTTGCAATGGATGCAAATACATCAGCACACGACCCCCATATGTCTGCAATGTCGATAATCATCTTTGCAGCCACAAATAATTGGCATATCAGCGGGTTCAGAATTCTTAACACATACCGCATCGACCATCAATATCATAATCCACAGCAAATTTAACAAAACTGGAAGGCATGAATTGACACTGTCCCATGGCTCCTGCCCATGAGCCCCTTAGCCTTGCTTTGTCTCCTGAAGGTCCATGGCCTTGTTCAATGATCTTGAAGGTATGCATAAGCTCACCCCGGAAAAATGCAGCTCTACTTTCCTGTGTACAGTGTACGAAGTTGAGATAGAAAGGGTAATCAAAATCAAGTTTATGGGGGGGGGACAAGAATGTACTCAACCTTCTTACATCCATATGCAAGGGTGACAAGTGCTTGAATAGTATCCCAGCTGCCGGTAAATGCACCATAACTGCAGCAAGAAAAACATAATCACATCTGATAATAAAGAAAAAAAAGGAAGAGAGTTCTTCAAAACAAACACTGATCACCTATTTCAAGCCTAAATACCAAACAAACATGTACCCCCATGAGCAAACCTCATGGTATTAATGCATTTCCACTTGACAGCCTTCTCATGCTGATTGATGGCACGCAATGAACACTAGATTCCCCATATGCCTTGGTGCTGCAAATTGCAGGATGGACGCCCAACAAGACTACTAAAACTGATCCCAAAAATGACAGAAACCGGCAATTGTTTGGTATGTCCACATGGATGCACACAAGACAGAGGGCTGCACATAAGTCACGATATAGTGAATCATAATGTCAGTAAAACCATACGCCTTTCTTATTTTTCCCCCACACCGTCCCCCCGCCGCCCCCTTTGTTGATGTCTAGAATATCTTTGCCTAGCGGTTCTTCTGATAACCTGCTCACCTCAAGTTGATTCAAGGGCCTTTCGAATTGAACAGAGAAATAGATACTTGTTAGGCTAGAGATGCCAATGTAAGCAAATCAGATGTATATCCATGAGGTATGACAGACCGATTCTAATTTAACAGTTTGCTGTTGAGTTTCATGAATCAAACAGACTAAAATTCTTATACAGAAGCTAGCAATTCGGCAAGGTCCCCACATACCTGCTTTCAATTCCCCAAATAGCAACGATGATCGATGCAGGCACGCCAAAATGAGCCTCAACGTCACGTAACAGGGTCAAATTGGCTGCTAAACAGGAACTGCCTTTGGAAACCCTAGCATCATTCACAAATCTGACGACAAGAAGATGCTGTCTTAGCAAATCAAATGCAAAAAACAAGCATTTCCAAACAAAAGGAACCTGTTTTCTGTGCACAGCATAAAGGGAAATCGCCATAGGACCTTGAGACATATTCTGCAACAGTGAGTGTTGTTTCGGGTTTGGAGGATTCGAGCTTCAAAATGTCGGGGGAGGCAGAGATGCCATCCAAGGCCTTGTCAACAATCTCCCTGTTTGATCCCATGCTTACAGCTTCTTCTTTCACAGCGACCAGCCACCCTTGGAATTGCTGCTTCTCGTCTTCCATAGTTCCTGCTTCCCAAGGGCGATAGGAATCTTTTCAAAGCCAAGGTGGCTAGTAGCTACCCTTCCACTGGAAATTTTGGAAGTCTTTGAATCACAGTCTACTAGGCGCTCCGCGTCTAGACTCAGCCCAGCGGGGTGGGCGTGATTTTTGCAGGCGGGCATGTGGCACCCGCCCTCGCGTTCTCTTTTTTTTCTTGTGGGGGAGGTGGGGGCTGCCACGTGGCACCCACCCCCCACCTCTCCTTAACTAATAGTAAAGATGTTTAACCACTTTATAATTAACAACTTCTTAGGTTTCAAAACTTCATCTTCATCAAAGCTTCCATTGTTTTTGGGGGAGAGTTTTTAAATTCTTTTTTTTAGTATCTTTGGTTTTTTGTGAACAAATACCCACACTTCCTTGCTGCCCCTCACTCACTTCGTTTTGCCCTTGTAAGTGGCTAGTCCATCGACTTTGCTAGCAGTAAACGTGGGTTCAATCTTGCGTATAATTAGCTTTTATGTGTCCTTGAAAGCATGGCAACTCTAGGTATTAGATCTATCACTCGCAAACAAGGTAAAGACTATGGATCTCTATGAACTGAGTTATCACTTCAAGGGCTCTCTTTGAGGGCATTTGCACATGTACTACAAACAATGCTCCTACACAATTAATGCTTAATATTTTATACATTCATAGATAAAATGTGCCCCATTTTGTAGCTATATCTCTTTCTACAATAATACAACATGAAAACCCTAATTTTTTTTATTTTAGGCAAAATTGGATAATAAAGAATCTTTAAAGAGGTCATTGCACAAGATAATTATTGGGCGTAGTTAAATTTGTCCAAATTCACTTGTTTGTTACTGTGTTTAAGTTTATTTAGCCACTAAGGGAAACCATAATGTCTAGTTCCATAGTCCATAAGGATTGGATTGCCCTCTTCATGATATGAGATCTAGGGGATTTAGGTGTGGTTCTTCATCAAATGACTCCTCCACATAATCATCTAGTGCAAAAAATTGGATAGGGGTTTTGTTGATAGGATTGAGGATATGGTAATCTCCTTGATAATCGACAATTAGTTGTTTCATGCCCAAATTGAAATTATGATATTTACAATATTTTACAAAAACTCAATATGAAAATAATATGGTTTTTATTTTAATTATTATGGATTTTATCGATTTGTCACATGATCCTTGGCTTGTTGCATAACACACGTGCATGTGTGTGTGTGCGCGTGCGTGCGTGCGTGCGTGCGTGTGTGTGTGTGTGTGTGTGTGTGTGTGACACTGATCACATTATGCTAGGCAGAGAGATGGTAGGATACTAATGTGCTTTGTGTTGTGGTGAGCAAATTATTAGATAGAGTTATATTGAATAAATGTTTTATAAAAATATATTTTAATGTGTAAAAAATAATTATAGCTGAGCATTTCATAGCATGGATAATTCTATATTTGTGCGCCTCTTAACAAAAGGAAATTGTAGGCGCTCAAGTGTAATTTATTTATTTGGACACAATTACTTTGTAAGGCCCAGAAAGCTCGATAATTATTCTTTTTGTAAACCTTAGTTTAGGTTTTTTCGATAGGAGTTAGAAATGTTGAGCAAAAGCATGGCGTTAATGCCAGAAAAGCAAAGGCCCACAAAGGAGAGGTTTTTCAATGTTATTTTTAAGCACAAAATCCTAATACAAACTATAAATACAAGTGTGCAAGAGGTGCTCATCCATGCATGGGAGAAGCCTATACCTAATCTTACGTAGTTCATGCTTTTCTTATTTCTCTCCTTTCTTACAATTTGTGTTTCTTTTAATTTTATGTAATAATTAATTGTTTTATGGTGAAGTGCCTCACCTCAACATTGGTATTAAAGCAAGGTGATTGGATTGTGCATCAACATCAAGGAAGAGCTATTCATCTATCCTAAGAAGAGGCTTGATCACCGATATAATGCTTGGCATCACCATTTATCCAAGGAACAAGTGTAATATTTTTGTGAGCAAATTGTGGATTTAGACTTGCTCTCGAAGGCGTGTGAACCTTTCTCGAAAGGCTTAAACCCATTAACCTTCAACAAAAGGAATAATAGCATTTTTGAAGCCACTAGAAAGCCTAGATGTGGTTCCTTTAAAATCAAGGGGGATCGAATATCTTTCAAATGACTCCAAAATCCACCAATCATGGCCAAACGTTCTACCAAAACCAATCGTCATCAACAACAGCGTGAAGGACGAACTGCTCGTCTAATGAAACATCAAAGCATTAAAAGCTTTATTAAAACTCTCGTCTCATCTTAATCCCAACAGGCGGTTGCCTGTAGAATCCAGAATCCAGATACCAAAACATGAGATACTCCACATTTGAGATTTGAAACATGATTTTTTATTAGTGATTTAAATTTGTTAGTATTAAAACATTATAAATGGCTTAATTAGCATATTTATCATTTTAAAATATCATCGGCTAGAATACTTACTGGATTACGCACACACATACACAGTTGTCTCTCTAATTAAACACTATGCATTATTATTTTGCATATGCTTTGCTAAAAGCATAAATTTGTATAAATGCATTTAATTTCTATAAATATGTATTTTGTAAAAGCACTATTTCTTAAAATAAAATTAAGTGTATATAATTATGTTAGAATACACTATTTGTATAATGCCTTTATATTTTAGAAAATTATTATTTATTTGTGTTCATAAATTAGTATTGTAGTATCACTAGCCCTAGATATTCTTGACTCCATGACCCTACACCTACTTGCTACCCAGTTTTAGTATCATACTAGATACCCACATTGTGTCACATGATTTACTCATTTTACCACTAGTTTATGGCATAATTGCTTATCGAATTGATTTTACCTAGGCTAAGTTAATACTCAATTAAAGTCCCCCCAAAACTACACTTTGAGATTTTTGAATTATCCCCTCCAACTCTCTCTCCAAGGCTTATTGTAAGCCTTAGGTCTATATATACATTTTCAAGTCACCATTCCCACTCTACATTAAATACGCTACAAGCCAACTTAAACATAAAGAAGCATATTCCATAACTCATACTCATTTAGAGGCAAGTCACAACCCCCACTAGTACAAGACTTATGCGAATTTCACAACTTGAGGA